>NC_045437.1:76431006-76664307 GCF_002776525.5 Piliocolobus tephrosceles | reverse complement strand
TTTTAGTAGAGATGGGGTTTCACCATGTTAGCCAGGATGGTCTCGATCTCCTGACCTCGTGATCCACCTACCTTGGCCTCCCAAAGTGCTGGGATTACAGGCGTGAGCCACCACACCCGGGCAATAATTCTTATGCACATCTTTGCCCAACACATCGTTCAATTTGGTGAAGAGACACTACATCTTGACCCAACACCCAAGGATGTCTTTGGACATGCCTAGGATCAGTCAGGATGAGAAGAGAGAACCAAATAGGTGGGACTTGAAACTTGGTCCAGAGGAAAGAAGTGGAAAGAAGCCAGGAGGTGGGATTAATGCTGTGGAAACAGTGAATACACCCTGTAATACATCAAGTGACAAGTTGGCTGGCTGAGCACAAGAGCCCCATACTGCTAATCATACACCTACATTAACTCTGCTAAGTCCATATATGTATGTGAACGTCTTTTGTAGACTGGTAGACTTCCTATAAGCCTTTTCCATCTTACTGTTTTTCTGGTCTTTAGTTACAATGGCCTTATGTCATTTCATCTGTATTAATGTCCATGCCATTCACTTCTATCTGGGCCACTGGATTAGAAGGTCCTTGAGGTGGAGGATGCTGTCTCATTCATCCTGGCGTCCCCAGAATCTGGCACCATCTTCTCCATACTGTCGGACCTCAGTCATTGTGGCTCTTTGATGGAAAGCGGCATGGACATGGGGCTGCTACAAAAGGTACCATTGTCTCCACCTGTGCTGAGTTAGAACCTAGGAAAGTTAGAACCTGGAGTGCAGTGAGGCTATCTCAGCTCACTGTAGCTTGACCCTCCACCTCCCAGGTTCAATCAGTTCTCGTTGTCTCAGCCACCTGAGTAGCTGGGCTTACAGGCATGCACTACCATGCCCAGCTAGTTTTTGTATTTTTAGTAGAGATGGGGTTTCACCATATTGGTCAGGCTGGTCTTGAAATCCTGGCCTCAAGTGACCTACCTACTTCGGCCTCCCAAAGCGCTGGGATTACAGGCATGAGCCACTGTGCCCAGCCCAGCTAATTTTTTAAATATTTTGTAGAGACAAAGTCTTGCTATGTTGACCAGGCTGGTGTCAAACTCCTGGCCTCAGCCATTCTCCTGTCTTGGCCTCCCAAGGGGCTGGGATTACAGGGGTGAGTCACTGCGCCCAGCACATCCTTACTAATCTTGACTGCACATGCAGTGAAGTCCTGAGGAGACTGGGTAGGCTACAGTCCTAGACATGTCTCTTAAGTGTCCTTAAGCCAACTCCAGTGACCAGCACCAATTCTTCCCTTGCTAGGGCATTATGCAAAACCAATTATTGTTGGAAATACGTAGGCCTTTAGCTGGGTTTGGACTTATTTATGGTTGTAGACATTTATTGTTGTAAGATCTCAGTTCTCTTTTGACCATATGATGCAAACTATAGCCAGCTCCTTACACTGTCCTCAATTGCGCAGGCTTCAGAAATGGAGCTCTATCTGAGCACCATGACTCAGGTCCATGACCATCAAACGGTCCTCTGTCCTTCTAAGGAGGAGAGAGAGGTGTCTGCCCTAAATGTAGGCTTGTCAAGCAGCTCCAGGGCCTGCCCCAATTCTGGACATCTTAGCAACTGCTCCCCCTCCCTTCTAAACTACTGCACACATTTATCTCTTGTTGACAAGCATCTGGCCAGAAAAGGCTCAGGAGTTATCAATGGGAATGAGGAAGAGCACTTTTTCATCCAAGCATTTCAAATTCAGCTGCTTTTGGACTACTGGCCAAGAACCTTGGGATGACTTTGAGACAAGCCCAGGAGGTTCAGCCCACGCCCTGAGTCACCATAAGGCTGTCTTCTTCCCCTCCAGGAGAAGGTGCTGAGGACTGGTCTTTTGCTGACTGGCAATACAAACTGGACATTTTAATGGGGTAAAATGTAGTTTTGAGAAATAAACATTTCTTTCTCTTTATGAAAAAAGAAATGACATTTATTCTTCTCTAGAAGATAGATTTTCACCTTCATCCCTAACGCTGTGAATTTTCAGGCAACTTCTTCCTGGCTGGAGCCTAATTAGGGATACAATTGAAGACTGGCTTTGCTTCCACCCTGACTTGGTTGAGCCCTGGGGCTGGTCATTCTGTTGGTAGGGCTGTGCAGATAGAGGCATTAGCTGATGGGCAGTGCTTGAGCAGTCATGGAAAGTGTGTACACCCAAATGTCTGTGGTGATTCTCTCTAGGATGTGGCATGCTGAAGGATATTTAATTCTTCTTTACATTTTTCTGTGTCAATTGAATTTTTGGACAATAAACACGGATTATTTAATAATCAGAAAAATTACACAGTCATTTTTAGGAAAGCCCAGCGAGGCAGGGCCCTTTTATGTTTTCCAAATACATCCTGTTTAAGGCAGCTGTCTCCCCCTCCTGTTCCTTCTTGCCCTCAGTGACCCCCCTGGGCCTCAGGTCCCACCCCCATGCCGAGCGCTCCTGACAACCCACGCTGGTATTTTTCCCTCTCATCAAACTCAGCAACACCATCGGACCAAAACTGACCCATATTCTTGTATCGATCTCTTTATAACTTTTATAACTGATTTTTGGATTCTTGAATAATTTATGTTCAAACACTCCAGTGATAACGTGAATAAATTCTCCTTGTAAAAGCAAAATCACCCCTAGTCTTCTCCCTTCCTTCCCAGAGTTAAATCACTATTACCAGTTGGTGTGTTTCTTTAAAGATATTTTTGTTATCCACTTACTCATATGCACTCATAGATACTATATAGTGTTTACTTT
Organism: Piliocolobus tephrosceles; assembly: GCF_002776525.5. Lineage (NCBI taxonomy): Eukaryota > Metazoa > Chordata > Mammalia > Primates > Cercopithecidae > Piliocolobus > Piliocolobus tephrosceles. Next base: position 76,661,531 of record NC_045437.1, on the reverse strand, counting down.
TGCTTTCTTTTCTATTTTTATTAATAGTATCATATTTTCAGGCTCTGCAATCTTCCTTTTTTTGCTCAATAATATATCTTGAAGACCTATCCATTCAGTATCTTTTTCTTTTTAATGTGGCACAGTATTCTAAAGCATATTCTGTAATTCCCTGTTGCTGAACGTTTCCATTGTTTCCTGCCTTTTATTGTTACAAGCAGTGAACATCTTGGGCATGCTTCCTTGTGGATAAGGATGAGTATATTTTGAGAATAGTTACTGACAAGTGAAACTGCTGGGTCAGGTAGTACGCAAATTTTTAAATTTTGTTTTAGACACTACCAGACTGGGCTCCAAAGCGGCTATACTAATATACATTTCTGCTGGGATTGTGTGAGCCATACCCGTTTCCTCACAACCTGGCCATATCAAAATAGTATCAAATGTTTAAATTATTGCCAATCTGAGGGGTATACATATTATTGTTTTAATTTTTTCCATAAATATCAGTGAGACTCAGCAAGGTTTCTTAAGTTTATTTGTATTTTCTCTTATGTAAATTGCCTATTCATATTATTTTATTTTTCTTTTTTTGGAGGGGAGGTTTAGGAGCCATTACCTTATGTTCTAGGTAATAAACCTTAGTCATTTATATGCATTGCTAAAATTTTCCCACAGGCTTTGCCTTGTTTTTTAACTTTGTGAATAATGTATTTTGTGGTACAGAAGTGTGTGTGTGTGTGTGTGTGTGTGTGTTTTAATGGAGCCAAATTTAGTCATCATTTCCTATATGCATTCATTTCTTTTGCAGATTTGCATATTTTTGTCTTTTTTTTCTCAGCTTTTCATGCCTACTATACCTCACTAATCTTGTTTTTGTCTTTTTTTTTTTTTTTTTGAGATGGAGTCTCGCTCTGCCCCCAGGCTGGAGTGCAGTGGCTGGATCTCGGCTCACTGCAAGCTCTGCCTCCTGGGTTCACGCCATTCTCCTGCCTCAGCCTCCTGAGTAGCTGGGACTACAGGCGCCCGCCACCGTGCCCAACTAGTTTTTTGTGTTTTTTTAGTAGAGACGGGGTTTCACAATGTTAGCTAGGGTGGTCTCGATCTCCTGACCTCGTGATCCGCCCACCTCGGCCTCCCAAAGTGCTGGGATTACAGGCTTGAGCCACCGTGCCCGGCTGTTTTTGTCTTTTAAGAGACAGGGTCTTGCTCTGTGGCCCAGGCTGGAGTATAGTGGTAACTCGCAGCTCACTGTAACCTTGAACTCCTGGGCTCAAGCGATCCTCATACCTCAGTTCCCAGAGGAGCTAGGACTACAGGCGTGTACCACCAATGCCTGGCTAATTCTTTATTTTTATTTTATTTATTTTATTTATTTAGAGACAGAGTCTCACTCTGTCACCCAGGCTGGAGTGCAATGGCGCAATCTTGGCTCACTGCAACCTCCTCCTCCCAGATTCAAGTGATTCTCCTGCCTCAGCCTCCCAAGTAACTGGGATTACAGGCACCCACCACCATGCCCAGCTAACTTTTGTGTTTTTAGTAGAGATGGGGTTTCACCATATTGGCCAGGATAGTCTTGAACCCCTGGCATCAAGTGATCCACCTACTTCAGCCTCCCAAAGTGCTGGGATTACAGGCATGAGCCACTGTGCCTGGCCCAGCTAATTTTTAAAATATTTTGTAGAGATAAGGTCTTGCTATGTTGACCAGTCTGGTGTCAAACTCCTGGCCTCAGCGATCCTCCTGTCTTGACCTCCTAAAGGGCTGGGATTACTGGGGTGAGTCACTGCACCCAGCACGTCCTTGCTAATCTTGGAGTGCACATGCAGTGAGGTCCTGGGGACACTGGCTAGGCCACTGCCCTAGACATGTCCCTTAAACGTCCTTAAGCCAACTGCAGTGACCAGCACCAATTCTTCCCTTGCTAGGGCATTATGCAAAACCAATTATTGTTGAAAATAAGTAGGCCTTTGACTGGGTTTGGAATTACTTATGGTTGTAGACATTTATTATTGTAAGGTCTTAGTTCTCTCTTTTTTTTTCCTAAGACAGAGTCTCACTCTGTCACGCAAGCTGGGGTGCAGTGGCTCAGTCTCCGCTCACTGCAGCCTCTGCCGCCTGAGTTTAATTGATTGTCCTGCCTCAACCTCCTGAGTTGCTGGGACTACAGGCACATGCCACCATGCTCAGCTAATTTTTTTTGTATTTCTAGTAGAGATGGGGTTTCACCATGTTGCCCAGGCAGGTCTCAAACTCCTGGTCTCAAGCAATTCAGCCACCTCAGCCTCCCAGAGTGCTGGGATTACAGGCTGCTTGAGCCACTGCATCCGGCCAGGTCTTAGTTACCTTTAACTGTCCATTCTGCAAAAAAAACTTTACTATTATTAATTAAGCACATATGGATTCCAGGGATAGGAGAGAAAAAAGAGTTCTTTACTTCCCATTGATTCAGTCAATCAACAAATATTTGTTAAGTGCCTACCATGTGTCAGGTACTTGGCTCTGAGTTAGAATAAAAACAAAGATTCCTGTCCTTGTGGAACAGACATTCTAGCTACAGACCTCTCTCATTTGTCTCAGTGAATTGGCATTGAATCTCCCCTGGACAGACACCTGGGAACCCCGGTCACCCTGTCTTACTTCTGTCTGTGGTCTGTGGGCCAAGTTCTCTAGTGTCCAAGATCTTGGTTCTCAGGGATCACATCTTTGGGGATGTTACTGAGATTGTTTATATTTTCCCTCAGTGGATCAGAATATTGAGAGCAGCTTTAGCTTCATAAGGTGCCTCCAAGCAAAATAACTAAAGGCAAACCAACCTTTCCATTAATTACTGGTCTCCCTGTTTCCACTCTCTCCCCCTTCAATTACTCTTAACACAGCAGCAAGAGAGTTTGTTGTTGTTGTTTGAAACATTCTGAGACATGGAGTCTCGCTCTGTCACCCAGGCTGGAGTACAGTGGTACAATCTTGGCTCACTGCAACCTCTGCCTCCCGGGTTCAAGCGATTCTCCTTCCTCAGCTTCCCAAGTAGCTGGGACTACAGGCATGTGCCACCATATCCAGCTAATTTTTGTATTTTTTAGTAGAGACGGGGTTTCACTATGTGTTGGCCAGGCTGGTCTTGAACTCCTGACATCAAGTGATCTGCCTGCCTCGGCCTCCCAAAGTGCTGGGATTACAGGCGTGAGCCACCACGCCTGGCCAAGAGAGCCTTTTAAAAAGTACGTCAGATCCTGTCACTCGGCCCAAAACCTTACCCAGCATAAGCCAGTGCCACCCAGTTTCCTCTTTGAACTCGTCGCCTTTTCCTCTTGTCCATGTCCATGCTGTTCTAGCCACTATGGCCAACAAGCTCCTCTGTGAACATTCCAGTCACCATCCCGACTCCAAGCCTGTGCACTTGCTATTCTCTCTGCCTGGAGTTCTTTCCTTCATGATAGCTGCATGATTTATTCCCTCACTTCATTTGACTTTGTTCAGCTGTCACCCTCTCAGTGACACAGTCCTAACAATAGTTGTGGGTTGAACGTGTCCCCGCCTCCGCCAAAAGATGTGTCCAAGTCCTAATACTCAATACCTGTAGATATGAACTTATTTGAAATAGGGTTTTTAGCCAGGAGCAGTGGCTCAGGCCTGTAATCCCAGCACTTTGGGAGGCCAAGGTGGCAGATCGCCTGAGGTCAAGAGTTCAAGACCAGCCTGGCCCACATGGTAAAACACGGTCTCTACTAAAAATACCAAAATTAGTCAGAGATGGTGGTGCACACCTGTAATCCCAGCTACTCGGGAGGCTGAGGCACAAACCCAGGAGGTGTAGGTTGCAGGGAGCCCAGATCGTGCCACTGTTCCAGCCTGGGTGAGAGAGAGAGGGACTCTGTCTCAAAATAAATAAATAAATAAAAATTAAAAAAGTAGGGTCTTTGGAGATGTAATTAAGTTGAAGTCATTGGATTAGGGTGAGCCCTAAATCTAATGACTGGGATCCTTCTAAAAAGGGGGAAATTTGGACACAGACACAAAGGGATGAAGGCCATGTGACAGTGGAGGCAGAGACTGGAGTTACTCTGTCAACAAGCCAGGAACATCTAGGGCTACTGCAACCTCCAGAAGCTAGAGGAGGCAGAGAAGGATTCTCCCCTAGAGCTTTTGGAGGGAGCGTGGCCTTTGAACATGTCATTTCTGACTCCTAGCTTCCAGAACTGTGAGGGAATACCTTTCTGTGGTTTTAAGCCACCCTGTTGCTGGTACTTTAAGGCACCCCTTGGAAATGAATATACCATCTATGGAAAATAGGGAACCCCCAACCTCAGTGCTGTCTACCCCTTTCCTGATTTATTCATAACATTTATCATTTAAAACATACCATATAACATACCTTTTAATTTCTCTTTTGTCTATATTCCCCAATAGAATGGAAACTCCGTAAGTTGGGAAGCTGAATCCCAAGTGCCTAGAGCAGGGCTAAGAATATGGCAGGCAGTCGACACATATTGGCTGTGGATGAGGTTGCTTCTCTTTTAGCATCACTCTGGTGGGTAGAATGTTAACAGCATCACTCACTTTTCTCTGCCTTGCCAGAAACCTCTTCTGTTATCAGGGTTTGATAAAGAAAAGGTGCCAGAGGGAAATTGAGTAAATGCTCTGCTTCCTGGGAAGGGTCCTGGCAGGTGGAGAGAAGGCCCATCTTGTCACAGTGCAAAGTTGTCTTTCTTTATAGCCCATCTGATTCAGAGTGTGAATTTTGGATGGATTTGTCGATATCAGAAAAAAGATATCCCAATGTGTGGAAACCTCTAGTCTAGTCATTTGCACTGTGTCTTTAAACATGTCTTGATATTAAACTCTGACATGTGAAGACACATTGAAGCCACTATATTTTCAACATGAATTCATTGAGCCCTGAAGTTCTAACGGGGTCAACCAGCACTGCAATGGGCCAGGCATCCTGTCATGGCTCAGCCACTTACCAGGTGAGGGATTGCATTTGATTTTGCCTTTGCCTCTAAGGGGGGTTTCCTACCACTTCCCTATTTTCCACAATCTTTTGGAATGTTCTGAAAAAACAAAAAGTTTTTTTTAAAAAAAAACAAAAAAACAAAACAAGTTTTGGTTTTGACTTTAATGTCCTCTAGCAGTATCTGTCTAACAACAGATACTTTGAGGTACAGTCATTCAAAGTAGTACTAATCAGTGGTTATAGATCACTAGACCCTATATATACTGACATGGGAAGAGATAATAAAAAACAAGTTCAGAAAAGTATGTATTGTATGACTTCATTTGTACAGGAAAACAGCATCCCTGAGTGTCTGTGTGTGTGTGTGAGTGTGTGTGTGTGTGTGCGCGCACTTGCATAAAAACCACATATAAGGATAAATGCCAAACTATAGCAGTGTTGTTGTTGGAGTTTCTCATGATTGGGGCAGGAGTGAATAATGAGAGCTATTTTACTTATTATTGAGTACATTTCAATATTTTCTATATTATTTGATGCTTACAGTAAAAACATACTATTCTATAGTTTGAAAAAACTAAAGATAATTTAAACATATTTTCTATAACTTTGGATAAGTCACTTTTGTTTTTGGGAATGGCTGGAATAAATGTAGCAAGGATCTTGAAGCAGCAACAGGTCGCTCTGGGTATTCCTGCCTGATCTTAGACCTATCCATTCTTATATTTTCAGTAGTTTCACAGAATCTGAAAAAAGGACTTATATAAAAGATATATTATATCAACATTTTGTAGTGTTTTGTAGTTCACGAAGAGGTGTTTGTCTTTATTGTTTTATTATTTGATTTCCTTTTGTTGATGTTTTGAAATTATTTAATTTTCACAACAGTCTAGAGAGATAGCTTCTAACATCTCCTCCATTTTACAGATGTAAGGGAGAAAAAGTAATACCTTTTCTTCCCCCATTGCAAAGGTCATAGCTAACACTTCCATAATAAAAGTCAGATTAACAAGAGAAAAGCATAACAAACTTATTTAAACAAAGTTTTATCAACACAGAAACTTCAGAAATGAAGACCCAAAGGTCCAGGGAAATCTGTACACTTAGGTTTGGTGGAAAACGGACAATCGTATAGAAATATGGTTAGACTAGAAGAGTACGATCTAATGGTAATAAGCTGGGGGGAACCTAACAAATCCTGTTCGTTCAGAATCTTCTTGGCCTCCCTGTGTAGCAGACAGGCTATCCTTTGAGTATAAGGCAAGACACTTATATGAGGGGCTTATCACCCTACTTTCAGGGAAGGTAGGTCAAAGAATTCCTTTATGGCCTGCTCTCACACAGAATGGTGGGGAATATCAGAGTGGTCTTTCTGCCCCTGCTGTTTTCTAAATTTCCAGGGTGCCGTATTTTGGGGTAGCCTTTTGTGAACCCCAACATACATAGGAAACAGGCTCTGAGGGGCTAACTCACTTGCTCAGGATTATGGCATACCTGGGGTCATCTGTGCTGCTAACAGTGAATCCACCCTCTTTGGAAACTGGTTGAGTCCATAGCAGCACTGTTTGTCCCATGTCGGGGCCTCTTGGTGCAGGAGTGGAAACTTGGCCCAAGTGCAGCCAGTCAGATTCTCTTCCCCAGGAAATTGGATTTGGGACTGATCATCACATTTCACATGCAGCTGGACCTATAATGCACATGTCCAGGAGTTGTGAGGCCACCGTCTCCTGCCTGCCTGCCTGCCTGCCTGCCTGCCTGCCGTGAGGACAGGAGCTAGTGAAGAAGGCCCAAAGGAAGGTGGTGAACAAAAGCCAAGAGCATGCCCTGCTCTTTCCTGTCATTTCCTGATAAGCTTCCTTCCTGAGGCTCAGCTGTGGTCCTACTCTTTTTTTTTTAAGACAGAGTCTCACTCTGTCGCCCAGGCTGGAGTACAGTGGCACCATGTCGGCTCCCGGGTTCAAGCAATTCTCCTGCCTCAGCTTCCCAAGTAGCTGGGACTACAGGTGCTCATCAACATGCCTAGCTAATTTTTGTATTTTTTAGTAGAGATAGGGTTTCACCGTATTGGCCAGGCTGGTCTTGAACTCCTGACCTCGGGTGATCCGCCCACCTTGGCCTCCCAAAGTGCTGGGATTACAGGCGTGAGGCACCACACCCGGCCTGTGGTCCCACTCTTGAATCCTATGAGACACTCCCTTATCTTAACCTTGTTTGAGGTTGGCTACAGTTACTAGAAATCAAAGAGACCCAAGACCCTGAGCCAGGAAGTGACAGAACCTGAGACCAAATCCAAATGGCGCATTGCTCCATGAGGCCCCGTCCCCTCCACGCTGTTCCCTCCACCCCTGGAGTAGCATCTCCATTCAACAATGCCATTGCCCAGCCTGCAGGCACTCAAGAATTCTGCTGAGGGTGGTGGAAGCTGGAGAGGCAACAGTGCTGCTACAATAATACAGCTGCGGAAGACTGGCAACAGATGTGCTGCTTGAGTCAGATTTGTGTGTAAACACTTTGCAAATGTTGGTGTGTAGGAATGGGAAGGACACCTTCATTTCACAGAAACAGCAACCGTAGGTTGCATCTCCTCTCCATATCTTGGGGGATCCCAGGGAGGTGTTTGTGGTTGTTATTGATGAATAATTATCCACAAACACATCCATCACCTTATGTAGCCTTCATGGTTCTGCCTGTTAGGGAAGCACAGTGGGTGGCAGAGACGTGAAAAGAAAAAAAAGTGTTGTTTTTAAGACTTCTGTGCCTTCCCAAATTCAGATTCACACTTAATAGGAACCTAACTAGTGTAGCAAGATTGATTGCTCTAATAGTCCCAATTCTGGCTGGGTGCAGTGGCTCACACCTGTAATCCTAGCACTGTGGGAGGTTGAGGTGGGTGGATCACCTGAGGTCAGGAGTTCGAGACCAGCCTGACCAACATGGAGAAACCCCATCTCTACTAAAAAATACAAAATTAGGCCGGGCGCGGTGGCTCAAGCCTGTAATCCCAGCACTTTGGGAGGCCGAGGCGGGTGGATCACGAGGTCAGGAGATCGAGACCATCCTGGTTAACACGGTGAAACCCCGTCTCTACTAAAAATACAAAAAACTAGCCGGGCGAGGTGGCGGGCACCTGTAGTCCCAGCTACTCGGAGGCTGGGGCGGGAGAATGGCGTGAACCCGGGAGGCGGAGCTTGCAGTGAGCCGAGATCGCGCCACTGCACTCCAGCCTGGGCGACACAGCGAGACTCCGTCTCAAAAACAAACAAACAAACAGAAAAAATACAAAATTAGCCAGGCGTGGTGACGCATGCCTGTAATCCCAGCCACTAGGAAGGCTGAGGCAGGAGAATCACTTGAACCCGGGAGGCAGAGGTTGCGGTGAGCCAAGATTGCACCATTGCACTCCAGCCTGGGCAAGAAGAGTGAAACTCTGTCTCAAAAGAAAAAAAAAGTAATAATCCCGATTCCTCACCCCTCCCTGTGTCCACCTCTTTTGCCAGGTAACTCCATAGCACCCCCTCCCTCTGTTCTGGACCAAGTTTTATAGCTTGCTTTAGCTGGTGGAATGTTAGCAAATGGGAGACTAGCGGAGGCTGGCAAAAGTATCTGTGGCTTTGCACTCACTCCCTTGCTCCTCAGCAGTCATTACCAGAGTATGCCCAAGCTAACCTCAAGGAGCAAGACCTAGGGGCAGCAGAGCTGAGTCTTCTCAGTCAGAGCTAGGTGAGCAAGCTCAGCGGAGATCAGAAGAACTGCCCATCTGAGACCAACATAAATCACCTATCTGCAAACTTGTGAGCAAACCTGTGCTTATCATTGTGTCCCCACTGAGGTTCTGTGGTTGGTTGTTATGCAGTTGCTATTGTGGCGGTAGATACTGGATTCATATGGCTAAGGGTATATCTGCATAGGCCACTGTGAGACACACAAACAATAAAAGAGAAACACCTTTTTGTGATACATTTCTTGGACAATTATCTAGTTAAGCCTTCAAACAGTTTAGGCAGCCCACCAAGGAAATCAAATATAAAAGCAATTCCCCCATCGACCTGGCCTCATCATCATTCTGTAAGAAAGGGAACTTGCTAAATCCTCACTTTTCTCTAATACTGTAATGGATGGCAGAAGCATTCAGCTGCGCTTTGTGGTTGAGGTCCCTTCGCTTCCCTGGAGCTTTATTAGTCTTTTTATAAACTTCATTTTCAAAGAATGCCAAATGGCTGCCTTCACCAAAGAAAGAGATCAAAGGCAGGGTGAGGCATCCTCCAAGCAAGCTCAGAGGACATCTGGGTGTTTGTGCCCTCTGGAGGGCCCAGGCCCACTGAGCCCACTGATAAATGGAACTCTAGGCCAGTGGTTTCTCAGACCTAAATTAGTAAAATTTAAAAAACAAGTCGAGGCTGCGCACAGTGGCTCACGCCGGTAATCCCAGCACTTTGGTAGGCTAAGGTGGGCGAATCGCTTGAGGTCAAGAGTTCAAGACCAGCCTGGCCAACATGGCAAACCCCATCTCTACAAAAAATACAAAAATTAGCCAGGCGTGGTGCGCACACTTGTAATCTTAGCTATTCAGGAGGATGAGACATGAGAATCACTTGAACCCGGGAGACAGAGGTTGCGGTGAGTCAAGATCATGCCACTGCACTCTAGCCTGGGAGATAGAGTGAAACTGTCTCAAAAACAACAACGAAAAAAACAAGTCGAGAGGAGACCTACATAGGGAGTCAACTTTTAATTTTGCCAAATGACAGATTAACTAAAAACAAAAACCAAAAGCCCCTCTTTGTCACATCTTTATCATAGCAGAACTTGTTGACCCCAAATAAGTGATAAAAACATAATCTCACTTTGGGAGGCCAAGGCGGGTAGATCACAAGGTCATGAGTTCAAGACCAGCCTGGCCAATATGGTGAAATCGCATCTCTTCTAAACATACAAAAATTAGCCAGGCATGGTGTGCCCCTGTAATCCCAGCTACTTGGGAGGCTGAGGCAGGAGAATCACTTGAACCCAGGAGGCGGAGGTTGCAGTGAGCCGAGATCACGCTACTGCACTCCAGCCTGGGTGATGGAATGAGATTCCGTATCAAAAAAAAAAAAAAAAAAAAAGAGAGAGAGAGAACAGAAAAAGAAAAAAGCATAACCTCAATTGTTTTTTTCCCAAAATGAGTTAGTAATCTTATTCTCTCTCTCTTTCCCCCCCATCGATCCATCCATCTACCTATCCTTTCATCCATCTATCCATCTATCTATCCACATATAAATAATTATTCTTGTTTTTCTCACTTCACTTTAGACTTGTGAAAATTTCATCATGAATGAGTCACTACTCCCGCCTTCCCGCTTTGCTGGGTGCATATCCCTGCAGCACTAGTGTTGAAAGGTACATAATTTCATGGGCTCCTGGAAGAGCCAGAAGACATAGCACACCCCCGCCTCGATGGAAGTCTGACATCTCTGTGTGGTGGTGGGTGGGGTGGGAAAGGGGGTGGACAAGGGGGAAATGCTAGCACCCTACTCACCATGATGAAGAATCAGCATGGGTTTGAGATGCACCTTATCCCAGGTACTTGCCTGAAACATTCTCAAACAGCCCACACATTCCTCTTTTTCTCCCACCTACTCCCCAATTTTCTCTTATCCATCTCCCCACTTCTTCCTGCTCCTACCAGTATAGTGATTCATAGAGCAGTATTTATACTAAATATCTTAAGCCATTAACAAATCCTCTACCATCTTGGTCTTTGCCTTTCAAATTCAGATATTAAAAATTATATATAGCCTGTTTAGAGAGAGGGATAAGCCAAATTATTTTCTGCAGTTGCAAAGCATGCAACTTCTATTCATCATCTTTATGTTTCTGTTATGTCAGTGGAGTGTGGTCATAATCCCAGAATGGTTACTGAATATACAAAATAATTTAACTTCTGAAGGGATTACCTCAACCCAGAGCTCTGGTTCTTATTAGCAAATGGGAGAAGCTGGAAATGTTAATAAGCGAGATAATTGGAATAGATTGGGACTCTCCTGTGTATTTGCAGGTGTGGAAACGTGAACAATGTAATTATTTAATTGTAAAGAAACTGCTAAATAACTTCCACCCCGAATTACTGTGACTACTGAGACTACATAGATCGAACTCCGGAGAGCTTGAAGGGAGAGCCGAGGAAGTCCATGGATTTGGTGTGCTGTGGAAACTCATGCAGGGTTTCACAATCCTCAAGCAGCTGGGGGCTGATGTGAATCAGAAAATGCCTCCACCCTACACCCTAGCACTACCAAGGGCTTGATTTCACACAACTCTTGAAATTGAAATCATGAGGAGAAAGGCATCTCTTTTTCCTTTTTTTTTTCTTAAGGTCAGAATTAACATCAAAAGTTCACTTTGTTTAAAAATGGAAACAGTCCCATTTTTTTTTCTTTGTTTTTTTTTTTTTTAACGAGCAACCTTGAGTTGAGAGATTGTAATTGGCAGTCTTCCCACTCCTACTCAAGCCCTGTTTGTCTTATATTAAAACCCTAATTTGCCTCTTTGGAGGCCGGGAGGCATAATATACAGGTGACTTTTTGCTGCTCAGTTTTCCCACCAATCTGCCACGGTAGTACATGACGGAAGGAAGACAACCGCAAGTTTAGGCTCCCAGGCTGGGCTGGGAGTAGGAGAGACAGAGAGGCATTAGCTCTGGCTGGCGCTGGTGGGGTAGGGTTGCGTAGCCAGCCTGAGGGAACAGTAGCAGAGCTAAGCTGTCTGAGGTGAGATCTGGGTTAGGGGCCTGGCAGCAATCTATAAAATATGTTAAAAGATTCCTGGAAATGGAATGGGATGGAGAAAATGGTATTTATCATAGCTCTTTTTCAGGAAGAGAAATGGAACAATCACTTGATCAGCTGCTGGAGGGTAATTAAAGGGGAGATGTTAAGACAGTTAAGGGACTTTTTCAAGTAAAAGTTACATGAAGGGCTTATTGCCTGAGCAGAGGATGCAAGCTGAGGCCAGAGCTGAATCGCTCACACCAAGAGATGAGAGGCAGAATGCCACCACCAGGAAGCCTCTATATTCACCAGTCTGCCACACAGAGCTGCTAATTAATGTTCTTCTCTAAATAGATGTTGAATAAATCTTTCATTGATTTGAAGAGATCCCAAACCGCTCAGGACCCACACAGGCCTGAGATGCCCTGGCTTGAGGTTCTGTGGTGGTGGGATGAGCAGAGACCACTGAATCCCCAGAATGGCTGTGAATTCAGAGACAGGATCTAAAGAGAGGGGATTAGTATGTGCCAAGTCAAAATAAGCTACAGAACAAGCTGTTCCAAGGAACAGGCTTAACACATCAAAGTCACATGCCAGTGGCCAGACCTCACAGGCCTGAGAGCTGCCCCCTTTCTACAGGGGAAAAGCTTTAATTCATGTATGGGCACCCCAGGAGCTTCTTGGAGATTGTGATATTCTAGTTGGTTCACGTAGATTGTGATGTGATGACTTTAAACCTCTCCATCATTCCTCCAAAGTGCTCTGTCTGGACTCTCAGGGGCTGCCCTCAGGTGAAATAATAGGGTTAGGTAAGAGCAGTCCACATTGTATGGAGAGACTTTTCTCCAGTGACAGCACCTGGAAAATCCAGGCTGTTGTTCCTGGCTGACTTCACAGTTAGGCAAAAGAGCAGACAATGAAGAGTTAATGACAACACCGTGCGGTCAGTCCCATGGTGGGGAAATCCTCCGCCACCCTCTCCCTATTCCTCACCAGCGTGGAGGGGCAGGGCTTTAAAACTCTTTAAATAAGTGGATGGAATACAGTTGTGAAAGAGTTAATTTGAATTTGGAAGTGGCTCTTATCCACAGCACAAGGAGCAAGATGGCTTGGGTTGGAGGCAGGCAGGGCAGGATGGCTGTATTTGGCAGGAGCATACGGGAGGGAAGGGAGATCTTTGGAGAAAGGGTAAGTGTGGTAATTAGCGTGGCAGGCCTCAAATGCCTGGCTAGAAGAGCTAGTCTTCACACTACACATGAATCATCATTGACCGGTAACCTCCAAGGGCAAAAAGGATGTATAATTTGCATCTTTTAGTACCCAGCATCATGTGGGTGTGGCGAAGCCCATCAACTGCACTCCGATATCTACTGTCTCGCCTTCTGCTTTAGTCATAAGACCAAGTTTCAGCAAGGCGCCTGTAGAGATTCCATTTCCCAGCCTCCATGGCAGCGGGTTGAAGTCATTTGGCTGAGTCTGGCCAGTTGTAAGAGAAAGCAACGTGTACAACTTCCAGATCATCTTTCAAAGGGAAGCTGCTCGTCCTCTTTTCCTCCTTCCTGTAACCAGAACACAGACGTGGTGGGGTGGAGTCAGCTCCCACCGTACGGGTGAGCACAACATCCCAGGGAGCAGTAGAGCAACCAGGAAAAGGAAGTCTGGGTCCCTGACTGGCCTCAGGAACAGTGTTCCCCTCCCCACCCTCGACCACCCCTTATCTGCAGACAGGCATGCGGGAGAGAATTGAACTTCTGTTATATTTGGGCCATGGTGTGGGGTCTTTTTGATACATCAGTTTAATTTGTACCCATTACACTGGGGCTCAATATGGTTGCCCAAATGCACTATTAAATCATCTTTGGAAATTCATAAAGGAAAAGTCAATAAATGGCTGTGTAAGTAAATGCAGACCAACCGAATGAGAAAAGCAAAGACGATTTACTCAGAGTTTGCTATAGCAAGGGAATCAGCAACCATTACTTATGTTTGGGCAAAGACTCAAAGGCGGGAAGAAGAGTAGGAAAGCTTGAGAGTGGAAAAAAGGGAAAGCTGCAGGAATGATTGGAGGCTGTTGGCATGGCAAAACTGCAGGTAGGCCAACTATAAGTGAGGTATCCTATGCGATTGGTTAGGGGTGCCTATTTGGCTTTCCCTGTTTGGTCCTGAGTTGGAAGCAGGGATAAAAATTAGAAAACCTGTTGGTTATTCATCAAATCCTAGCCATTTGGGGCTTATTGTTACAGAGGGTATTGTTTAGCTTCGTGGATTACCACTTGAGACAGCAATCTGGCTTCCTGTAAGGCTTGACCTACAGCAGGCTGGCTTCCTGGGCTGTTTATTGTAGATAAGGGGTAGATTTCTTGGCGAGGTTGCTGCAGGTTGTGGGTCAGAGTTCGATTTCTATATATGGTTTTGCCATTGTCCATTTGCCACGAAGTCTCTCATGGCTAATGAGAACAGTCCTAACACAGGGGCAAAACAGTGATGGTTGGGTAGTATTTGAAGGCAATCTCACCAGCACAGTAGAGTGGAAATAAATAGAAGATTTCATTTATCCCTGCACTCTTGAGCTGTACTGAGAACCAGCCAAAACACAGTGGTAAGAAGAGAGCCCCCCAGGGCTCTATGACCCAGGCTGACCAGTGACAAGATTTCTTTGGTGCTCACAGCCAAAGGGCATTTAGGATGTGAGTGGCTCCTGACACTTGCCTAAAAACAAGTGGCTGGTGGTCTCAGTGCTCTTGTATCTGCCAGACTTGAGCTAGGGGACAGCGCTCTAGCCATTCTCCTCATCCATCCTAAAACCCCACAAGCTCAGCAAGCCCCATCACATACTTCGTGGATGTGACACACCAGTGGCCACTGAAGAAATGTGCTTTTCTTAGCATGAAGCCAGTCATGAGCGGGAGGCTCCTGATTGTAGGCAGATGTCTGAATGGTACCCAGCTGGCAGGCCTGTGCTTGCTTTTAAATCTGCTTTCCATTCCAGTGGCGTGTGGGATGAAGGACCCTTCTTCATGGAACTGAGGGCAACATGCCAAGAGCTGGTTGGGTGCTGCTTTCCTGGTTGGGTAACACCTCTCCTCCCGGTCATTGGCCATCAGCGCTGAAGTTCCTGCGCTTTGGTTCCCAAGAACACTGAGTATTGGTCTTTGCTGGAGACTATGCTGCCGTACACTCTCTTCTCTAGGTACTTACCACCAGCACTGCAGGGCTTTTCTTCTCAGGATTCCCTGGGGCCCCAAGAACTTCAGGAAATCTCAAGAGAGCCTGGTCTCTGTTCTTGTCTGGGACAGAACCAGGAAGGGAGATGACTGTAGCCGGCTGTCGCATTTCAGTCTTTGGAGTTTCCGAAATGGAGCATTTCCAAAAAGGAACTCTTAGTTCCCTCCTAACGTCCTGCCCTCTTCTCTCAGCCTCTCCCAGTTCTGCAACTGGCATCACCATTCACTTGGTTGGCTAAGCCCCAAACCTAAGGCCAATCTTGAGTCATTCTTTTCCCTGATCTCCCACGTTAATAAGCCCCATCATGTCCTCCTTCAAAATACACATAGAAGAGATGTCCTTTCCTCTATCTGCACGGTCATCATTTCTTCCAACAACCTCTAGCTAGTTCCTCCTATACACACCCTTGCTCCCCTATCATTCGTTCTCTTAGGCGGGACCAAGAATGACTCACTTAGGCTGTGTCTGCTCTGCGTGGAATGTCCAAGGCTCAGCGTGAACTACTCCTGCCCTACTAGCTTAGCCGCCACCTCCCTCACTCTGTTCCATGCACACTGGCTTTCTCTCCTTTTCTTAATGCATCAACCTCTTTCCCCCTCTCAAGATCTTTCTTGGTGTGAAACAGTTTTGCCTTTCCCATGGCTGGCTTCTACCCATTTTCCAGGTCTCATCTTAAGTTTCTTCTCTTCCTAGAAGTCTCTGATGACTCTGCCTAAATGAGGTTTCCTGCCCATTCTCTCCCTGTTTTTTTGTTTGTTTGTTTTTTCTCCACAGAAGGTTTGATGGTTGTTTAATTATTTGGGTTTATTGTTCATTGCTTATCTTATTGCTTAACTATACAATTTAGTTCTCTATTGCCTTTCTAGTGCCTGACAGAGCAATGCTCTATAATAATATATGCTTTATCATATAATAATTTGGGGGGTGATGGATAGATGGATGGATTGTTAGATGTGTAGTCTTCTTGGGACTTCAGAAAACCAGACCAAATTTCTCATTAGGTCATTTGCGTGTATAATTCCCAGAGCAGAGTCGAACTGTGCCAGGCCTCAGTCTATACATAATTCCCAGAACAGAGTCAAACCAGGCCTCAGTCCATACACTCAGGCAGATGTCAGTTCAATTCAATAAATATTTGTGGAATACCTACAATGTCCTTGTCCCTGGAGCTACAACCACGGAAAAGGCAGGCAAGGAGCTTACAGGAAAGAGGAGCGGGAGAAAATGAAATACGCAACTGCAGTTTAGAATAGCATACCATATAATTATGATATGAGAAGTGGAGGGTACTGTCAGAGCACATACAAGGAGCATCTGCATGTAGCCAAGGGAGTCAGGGAGAAGACAGGCTGCCCTCCTGAGCACTATGATGGCACCTTTTCTCATCTTCCAAGTTTAAGAAGGTGGAATAATGAAAATCTGGTTCTCAGAGAGTAGCTCCTGTTTGAGGCTTATGATTAACCAGGCCCTACCCTAGCTACTCCACATATCAGTCTCTTATCCCTACAACAATCCTACCAGGTGGATAGAATTATCATGTGACAAATTAGCAAACCATAAAGTAAGTGTTATGCTCAAAGCCACTGTTTAGGACAGATTCCCTGGGAAATTGACTGCAATGGAAATCTGTGTGTGGGAATGCTCTTAAAAACACATCCCTGTGAGGGCCAGGCCAAGGGAGAGGTGAACAGCGAGGCAGGTGAAACACTGGCCTCAGCTGATACCATGGGGCACTCTGGATCTAGGGAAGCCCCTCAGAGTTGTTGTACATCGAGATAAGGGGGTTAGGCTTTGCACCCCAGATGGACCAGTCACTGCCTATATACTGTCCCTGAAACAAGGTAGCCCCTTCTACTGAGAGCTGTCCCTGGAGGGGGGTTCGACTGTGACCTCAGCCTTGGTTCTGACCTGGGCACCCACTGTGGCCACCCAGCTCCCACATGGCAGCTTGCACCTTCAAGGTGAAGTGTCCCAGGGTTGGGTCGTGGAACCTCTTCTCTTCCCTGCCTACCATAGGTCTTGGTGATGCCATTGAGTTCAACAGTTTTAAATACCATTTAAATTTATATCCTCCATCTAGGCCTCTCTCATGTGCTTCAGACTCATACATGATTGTTTATTCATCATCTTCATTTAATGTTTCCAAAAATGAACTCCTGGTCCTCTCTCTACCCCTCCCCACAACCAGTTCCTCTCACAGCCTTCCCCGCTCAGTCAATGGCACCTCCATTCTTCCAGTTGCTTAAGCCAAACATTTTTGGGTCATTCTTGGTGATTCTTTTTCTCTGATCCCTCATTCAATATATCAGAAAATTCTTCCAGATATTTTCCACAGCAGCTGCCCATTTCACTCAAGGTAAGTGCTTGCAGTGGCCTGATCACCTTTCATTGCCTCTATCAACTATCTTCTGCCACTTGCAGGCCACCTGGCCCCCTCCAGACACATTGGCTTCCTTGTTCCCTGAACACTCCATGGATGCTCCCACCTCAGGGTCTTTGCATGGAGCCCTTCCTCTGCATGTCTCCAGAGCTCACTCCTTCACCTCCTTCAAGTTCTTGCTCAGTGAGCCTTCCCTGAGCACACCATTTACACTACACTCTCCATTCTCCATCGCTTCTTAGTTTCATCCACCGCACCCATCACCCTCTGATGCACTAGATCACTGAACCATTTATTTATTATCCATCTCCCCCACCACTGAAACGTAAATTTCCAGAAGGCAGGGACTTTCTGTTTGGTTCATCATTGTCTCTTCAGGGTATAGAACAGTGCCTGGCACACAGTGGGCACACAGGAAAGGTTGGTTGACTGACTGAAAGAAGCAGTAGAGAGGGCATTCAGAAGTGCATCTGTCTTGTTCCAAAAGTATGTTCTTGCCACTACACCACCTGACCCTTTCCTGGCAACTCAAACTCTTTCAGGACAGACGTAATGCCTCTGAGAGGCTAAAAGCCAATTCTGGCCCTGCACCAGGTCACACGGTGTGGCCAACTAGGGTCTATATATCAGAAGTGATTCTGGCCAGGCTTCACCGATCAGACCAAAATCATTACTCAGGGTGCTCTGTAGGAGAAAGTCTGGCCCCTAGCCACTCCATGACTGCAAAGTGATGGTGTCAAGGCTTCTGGAGCCCTCTCCAAGTGAGACAGGTATGAATTTCTGACTTGCTCAGTGATTTACAAGGCTTTCTGTGGTTGTTCAGGTTCATTGCTAAGTTGGGGAAATCTGAGCTGCACACTTACATAACAGCCATCAACCTTTTCATTCAAACAGGCCTGGCCTTCCCTTCTGCTCAGGCTTTTGATCAACTTATCCATATTTTCATGCTATTCAGAATTTGTTGTTAAAGGAAATCTGGGGGAAAGGAGTTCGACGACATTTAATTTAATGAGAGAAACATGCAAGTGGGTTTTTTTTTTAATTCTTAAAGGGGTGTTTTAGGAGCCAGAGACAGCATGGGGCAGGGGAAAGGACTGCATCTGGGAATTAGAAACCTGAGGCCAGGCTAGTCCTGGCTTTTTAATAAGTCGTAGTATGACCTTGAGCAATTTATTCACTCTGTCTAAATTTCATTTCCTCCTACATAATGAAGAACATCAGACTAATTAGTGCTGGTAAGCTGGTGTGCTTTGTGTTGAATTCAGCCTGCACATGATTTTTTTGGACCTCAGTAATTTTTAAAATGGAATCTGAATACCTCTAGAAGGGGCTTGAGGTTTCTATTTTACTACAGTCGGTACCACTCCTTGTTGTCTTACACCCGGCCAGACCCACTCATCTGTGTTACTTGTCTGGCCTTGAAGGCGGCTAAGTTTCCCTTCCAGTGATGAAAGTCTTTCTAATGGTTCTAAGAAATAGAATTCTTCCTGGAAGTCATGGTACCTAGCAGATGATGGTGTGAGAATCTAGCTTTTGGAATCTAGAATGCAGAAACAGAGTTAATATGATCAATATCAACTTAGTCTGTTATACTTTAAGTGTATTGATTTTGTTGCAATTCATTCCTTAAAGACCAGACTTTGCACCTACAAGGTCTCTGAATTCGGTGGAATCTTTTTCATGATGTCAAGGAGTTGGAAACAACTTCCTTCAGTAAAGAGAGCCTGAGCTGATGTAGATATGCCCCCTCCCACAGCACATGTAAAGAAGTACTAGACAAAGTATAAACTTTAAAAATGAGTTTGGGGGAAAAAAGTAATTTCTTCCTTGGTTGCCTGAAAGATAGAAATGGAAACCAATGCCATTCCCATGAGTTGCTATGAGAATTTTGGACACAGACATAGATTGAGTGGCAGAGATACCCTTGCCTCTGTGCAAAGTAGAGGTGCTGAATGGAGTCTTCTGCATGAGACTCAAAGAGTCTCAGAGAGGAGCCCTTCTGTTCAAATGACTAAGGCAATGCAAGGAGAAATCAAAGTCATAAAAAAAAAAAAAAAAAGAACAGCACAATAAAACGACTGCATGTTTAAAAAAGAACAGAGCTTTGCTTGATTTAAACCTCCTCTACTACATGAATATTCAAGTCCTCAAATGTCTCTGAACCAGTTCATGAAGGGATGAGTTTGTTTTTTTTTCTAATTGACAAATAAAAATTATACATATATATGGATGGTAAACACCATGATGTTCTGAAATACGTATACCTTGTGGAGTGGCTAAAACATGCTAATTAACATATATATTCCCTCATATACTTATATTTTTTTTTGTGGTGGGAACACTTAAAATCTACTCTCTTAGCAATTTTCAACATGTTCTTGACTATAGTCACCATACTGTACAATAGAGCTCTTGAACTTTTTCCTTCTAACTGAAATTTTGTATCCTTTGACCAATCTCTCCCCAACCCCCCTCCATGAGTTTATTTTTATAGGCCAATAAAGTGAATATTGATTATTCAGATTTTGAGATTTCAGATCCTAAGGGCTTATCTCAACATTGAACATTTATTAACGGCCTATGTCATGGCAGGTACCAATAGTCCTGCCCTCTAGGTCTTTCACAACCACCTGGCCTCAGGAAGTGACATGGCCAGGCTGGCCCCTCTGGTTGTCCCTAATATCACCTCGAGGCCCCGGACTGGCCATGAGAATCTGCCCCATCATGAGAAAGACTGACCACATTTTCCACTTCCAGTCCAGTGTGCCTGTGGCAAAGTCCAAATGGAAACATTTTTAATGGGATAATTTTTTTAAAAGATTCCTAATATCATGAGCTATTTTATGGGTGGCAGGGGAAGGGATTTCAGGGAGGTATTCTTAGTATAACTCTTCTCCATCAGTATATATTGAATTAAATTATAACTCAGTGTTTGTGCTGCCCTATCTGTGCTGTGTTATACCAAGTTATTCTAAGACATTCAGGAAAGAAGAGGTTTGGCAGGAACTAAAGGCATTTATAATGGGAAAAACAGAACATTTTCTTTTCTTGAGGATAAAATTTCATCATGTATTCTCCAAATCAGATTTTATGACATGTACCCTTTAATTGTATTCCAGTTCTTTTTTAAGGGGGAGGGGTAAGGATGAAGCGTAGATATAGCTCCTTGTCTTATTCTTAGCAAAGATGCCCGTCCCCTTGGAATCAACAACATTTGTACTTCAAACCCAGACACCACCAATGTCTCCCACAAGGTATAATACATTTAACAATAAGGTCACCGAAGGTCATCTCTTGAAGGGTTTCTGCTTTGTAAAAGGAGACAATATTCTCAGCAGCCCACTGTTCACCTATCTGGATTCTTCCTTTTTTCCTGCAGAAAAGTAGGGGGAAAGAGGTGGGTCGTACAGCCTGGAAAGGCCAGAGTCTTCTGGGAATGCCTGGCATAGGTATCCAAGATAAAGCTGTTTTATTCATTTCAACTACCTTGGTTACCAATGCCAATTGTCCCAGGCTATGGGATCTGTGTGGTCAGCGGGGCAGGAAGGGAAGGATTGGAAAGTTGAAATCTGTTCTTCTGGCCAGCCTAGGTATTCTGTTCCAAGCAAGGGGAGAGCTATCTTATTTTCTAAAATCCTTAGTGGCGTGATAATTTTCATATTCTGATGTGTATGAGTTGCCTACTACTGTTCAGTTTCTAAAGTTGATGCTATTTTTCTGACCCCATTAAGACAACTGGGCTTCACTTCACTCATTTTAGCCTTTAACACATGGAAAACACATTATCACTATGTTTTATGAAGCACATGAGTCCCAACCTCTGCCCCTCACACCCACCACCTTGCCCTTACTACCTTCTCTCACCCCAGTCCACTTTGGTCACTGTTTGGAATGGAAGTTAGACTTCATGAAACACATTCTTCTCACCGACTCACAAAGCATTAAAATAGAAGTTTTCTTTCCTGATTGGGCCATTTTCAAAGGGGAAACTTTTAAAGTAGTCCTTCTACAGAAGTCACCAAAAAGATAGAAAACAGGAAATTACATGAATTACTGAGAAAGTCTGCATATGATTCTAATTTTATTCTTCCAACTAATGAAGATAATATGCCCTGAATATAATATAACACTATTAAAACAATAAAATAGCAGTGCAATAGTCACATTTTTGCCTGTAATTGGTTTAGTATCAGAATTTATATTGTAAATATTCTTTTTTTTTCTCTCAACACTTGCGGGGAAAATGACATTTGTTTCTCTTATAAAAAGAAACCAGGCATTTGTATTTTGTTTCTATCACTGGAACAAGCCTTCAAAAAGTTTCTTGTGACATAGTTGAATAGATTATCTCTCTTTGATCCTTGGAATAAAATGTACAAAATAGCAAGAACAAATAGAAATCTGTTTTGACCAGATCATATTGATTAAGATGCTGCTGTTTGACACAAACACACTGTGGTTTTTCAAAGCTACAGGCACAAAAACAAGCAAATGAACAGTGACGACAACAACACAATAATAACAATACCCAATATATAATAAATCTCAATTGGAGGAGCTTGATTTGTGGTAAATACAAGCTCCCCATGCCCCCTGCAAAAAAATAGGAAATGATGAAAACCAGCATCCTAAGGTAATTGACAGGTAACTGATCAACTCTGAGACCTCTGCTCCCCTGTGTAATTGCAGGGGTTGCTGAGGGCATTGCAAGTACCGCCATGGAATGGAAGCTCTTTAGACACTAGTATCTCTGTCTACATCAGGAGAAAAGTACTTTCTTCAAATATGGAAACCCACATCAGTCTCCCTCATGTCTTTTAAAGCAAGCCCATTTACTAGTTTGTGTTACAGGCTAAAAGGAGCCCAGCATCAGCCTGCAGCCAGCAGGAACATCTCTGCCTCCCAGTGCCTGGCTGCATGAACACAGAACTTGGGGTGGGTAGACAGTTGCCTTTTGCTATTACACTTAAGACACACATTATGGAACATCCCCTAACAGGTGTTCTCCACTCCTAGAGCTCTTCTTGTAAGGAGCTGAATCAGTGTTGCTCTGGAATGGCCAGCCAAGATTAAATATGACCAGCTTCATTAAGGGGCTTTCTGAAAAAAAAGTTAACTTGGTTTTGCCAACTCTGGTCACCAGATCCTTGACTAACAGCGGGGTCCATCCAGTCTAGGGTTCTTTCCACCAAGTCTATGTTCTTTTAACTAAGTACTTAATAAGCAAAATAATTGAGACTGATCGTGCCTACCAGTAGGAAGGAGAAATGTGTATAGTTTTTCTAAATTATTAAACTAGTTTGCATGGTAGACTGCTATGTAGCAATGAAAAATTGTGTTGTCGGTCTGGCGCAGAGGCTTACACCTGTAATCCCGGGACTTGGGGAGGCCAAGGCGGGAGGATTGTTTGAGACCAGGAGTTTGAGACCAGCCTGGGCAATATTCTGAGACCCCAACCTCTCTACAAAAAATAGAGAGATGACCTGTACTTCAAGTTACTTGGGAGGCTGAGGTAGGAGGACTGCTTGAGCTCAGGAGATCAAGCCCTCAGTGAGCCATGTTTGCACCACTGCACTCCTGTTTGGACAAGAGAGCAAGAACCCTGTCTCAAAGGAAAAAAAGAAAAAGACAAGAAAAATGATGTAATAGATGATTTATTGACCTATTAAGCTAGTCTTGCTATACTATTGAGTGAAATATGCAATAGTAAGTACAGTATAATCCACTTTTGAAAAAAAGTAAATTATTTATACATTGTAATTCAATTTCTATTTAAAGCTCCCATTCTTCTGACTGAAGCAAACTTCATCACAGTGAATCTATGGTTTCTTCTCATTTCCTGGATTCACATCTAAGTTCCCAGACACTTACAGATCATATTGGCATGAGGCCAGGTTGGGGGATATCTGGTTTCCCATCATTAATCTACACAGACAGGTGTTGACTTGTCTTTATTCCAGCTTTGTCTTAGTTGTTGGGTCCACACAGGTTGTCTTCCTTATTATGACCACAAGGCTGCATCAGGTCAGCTCTCCTTTAGCTACTTCTACATGTGGGAAACACTTGACTGATCCCTTAAGCATACTGGGCTCCACAGAAACTCTGGGATGCTGGGTTAGACCCATTTCCCCAGGCACTCCATGTAGATATCTCTCTTCTACTTCCCCTCCAATACTCTTGTTGAAATTTCATTGCTATTATAACAGTGTTGACAGGTGGGGTCTTTAAGAAGTAATTAGGCCATGAGAGCTATCCATCCTCTTGAATGGATTAATGCTATTATCTTAAGAGTGGGCTAGTTACTGTGAACGTTTGGCCTCATTCCCTCTCTGTCTTGGGCACATGCTTGCCATTCCATTTTTTGCCATGGAATGCTGCAGCACAAAGGTCATTGCCAGATGCCAGTGCCATGCTGTTGGACTTCCCAGCCTCCAGAACCGTGAGCCAAACAAACTTCTATTGCTTGTTTACAAATTATGTAGTCTCAGGTACTCTATTATAGCTACACAAAATGGATTAAGACATGGTGTTAAAGCATAATTATCAAACTGTTAAGAAACATAATTCTCATACATATAGATGACAAGCTCGTGAAGGAACCAGTAACAAAATAAGAGCTAGTTTGAAAAAAATTTGAGGAACAGGGATTATATAGCTAGTGGGGAAAGGAATATAGAAACAAGATTGCTAAATAGATACAAGAGAAGTTAATACTCTATAGATTTAAAACACACACACACAAATGCAGGCATTGGAGTTATCTTCTCTACCAAGTTCCCTTCTCCCCCTTCAAAAATCACCACACCATGTCATTTTTCTACAAGTTCATCTCTGACTTTTCAGGATTAAGACATGGTCAAAGGCACATTCCCTGAGTGAATCAGATGACCCTTCACAGACTATTTAGAAAGGGCATGCAGCCATTACATTTACCTTATTTCTAAGTTTTAGATAGTTTTTCCTGCATAGTGTCATAAACTTTATGTCCTGAGTCCTTTAGGGTTTATATTTTTGAAATGTCAAAGTTAAGATTTGATTCTTGCTCTCAGCTTTTCTGTCATAATAATTCTTCCTTCTTAAACCTAGGAAAGAATAATCTTAAACCAGAGCTGGTATAAGCTTAGAATTAAACCGAAAGTCACAGGAACAAGCAGTACCAGACTCTTCTGGAACTGGAGGCGTTAATGGATTGACAGGCACAGTGAGTACCTGAAATAGGGAATTAAGTGACTGTATATTTTCTCAGTGCTGAACGTAGAAACTCCCAGCCCTTCCCTCACTCAGTGCCAGAATGATGGCACTCAGACCTTTACCTTCTTGGAAGGAGATAGAAAACTCTCTGGCTCATTTGGCCAGTCCAAAGGAAAGACCTAAGATAGGTCTTCCCCAACAGATGGGTTACTCACATCACCCTACAGTAAAGTGTAGTTTTCTCAAGTTCAAACTATGTACTCAGAGCTCCCAAGCAGACTTTCAGTTTTTGTGTTAGTCTGTTTTTGTGTTGCTATAAAGAAATACCTGAGACTGAGTAATTTATAAAGAAAAAAGGTTTATTGGCTCACAGTTCTGCAGGATGTACATGAAGCATAGAGCTGGCATCTGATTCTAGTGAGGGCTTCGGGAAACTTGTAATCATGGTGGGAGATGAAGGGGAGCCAGCAGGTCACCTTGTGAGAGCAGCAGGAAGAGAGAGAAGGGAGAGGTCCCAGACTCGTTTAAACAACCAGATCTTGTGTGAACTCAGAGCAAGAACTCATCACCAAAGAGATGGCACCAAGCCATTCATGAGGAATCCAGCCCTGTGATCCAATCACTTCCCACCAGTGATTCCAACATTGAGGATTACATTTCAACATGAGATTTGGAGGGGACACACATCCAAACCAGGTCAGTCCTCAACTCTAGATCATAAGCAGTCAATTGAAGAATACTAGACTTCTAAGGAAAGTCCTTAATATGGAAGATATAGATACAAACAAACAAAAAGAGAAAAAGCAACTTAAAAAATGGGGAGAAGAATACTTTTTATTTTATTTTAGATTCAGGGGGTGCATGTGCATGTTTGTAACATGAGTATATTGCATAGTGGTGGGGACTGGGCTTCTAGTGTACCCATTACGCAAATAGTGGATATTGTATCTGATAAGTAATTTGAGTACTAAAAAACAAGCAATTTTGAGTAATATCATCAGAGAGCTAAGAGAAGATACTGCATTCATAAAATTAGAACAGGACTTTATATGTGTCCAACCCCACCCTCACTCCTGGCAAAGGAATATTCAGAGAACAAAACAGCTCCCAGAAATTAAAAAGGTGACAGCAAAATGAAGAAGAAAAGTCATTAGAAGGGTTGGAAGATAAAGTTGAACCCCAGCAGAAATACACACACAAAAAAAGGAGAAAGTTTAAAGGATTAGTCTAGGAGGTCCAAAAGCAAAAGAATAGAAATTCCAAAAAGAAAAACAACAACAACAACAACAACAAAAAAAAAAAAACAGAAAAACTGAGAAAACAGAGGGGAGGGGAGAAAATTGCCGATGAAATGATTCAGTGAAAGTTCCCAGACTGAAGCACATGATTTTCCAGATTGGATGGCGCATCATATGCCAGCACTAGAAGCCAGCCAGTAATAAGCAGCACTTTTACCACCCTGAACCAGCATTTGCAATCTATCCTTACTAGCATTCAACATGAGCATAGATTAGACGCATTTTGAAACATGCAAGGCCTCAAAGAAGTTACCTTCCAAGCATCTTTTTTTTTTTCAGGATTCTAGTGGAGGATTGTTACATCAAAATAAAGGATTAAACTCAGACAGAGGAAGACTTGGTATAAAATAAATTGGAAATCCACCACAGGAGAGAAACAAGGGGCTCTCCAGGATGATGGTAAAGCAAGATCCCAGGACATCCACTGAGCACTGGAGTCTGAGGGCCACCAACCCAAACTACAGCAGTGTGACCTGAGACAGGCATGTTGCTCAGACTGTCACCCATTCCCTCTTACCCTCCAAAAAAGTGATTAAAGCAAGAGAGAAGATGTGAAACCAAGAACACAGAGAACATAGCCATGAAAATGGCAAAGGGAATGGCAAGGATAACAACAGAGGGAAGTTCGAGACAACAATTGAACAATGGCTTAAAGAGAAATATTTGATATTTAATTCTCTGTGTACTTCATTTTTGTAAAAAGAAATTTTAAAAATACAGAAGGATGTAAGACAAAATATTAACAGCCCATTATCTCGGAGTGGTAGCATGATTGATCATTAACTTCTTTGCATACTATATTTTCTGGGTTTTTAAAAAGATATAAAGCATTTGTGCAATTAAAAAAACAAATGGTTTCTTAAAAAATTCCCAAAATTTTTATTTTTTAAGTGTACAATTCAGTGGCTTTTTTTTAGTATATTCACAAAGTCATGCAACTATCACCATTACCTAATTCCAGAACATTTACTTCTCTGCAGAATGAAACCTGTACCCTTTAGTGGTCACTCCCCATTCCTCAGCCTAATCCCTGGAACCATTAATCTACTTTCTGTCTCTACAGATTTGCCTCTTCTGGGTTTTTCATGTCAATAGAATCATATGACTTTTGTGTTTGACTTCTTTCATGTGCCATGAAGTTTTCAAGGTTCCATCCATGTTATAGTATCAGTATTTTATTTTTCCAAAAATGAATACTATTGCACTGAATGGATATACCATATTTTGTTTATACACCATTAAGCAGTTGATGAATATTTAAATTATATTCAGTTTTTGGCTATTATGAATAATGCTGCTATGAACAAGTTTTTTGTATGGACATATGCTTTTCCATTTCTCTTGGGTAAATACTGAGCAGTAGAGTTGCTGGACCATGTGATACCTCTACATTTAACTTTTTAAGGAATTGCCTATCTGTCTTCCAAAGCAGCTGCATCATTTTACACTCCCACCAGCAATGTTTTCAGGGTTCCAATTTCTCCACATTCTTGCCAACACTTATTATCTGTCTTTTTTATTATAGCCATCCTAGTAGATGAGAAGCGGTATCCCATTGGGTTTTGTTTTCCCATTAATAACTAATGATGTTGAGCTTCTTTTCATGTATGTATTGGCCATTAGTGTGTATTCTTGGAGAAATTTCTATTCAAGTCCCATTTTTTTTTTTTTTTAACTTTTAAGTTCAGGGGTACAAGTGCAGGTTTGTCACATAGGTGAACTCGTGTCATGGGAATTTGTTGTACAGATTATTTCATCACCCAGGTATTAAACCTAGTACCCATTAGTTGATCTTCTTGATCCTCTCCCTCCTCCCACCCTCCGTTCTCCAAAAGGCCCCAGTGTGTTGTTTCCCTCCATGTGTTCATGTGTTCTCATCATTAGCTCCCACTTATAAGTGAGAACATGAGGCATTTGGTTTTATGTTCCTGTGGTAGTTTGCTAAGGATAATGGCCTCCAGCTCCATCCTCCATCCCTGCAAAGGCCATGATCTTGTTCTTTTTAATGGCTGTATAGTATTCCATGGCATATATGTACCAAATTTTCCTTATCCAATATATCACTGATGGACATTTAGGTTGATTCCATATATTTGCTGAATAGTGCTTCAGTGAACATACGCATGCATGTATCTTGATAATAGAATGAATTCTATTCCTCTGGGTAGGTACCCAGTAATGGGATCACTGGGTTGAATAGTATTTCTGTCTTTAGGTCTTTGAGGAATGCAACGTTGTCTTCCACAAGGCTGAACTAATTTACACTCCTACCAACAGTGTATACGCATTCCTTTTTCTCCACAATCTCTGCAGCATCTGTTATTTTTTGACTTTTCAATAGTAGCCATTCTGACTGGTGTTAGATGGTATCTCATTGTGGTTTTGATTTGCATTTCTCTAATGATCAGTGTTGTTGAGCCTTTTTTCATATGATTGTTGGCCACATGTATGTCTTCTTTTAAATAGTGTCTGTTCATGTCATTTGTCCACTTTTTTAGGGGGATTTTTTTTTCTTGTAAATTTGTTTAAGTTCCTTATAGATGCCAGATATTAGACCTTTGTCAGATACATAGTCTGCAAAAATTTTCTCCCATTTTGTAGGTTGTCTGTTTACTCTGCTGGTAGTTTCTTTTGCTGTGCAGATACTCTGTAGTTTAATTAGATTCCATTTGTCAATTTTTTGCTTTTGTTGCAATTGCTTTTGGTGCCTTCATCATGAAATCTTTGCCCATGCTTATGTCCTGAATGGAATTGCCTAGGTTGTCTTCCAGGGTTTTTATAGTTTTGGGTTTTACATTTAAGTCTTTAATCCATCTTGAGTTAATTTTTGTATATGGTGTAAGGAAGGGATTCAGTTTCAATCTGCTGCATGTGACTAGCCAGTTATCCCAGTGCCATTTATTGAATAGGGAATCCTTTCCTCTCCTCACTGCTTTTTTTCTTGGTCAGATTTCTCAAAGATCAGATAGTTGTAGGTGTGTGCTCTTGTTTCTGGTTTCCCTATTCTAGGGAAATTATGTCTGTTCTATGTGTCTGTTCTTGTATCATTGGTCTATGTGTCTGTTTTTGTACCAATACCATGCTGTTTTGATTACTGTAGCCCTGTAGTATAGTTTGAAGTTGGGTCATGTGATGCCTCCAGCTTTGTTCTTTTTGCTTAGGATTGCCTTGGCTCTTCGGGCCATTTTTTTGTTTCCATATGAATTTTAAAATAGTATTTTCTAGTTCTGTGAAGAATGTCAATGGTTGTTTAATGGGCATAGCAATGAATCTATAAATTGATTTGGCAGTATGGCCATTTTAATGATACTGATTCTTGCTACCCATGAATATGCAATGTTTTCCATGTGTTTGTGTCATCTCTGATTTCTTTCAGCAGTGGTTTGTAGTTCTCCTTGTGGATATCTTTCCCTCCCCTAGTTAGCTGTATTCCTAGGTATTTTATTCTTTCTGTGGAAATTGTGAGTGGGAGTTTGTTTGTGATTTGGCTCTCAGCTTGACTGTTGTTGGTGTATAGGAATGCTAGCAATTTTTGCACATTGGTTTTGTGTCCTGAGACATTGCTGAAGTTGCTTATCAGCTTAAGAATTTTTGGGGCTGAGATGATGGGTTTTTGTATACATAGGATCATGTTATCCGCAAGCAGGGATGGTTTAACTTCCTCTCTTCCTGTCTAAATGCCTTTATTTCTTTCTCTTACCTGATTGCCCTTGCCAGAACTTCCAATACTATACTGAACAGGAGTGGTGAGAGAGGGCATCCTTGTCTTGTGCTGGTTTTCAAGGGGAATGCTTCCAGCTTTTGCCCATTCAGTATGGTGTTGGCTGTGGGTTTGTCATATGTAACTCTTATTATTTTGAGGTATGTTCTTTCAATATCTAGTTTATTGAGAGTTTTTAACATGAAGGGATGTTGAATTCTATCAAAACCCTTTTTTGCATTTATTGAGATAAGCATGTGGTTTCTGTCTTTAGTTCTGTTTATGTGACGAATCACATTTATTGATTTGCATATGTTGAACCAACCTTGCATCCCAGGGATGAAGCCCATTTGATTGTGCTGGATAAGCTTTTTGACATGCTGCTGGACTTGGTTTGCCAGTATTTTGTTGAGGATTTTTGAATCAATGTTCATCAAGGATATTGGCCCGAAGTTTTCTTTTTTGTTGTATCTCTGCCAGGTTTTGGTATCAGGATAATGCTGGCCTTATAGAATGAATTAGGGAGGAATCCCTCCTTCCCAATTTTCGGGAATAGTTTCAGTAGGAATGATACCAGGTCTTCTTTGTACATCTGGTAGAATTCAGTTGTGAATCCATCTGGTCCTAGGCTTTTTTTGGTTGGCAGGCTATTTATTATTGCCTCAATTTCAGAACTCACTATTGGTCCATTTGCCCATTTTAAAAATTGAGTTGTGTTTTTACTATTGAGTTGTAAGAATTCTTTGTTATTATTATTATACTTAAAGTTCTGGGTTACATGTGCAGAACGTGCAGTTTTGTTATATAGGCATACACGTGCCATGGTGGTTTACTGAACCCATCAACCAGTCACCTACATTAGGTATTTCTCCTAATGTTATCCCTCCCTTAGCCTCCCACCCCCTACAGGCCCTGGTGTGTGATGTTCCCCTCCCTGTGTCCATGTGTTCTTATTGTTCAACTCCCACTTATAAGTGAGTACATGTGGTGTTTGGTTTTCTGATCTTGTGATAGTTTGCTGAAAATAATGGTTTCCAGCTTCATCCATGTCCCTGCAAAGGATATGAGTTCATCCTTTTTTATGTCTGCATAGTATTCCATGGTGTATATGTGCCACATTTTCTTAATCCAGTCTATCATTGATGGACATTTGGGTTGGTTCCAAGTCTTTGCTATTGTGAATAGTGCCACAATAAACATATGTGTGCATATGTCTCTATCATAGGATGATTTATAATCCTTTGGGTATATGTCCAGTAATGGGATTGCTGGGTCAAATGGTATTTCTAGTTCTAGATCCTTGAGGAATCGCCACACTGTCTTCCACAATGGTTGAACTAATTTACACTCCCACAACAGTGTAAAGGTGTTCCTATTTTTCCATAACCTCTCCAGCATCTGTTGCTTCCTGACTTTTTTAATCACCACTATTCTAACTGGTATGAGATGGTATCTCATTGTGGTTTTGATTTGCATTTCTCTGATGACCAGTGATGATGAGCATTTTTCATATGTCTGTTGGCTGCATAAATGTCTCCTTTTGAGAAGTATCTGTTCATATCCTTTGCCTATTTTTTGATGTGGTTATTTGCTTTTTTTTGTAAATTTGTTTGAGTTCTTTATAGATTATGGATATTAGCCCTTTGTCAGATGGATAGATTGCAAAAATGTTCTACTGCCTGTTAACTCTGAGGATAGTTTCTTTTGCTGTGCAGAAGCTCTTTAGTATAATTAGATCCCATTTGTGAATTTTGGCTTTTGTTGCCGTTGCTTTTGGTGTTTTAGACATGAAGCCTTTGCCCATGCCTATGTCCTGAATAGTATTGCCCAGGTTTTCTTCTAGGACTTTTATGGTTATAGGTCTTACATTTAAGTCTTTCATCCATCTTGAGTTGCTTTTTGTATACGGTGTAAGGAAGGGGTCCAGTTTCAGTTTTCTGCATATGGCTAGCCAACACCATTTATTAAATAGGGAATATTTTCCCCATTCCTTGTGTGTGTCAGGTTTGTCAAAGATCGGATGGTGGTAAATGTGTGGTGTTATTTCTGAGGCCTCCGTTCTGCTCCATTGGTCTATGTATCTGTTTTGGTACCAGTACCATGCTGTTTGATTACTGTAGCCTTGTAGTAAAGTGTGAAGTCAGGTAGCATGATGCCGCCAGCTTTGTTCTTCTTGCCCAGGATTGTCTTGGCTATGTGGGCTCTTTTTTGGTTCCATATGAATTTTAAAGTAGCTTTCCCCCCAATTCTGTGAAGAAAGTCAGTTGTAGCTTCATGGGGATAGCATTGAATCTATAAATTATTTTGGGCAGTAAGGCCATTTTCACGATATTGATTCTTTCTATCCATGAGCATGGAATGTTTTTTTCATTTGTTTGTGTCTTCTCTTATTTCCCTGAGCAGTGGTTTGTAGTTGTCCTTGAAGAGATCCTTCACATCGCTTGTAAGCTGTATTCCTAAGTATTTTATTCCCTCAGTAGCAACTGTGAATGGGAGTTCACTCATGATTTGGCTCTCTGTCTGTTATTGGTGTATAGGAATGCTTGTGAGTTTTGCACATTGATTTCGTATCCTGAGACTTTGCTGAAGTTGCTTATCAGCTTAAGGAGATTTTAGGCTGAGATGATGGGGTTTTCTAAATATACAATCATGTCATCTACAAACAGAGACAATTTGACTTCCTCTCCTATCTGAATACCCTTTTTTGCTTTCTCTTACCTGATTGTCCTGACCAGAACTTCCAATACTATGTTGAATAGGAGTGATGAGAGAGGGCATCCTTGTCTTGTGCCGGTTTTCAAAGGGAATGCTTCCAGTTTTTGCCCATTCAGTATGATAGTGGCTGTGGGTTTGTCATAAATAGCTCTTATTATTTTGAGATAGGTTCCATTGATACCTAGTTTATTGAGAGTTTCTAGCATGAAAGGCTGTTGAATTTTGTCGAAGGCCTTTTCTGCATCTATTGAGATAGTCATGTGTTTCTTGTCATTGGTTCTGTTTATGTGATGGATTATGTTTATTGATTTGTGTATGTTGAACCAGCCTTGCATCCCAGGGATGAAGCTGACTTGATCATGGTGGATAAATTTTTTGATGTGCTACTGCATTCAGTTTGCCATTATTTTATTGAGGATTTTCGCATTGATGTTCATCAGGGATATTGGTCTAAAATTCTCTTTTTTTGTTGTGTCTCTGCGGGGCTTTGGTATCAGGATGAAGCTGGCCTCGTAAAGTGAGTTAGAGAGGATTCCCTCTTTTTCTATTGACTGGAATAGTTTCAGAAGGAATGGTACCAGCTCCTCTTTGTACCTCCGGTAGAATTCGGCTGTGAATCCATCTGGTCCTGGACTTTTTTTGGTTGGTAGGCTATTAATTATTGCATCAATTTCAGAATCTGTTACTGATCTATTCAGAGATTCAACTTCTTCCTGGTTTAGTCTTGAGAGTGTGTATGTGTCCAGGAATTTATCCATTTCTTCTAGATTTTCTAGTTTATTTGCAGAGAGGCATTTATAGTATTTTCTGACAATGGTTTGTATTTCTGTGGGATCGGGGTGATACCCTCTTTATCATTTTTTGTTGCATCTATTTTATTCTTCTCTCTTTTCTTCTTTATTAGTCTGGCTAGCGGTCTATCAATTTTGTTGATCTTTTCAAAAAACCAGCTCCTGGATTCATTGATTTTTTGAAGGACTTTTGGTGTCTCTATCTCCTTCAGCTCTGCTCTGATCTTTGTTATTTCTTGACTTCTGCTAGCTTTTGAATTTGTTTGCTCTTGTTTCTCTAGTTCTTTTAATTGTGATGTTAGGGTATCAATTTTAGATCTCTCCTGCTTTCTCTTGTGGGCATTTAGTGCTATGAATTTCCCTCTACACACTGCTATAAATGTCCCAGTGGTTCTCGTACATTGCGTCTTTGCTCTCATTGGTTTCGAAAACCATCTTTATTTCTGCCTTCATTTCATTATTTACCCAGTAGTCATTCAGGAGCAGGTTGTTCAGTTTCCATGTAGTACTGTGGTTTTGAGTGAGATTCTTAATCCTGAGTTCTAATTTGATTGCACTGTGGTCTGAGAGACAGTTTGTTGTGATTTCTATTATTTCACATTTGCTGAGGAGTGTTTAACTTTCAATTATGTGGTCAATTTTAGAATAAGTGAGATGTGGTGCTGAGAAGAATGTATATTCTGTTGATTTGGGGTGTTCTATAGATCTCTATTAGGCCCACGTGGTCCAGAGCTGAGTTCAAGTCCTGGATATCCTTGTTAATTTTCTGTCCCACTGATCTAATATTGACAGTGGGTTGTTAAAGTCTCCCATTATTATTATGTGGGAGTCTAAGTCTCTTTGTAGGTCCCTAAGGACTTGCTTTATGAATCTGGGTGCTCCTGTATTGGGTTCATATATATTTAGGATAGTTAGCTCTTCTTGTTGAATTGATCCCTTTACCATTATGTAATGGCCTTCTTTGTCTCTTTTGATCTTTGCTGGTTTAAAGTCTGTTTTTATCAGAGACCAGGATTGCAACCCCTGCTTTTTTCACTTTCCATTTTCTTGGTAGATCTTCTTCCATCCCTTTGTCTTGAGCCTATGTGTGTCTTTACACGTGAGATGGGTGTCCTGAATACAGCACACTGATGGGTCTTGACTCTTTATCCAACTTGCCAGTCTGTGTCTTTTAATTGGGGCATTTAGCCTGTTTACATTTAAGGTTAATATTGTTATGTGTGAATTTGATCCTGTCATTATGATGCTAGCTGGTTATTTCACCCATTAATTGATGCAGTTTCTTCATAGCGTCAACGGTCTTTACAATTTGGCATGTTTGTGCAGTGGCTGGTACTGGTTGTTCCTTTCTATGTTTAGTGCTTCCTTCAGGAGCTCTTGTAAGGTAAGCCCGGTGGTGACAAAATCTCTCAGCATTTGCTTGTCTGTAAATTCTTTTCTTTAAGAATGTTGAATATTGGCCCCCACTCTCTTCTGGCTTATAGGGTTTCTGCGGAGAGATCCATTGTTAGTCTGATGGACCTCCCTTTGTGAATAACCCGATCTTTCTCTCTGATTGCCCTTAACATTTTTTCCTTCATTTCAACCTTGGTGAATCTGACAATTATTTGTCTTGGGGTTGCCTTCCTCGAGGAGTATCTTTGTGATGTTCTCTGTATTTCCTGAATTTGAATGGTGGCCTGCCTTGCTAGGTTGGGGAAGTTCTCCTGGATAATATCCTGAAGCATGTTTTCTAACTTAGTCCCATTCTCCCCATCACTTTCAGGTACACCAATCAAACGTAGATTTGGACTTTTCGCATAGTTCCATATTTCTTGGAGGCTTTGTTCGTTTCTTTTCACTCTTTGTTTTCTAATCTTGTCATCTTGCTTTATTTCATTAATTTGATCTTCAATCACTGATACCCTTTCTTCTGCTGATTGAATCGGCTATTGAAACTTGTGTATGCTTCACGCAGTTCTCGTACTGTGGTTTTCAGCTCCATCAGGTCATTTAAGGTCTTCTCTACACTGTTTATTCTAGTTAGCCATTCGTCTAATCTTTTTTAAAGGTTTTTAGCTTCCTTGCTATGGGTCAGAACATGCTCCTTTAGCTTGGAGAAGTTTGTTATTACTGACCTTCTGAAGCCTACTTCTGTCAACTCCTCAAACTCATTCTCCATCCAGTTTTGTTCCCTTACTGGTAAGGAGTTGTGTTCATTTGGAGGAGAAGAGACGTTCTGGTTTTTGGAATTTTCAGCCTTTCTGCTCTGGGTTCTCCCCATTTTGTGGTTTTATCTTCGGTCTTTGATGTTGGTGACCTATGGTTGGGGTTTTGGTGTGGATGTCCTTTTTCTTGATGTTGATGCTATTCCTTTCTGTTTGTTAGTCTTCCTTCTAACAGGCCCTTCAGCTGCATGTCTGTTGGAGTTTGCTGGAGGTCCACTCCAGACCCAGTTTGCCTGGGAACAGCAAGTATTGCTGCCTGATACTTCCTCTGGAAGCTTTGTCCCAGAGGGGCACCCGCCTGTATGAGGTGTCTGTCAGCCCCTACCGGGAGGTGTCTCCCAGTCAGGCTACATGGGTGTCAGGGACCCACTTGAGGGGGCAGTCTATTCGTTACCAGAGCTCAGATGCCCTGCTGAGAGAACCACTGCTCTGTTTAGAGCTGTCAGGCAGGGACGTTTAAGTCTGGAAAAGCTGTCTGCCGCCTTTTGTTCAGATATGCCCTGTCCGCAGAGGTGGATTCTAGAGAGGTCTTTCTGAGCTGGGGTGGGCTCCACCCAGTTCGAACTTTCCTGCTGCTTTGTTTACACTGTGAGCATAGAACCGCCTACTCAAGCCTCAGCAATGGTGGACGCCCCTCCCCCGCCAAGCTCCCACATCCCAGGTTGATTTCAGACTGCTGTGCTAGCAGCGAGCAAGGCTCCATGTGCATGGGACCTGCCAAGCCAGGCACAAGAGGCGATCTCCTGGTCTACCGGT
Organism: Piliocolobus tephrosceles; assembly: GCF_002776525.5. Taxonomy (NCBI): domain Eukaryota; kingdom Metazoa; phylum Chordata; class Mammalia; order Primates; family Cercopithecidae; genus Piliocolobus; species Piliocolobus tephrosceles. The sequence goes on along the minus strand of NC_045437.1, from coordinate 76,625,583 downwards.
TGTGACGACCATGGGAAAAGCACAGTATTTGGGCAAGAGTGTACAGCTTCTCCAGGTACAGTCACTCTCAGCTTCTCTTGGTTGGGAAAGGGAAATCCCCCAACTCCTTGTGCTTCTCTGGTGAGGCGACACCCTGCCCTGCTTTGGCTAGCCCTCTGTGGGCTGCACTCTCTGTCCAACCAGTCCCAATGAGCTGAACCAGGTATCTCAGTTGGAAATGCAGCCTATCTTCTGTGTCTGTCTTGCTGGAAGCTGTAGACTGGAGCTGTTCCTATTTGGCCATCTTGGAAGTGACTTGACAAGAGTTCTTTATATGATCCAGATAATTTCCTTATCTAATGGTTGATTTGAAAATATTTTTTCCCAAATTATGTGTTGTCTTTTAACTTTCTTAATAGTATTATTTGCAGTACAAAAGTTTTTAACTTTGATGATGTTTTTGGTGTCACACCTAAGAAACCATTGCCTAATCCAAGATCATTATGATTTAGGCTTATGTTTTCTTCTAACAGTTTTGTAGTTTTAGCTCACACATTTAGGTCTTTGATTCAAATTAATTTTTGCATGCGATATGAGATAAGTATCTTAGTCAACTTGGGTTACTATAACAAAATATCATAAATGGGGTGACTTAACAACAGACATTTATTTCTCACAGTTCTGGAGGCTGGAAAGTTCAAGACCAAGGTGCTGGAAGATTCAATTCTTGGTGAGGGCCCTCTTGGCTTTCAGAAGGCACCATCTTGTTGTGTGCTAACATGAACTGTTATTTGTGCACAGTTAGAGAAAGAGAGACAGAGAGAGTGAAAGAGATTTTGTAATTGTGTTAAGTAATTGGCTTAAATTCCTTAATGTAACGGTGGAGGGACAAAGCACAAAATCTGCAGGGTAGGCTGACATGTTGGAGACCCAGGGAAGAATTACAGTCTGAATTCCAAAGGCAACCTGCTGGCAGAATTTCTTCTTGCTTGGGGGAGATCAGTTTTTGTTCTATAAAGGCCTTCAACTTTTTAGAGTCCCACTCACATTATGGAGGGTGGTCTACTTTGTTCAAAGTCCACAGCTTTAAATAGCATCTAACAAATGCCTTTACAGAAACAGCTAGAATAATGTTTGGCCAAATATCTGGGCACCATGACCCATTCAGGTTGTCACATAAAATTAACCATCAGAAGCCTTGCGAATGAGAATTTTCAGGAAACTGACAGATAGGTCAAATAGTGACAACTCTCTGGGGATAGAGCTTTCGGGAAGCTCCAAACCCATTCTGCTCCCTGCAGTGGCTGGCAGTCTGCTGGGTTTCCTGGCTACCACAATTACCAGGCTGTTGGTTTTTAAGGTTGCCACAGAGTTGGGGAAAAAGCATGAGAAGGGGCCAGTAAAACATCACAAAGCTCACTGTTATTACTGAGATTCAGCCATTCTCTTCAATAAATGCTTTGCGGAGTATTTTAAATAATAGATTAATTTTCAGAGTTCTGAAAATGTTTATTTTGACTTTTTTTTTTTCCAGAGTTTTCCTTGCTTTTATGAAGGAGCAGATATTGGAAGTCCTTATTCCATCCATCTGGAAGTGGCTAGCTCTACACTCCAAATATTTTTAAAATTAATTTAGGCACACATATCCTTGTAACCTACCATAAAAAGGGTCAGTGTGATTTTGAGGTTAACCTCAATTACCTCTTTTTATGAGGCTATGGTGAAATCCTTAGCCATGTGGTTAACAAAATATGAACTATTCTCACTTAGGTGTTCACCATTCTATAGCCTTCACTGATACTTTTCATTATCTTCCTGGTTTTTTTGTGCCATGTTAAAAAAATTTGAAATGGTAGATTTTTATATCAGGACCTTTATAATAATTACAGAGAACTGTCTCTCCTCTGTTTGAAATTTCTAAAGGTTTATATTTTTAAAATTCAAAAATGAAATTTGCTTGCATGACTCTTAGTGGTGGATGAAAAATCAAAAAAAGAACAAATAAGCCAGTAGTAGTGGCTCATGCCTGCAGTCCTAGCTACTCGAGAGGCTGAGGCAGGAAGATCATTTATGCTTAGATGACCTATGGTTATGCCACTGCATTCCAGCCTGGGTGACACAGTGATACCCTGTCTCATATAATAATAATAATAAGCCAGGTACAGTGGCTCATTCCTGTAATCCCAATACTTTAGGAGGCTAGGGCAGGAGGATCATTTGAGCCCAGGGATCCAAGACCAGCCTGGGCAACATAGTAAGACCCCTACCCACCCCAATCTCTACAAAAATAAATAATAAAAAACTGGGTGTAGTGGTGCATACCTGTGTCCTAGCTACTCAAGAGGCTGAGGTGGGAGGATTGCTTGAGCCCAGGAGGATGGAGGCTGCAGTGAGCTGTAATCATGCCACTGCACTCTAGCCTGGGTGACAGAATAAGACCCTGTCTCAAAAAAAAAAAAAAAGAAAAGAAAAGAAAAAAGAAAAAAAAGAATAAAAAGAACAAATGAAAGAAACTAGCTCTTTTAGGTTATGAAATAAGTCTATATTCATTGTAAAAAAAAGAAATCAAACACCACAAATGTGAATATCACTGGTAATTTCACCTCACAGAATAGCTGCTAACATTGGCCAGATATCTGCCCAAACTTTCTTTTCTGTGTGTGTCTGTGTATATACACACAGACATAGACACAAACACATAGCCACACACATAACATTAAAATGAGAATGTGCTATGCATGTTTTTTGCTACTTGCTTGTTTATTCATCAATGTGTTGTAGCCACAAATAATACAGATATGCATATTAACTTTTAACGGTTGCATTTTATTCCATATGCAGGGAATGTACCATAATCTCTTTTAACAAACTACTAATAGACATATTGCATCTATGTATGTATATGTGTGAGAGTGTGTGTGCGTGTGTGTGTTTTAGAGACAGGGTCTTGCGCTTTCACCCAGGCTGGAGTGCAGTGGTGTGATCACAGCTCACTGCAGTCTTGAACTCCTGGGCTCAGGTGATTCCCCCACCTTAGCCTCCCAAGTACCTGGGACTATAGGCGTGTGCCACCATGCCTGGCTATGTTTTTATTTTTTAAATTTTTTGTAGAGATGGGGTCTCACTTTGACATTACAAATGTCAAGACTTACCCTGCCCAGCTGTTTGGAGATTTGCCATTTAACTGCATCGTGCTTGCCTTCACATGTGCCAAACACATACACTCATTCTCTTTAGTCTTTTGGCCATACTTTGCAAAAGTCAGATTCTTTATAAGTCCACAGGAGTCCAGTTCCAGAAACAATTTCTCACACATGTGGCCTGGCTTTCCTACCAGCACTCCAAGTCTAGTCATTTCCTTCATGGGATTCTTTCAATTCTATTTCCTAATGGATTATTTTTCCATTTTTTTCCCTTCTCCCTTTATTCCATCAATGAAAATAGCAATTTTTTTCATTATACAAGTAATACATATCTTTTATTATAAAAAACTTTAATCAGAAAAAAATCTAAAAATGAATGTGATATAAAGAAGTGTAAAGATGAAAGAAAAATAATTATCTATTTTATTGCTGCCAATAAATTTTGTTATTGGGATTTCCAGACTCTTTTGGAGTCTTTATTTCTAGACATTAAAAAAAAATCCACATAGACATAAGTGTTTTTGTTTGTTTGTTTTAATTAAAAACGGATCATAATATAATATTTTATGATCTTTTTGTGTGTGTGTGAGACAGTCATGCTCTGTTGCCCAGACTGGAGTGCAATGGCACGATCTTGGCTCAATGCAATCTCTGCCTCCCAGGTTCGCGCGACTCTCCTGCCTCAGCCTCCCTAATAGCTGGGATTACAGGTGCACGCCACCATACCTGGCTAATTTTTGTATTTTTAGTAGAAATGGGGTTTTGCCATGTTGTCTAGGCTGATCTCGAACTCCTGACCTCAAGTGATCTGTCAGCCTCAGCCTCCCAAAGTGCTGGGATTACAGGCGTGAGTCACCACGCCTGGCCTATAATCTTTTTAAATTAAAAATATGTCTGAGACACTTTTGGATCCACAAATACATATCTGAACCATCATTTAAAAATAACTTTTTTGTTTACTAATTATGCTGATTATAAAGACTCAAGCAATATAGAAAAGTACAACAAAAAAGCAATAAATCACCCAAATCCCTTCACCCTGAAATTACCAATTTCTATCACTTGACATTTATTCCAGATATCTCTCTTTGAATATATAAATATGCATAGATTGAAAATATGCATAGATAGAAGAATAGATAAATTCAAAAAAAATTTTTAATTAACCTTTACTGGGCAAAGGACAAGAACAGGCACTTCTCAAAAGAAGACATTCATGCAGCCAACAAACATATGAAAAAAAGCTTGACATCACCGATCATTAGAGAAATGCAAATCAAAACCACAGTGAGATACAATCTCACACCAGTAGGAATGGTAATTATTAAAAAGTCAAGAAACAACAGATGCTGGCGAGGATGCGGAGTAAAAGGAATGCTTTTACACTGTTGGTGGGAATGTAAATTAGTTCAGCCAGTGTGGAAGACAGTTTGGCAATTCCTCAAAGAACTAAAATACCATTTGACCCAGCAATACCATTACTGGGCGAATACCCAAAGGAATATAAATCATTCTATTATAAAGACACATGCACACGTATGTTCCTTGCAACCACAATAGCAAAGACATGGAATCAACCAACATACCCATCAGTAATAGACTGGATAAAGAAAATGTGGTACATGTACACCATGGAGTACCATACAGCCATAAAAAGGAATGAGATTATGTCCTTTGCAGGGACATGGATGGAGCTGGCAGCCATTGTTTTCAGCAAACTAATGCAGGAACAGAAAACCCAACACTGCACGCTCTTACTTATAAGGGGGAACTGAATGATGAGAACACATGAACACATTGGAGGGAATAACACACACTGGGCCCTATAAGAGTGGGGCATGGGGAGGGAAAGCATCAGGAAGAACAGGTAATGGATGTTGGGCTTAACACCTAGGTGATGGATTGATCTGTGTAGCAAACCACCATGGCACATGTTTACCTATGTAACAAACCTCCATATCCTGCATATGTACCCCAGAACTTAAAGTAGAAGTTGAAGAAAAAAATTAAACTTTACTATCTATGCTATTTTTAAATAAAAAGCATTATATTTAATTTAAATGTTAAAAAACCTATATATGCACAGCAACATGCACAAATGTTAAGTGTACACCTCAGTGGATTTGTATGTATATATACACACCCATGGGTATGCAACCCACATATAAGACATTCACAGTGCAACAGAAGGCTCCCTAATGCCTAGGCCCAGTCACTAGTCTCTTGCCCTCACCATGCAGGGGTACATTTGTTTCATCTTTTGGATCTTTATACAAATGGAAACATACAGTATGTATTCCTTTGTATCTGTTTCTTTTGCACAAGGTGAATCTGTGACATTCATCTGTGTAGTTTTGGAAATCTAATTTGAATTTAACAGAAGAAAAATATGCTGATGGAAAACGAAAGAAATAGCTATACTAGATCAATAATCTTTTACTACAAGAAATTTTATTAATTCCCATAAAATTTAAGGTTAAGATATTTTAAAAATTAAACGATTAGTCTCAAACTTGTCTTTTTTTGCAATTTTATTTATATTACTATTATTTTTTAGTAGAGATGGGGTTTTACCATGTTGGCCAGGCTGGTCTCAAATTCCTGACCTCAACTGATCCACTCACTTCAGCCTCCCAAAGTGCTGGGATTACAGGTGTGAGTCATCACACCCAGCCTTTTCTCCCAACAGCATTAGTTGACTCCTGATTGTGAAAAGTGAATAGGTCAGTATGCATCTGTTTCTTCTTTCCTTTCCCCCAACCCCCGCATCAGTATTTTGTTGTTGTTGTTAATTATGTTATTCTTACTTTGCCCAAGTTGATAACATTAAATTCTGTATTGCAACCAGAATTTTCCCAGATGTTTAGTTTCATTTTCTACATAACTGAATTAATTGTTTACAACAATCCTTTTTCTATGACTTCTCCATTCCTGGATTATTAATTTTTATTTAGTTCTTGATTGGCTAGACTTCATTGTCAAAATGGTTTTCAATGGTTCACACACTGTTCATATTTGAAAATGAATGCCTGTTTCCTTAACACATGATTAACAATTTTTGTTGTGCCAAGTGTCCTTGAGTCATTCTTTAACCCTGGAAAATGTCTATACGTTGCTCCATTGTCTTCTGTAATAAGTGTTTCTGTAGAGAATTTGGAAACCATCTCACATTTTCCTTCTTTTGGTGACTTGCTTTGTTCTGGCTGAATATTTGAAGAATTCTTTCATGTTTAGCAACTTAACCAATGTGTCAATGTCTATTGCTTTATGTCAGTTTTCTGAGATAGAGACTATGCCTTTAAGTGTACATCTTTTTATCCTTCACTTCAAGGATATTTTCTGTACTTTCTTTTTGAAAATTTGGAATGCTCCCTTTGCTCCTTCTTTATTGGATTGCTTTATTCAGTAGAGCCAATTATCCTGAAGCTGTAGTATCTGCCAACCTTATCAACTGTAAGTCCACTTCTCTTTGAATTGGTTGATTTTGCTCAAAATTCTCAGGATTTCTCTTACTCAAAACATTACCCCAGTACTCATTCAGGTGGAGGTGGAGTAGCCTTAGAATCGATGCAGGCCTGCACTTGAACTTTCTGCATTTTCTTTGCCCAGTACTTTTTGAAGTTTATAGCATAAGTTTGAGCCCCTTTTCTTGTTTGGTTAAATTTGGGGCTCTTTATCCATGTTTTTGCAACAAAAAATCACCTTGTTAGATAATAGACAAATTCTGTGATATGGCTTTACTTTACCATCTTCATATGCGAGTTCTGAATCATTCTAAAAGCTGGATAAAATTTCATTGTTTGTATGTATGTGTAATAATTTTACTTAACAGCTACCCTATTGATGAACATGTGAGTTATTTGTTTTGCAAAAATACGATTAAAAATAATTGTGCACATACTGATAAGAGAAATTTAAGAAAAACTAAATAAAAGGAAAAATATACTGTCTCCATGGATTGGAAGATTCATTTTGTTAAGATGTTAATGATCTCTGGCCCAGCGCGGTGGTTCACGCCTGTAATCCTAGCACTTTGGGAAGCAGGATGAGCTGAACTGAGGTAGGCAGATCAGCTGAACTCAGGAGTTCAAGACCAGCCTGGGCAACATGGCGAAACTCCATCGCTATGAAAGATACAAAAATTAGCTGGGCATAGTGGCTTGGCCCTGTAGTCTGAGCTAACTTGGGAGGCTAAGGTAGGAGAATTGCTTGAGTCCAGGAGGCAGAAGTTGCAGGGAGCCAAGATTGCACCACTGTACTCTAGCCTGGGCAACAGAGAGAAAGACCCTGTCTCAAAAAAATAAATAAATAAATAAATAAATAAGAAAATTAAAAAGATGTTAATCATCCCAAATTGGTCTATAAATTCTATGCATCTAAATCAGCATACTTTTGTAGAAATTATCACAATTTGTATATAATTTAAATGACCTTTATATTTAGCTTTCTTGAGGTTCATGATACTTCTTAAATCTGTGGCTGGATGATTTCATCATTCTTAGAAAATTACCAGGCTATTTTCTTCAAAATTCTCTTAAACTATTTTTTCTGTACCATTCTCTCTTTTTTCTAGCACTTTCTCTATAAATCTGTTTTATATTTCTGATTTATCCTTACTCCTAGAATTCAGACTTTGATGGTTCCAATTCAAAGCATGGAAATAGGTTATCTTAGAGGGTCCTAGACTCCACTTTTCATCTTTTAGCCTCTGAAGCCACTCAAAATTCTGCTCTGCCTTTCAGCAATCTATTCAGAAGTCATTAAACACTTCCAAGGAAAAAAGCCCTATTTGCCAGGCTCAACTCTATATATTTCTGTCTTTTCCTAGATCATAGAAAAATAATTCTTAGCTACCTTATTAGCTCTCTGATATTTTAATGTGTGTGTGTGTGTGTGTGTGTGTGTGTATTTTTTCATCCAGCTTTTCTGTTTGCCCTCAGTCAAAGGCTTGGCTCAAATTACCTAGTCCACTAAAGAAAATGTGGTACCTATACACAATGGAGTACTATTCAGCCATAAAAAAGAATGAGATGCTGTCACTTGCAACAACATGGATGGAACCAGAGGTCAGTATGTTAAATGAAATAAGCCAGGCACAGAAAGGCAAACTTCATATGCCCTCACTTATTTGTGAGAGCTAAAAATTAAAACAATTGAATTCATGGAGCTAGAGAGTAGAAGGATGGTTACTAGAGGCTGGGAAGGGTAGTGGGGAAGGGGAAGTGGGGAAGGTTAGCAGGTACAAAAAAGTGGTTAGAAAGAAAGAATGAATAAGACCTGGTATTCATTAGCACAACAAAGTGGTTATAGCCCAAAATAATTTAATTATACATTTTATAATAACTAAAAGAGTATAGTTAGATTGTTTGTGACACAAAGAATTCTTGAGGTGATGAGTACCCCATTTACCCCAATGTGATTATTATACATTGCACACCTGTATTAAAATATCTCATGCACCCCATAAAGATACATACCTACTATATACCCACAAAGATAAAAATAAATAAAATAAAAACATTTTAAAAATAAAGAAGAGCAAATAACCTAGTCTTTCTCATAGAAATAAAAGTTCCCTCGTTCATTTTTAAAAGAAAATACTTAATTTCCCATTTACCATGTGAAATGAGGACGCATATTTTCAAAATATCTTGATCTTATGACATACCTCCTTACATTTGTTCTCTGCAGGCTAGCCTCTCAGAACAGTACGTAGAGATCAAATTCCAGGAACATTCTGTGGGATGTTTTCTGTAGGCAACTCCTCTGTGTATACCAGGAAGTACCTGTGAATGTGGAAGCACTGGCTTATTATCTTTGGCTTGATGGGAAGGAGGAAAATGATTTTAAAAACTGACTGCAAAATTTGGTTTAAGGAGGGAACTATGTGTTTGTTCAGGAATACACCTTAATGGGAAAGTGGGGTAGCCCACCTAGATAACAGTCACGTGGTAAAACAAAGACAGCTCAATTGCTCCACTTAACAGAAATTTTGGTGGGAGGTCAAACTATAACTGGCTGAGGAAGGAAGGAAGTGAGATAGGGAGAAAGAAACCTAAGTAAAAGGGAATGTCGGCAAGATGTAAATGAAATTAAATGTAAATGAAAATTCTTCCAGGTGGGGAGAAGACTGACAGATGTGTTGGGATAAGGATGTCTAAGTTGTTATACCCCAGGTTTCCATTTCTGCATTGCCAAGCTCCTTCCATGGCCCTGAGCCTGCCCAGATATATCTGCCCAGACACAGTGTTAGGCAGTGGGTACTCTGGGGCTGCAAGGGACTGTGGCAATGTCTGATGTGTTGACCTGATATAATAAAGGGATTTGGATTATATTGTAAACCAAAAATAAAATCCTATATCCCCACCCAGTGACTGAACTAGTCTCACCCTTGGCCAAGGAGACCCCAGAACAACCTGAAAAAATGGAATAAATTCCCAGCCATGACAGGGCAGAAGGTCAGACAGGCCTCCTCATACTCCTTCTTTTGGAGTTTAGGCACAACTGACCAAGATAGAGATCATAAGACTGACAAAACAGACTCTTTGGCAACAAGTTACCAAATTCCAACCTGACTCTACTATAGCATCCCATGACAGATAGCAGACCCTGAAGGAAATCAAAATATTTTACCCCAAAATACGTTCCTTTGACATATTTTAAAATGGCTCTGCAAAGTGGTCTTTTGTGGGGGAAATTCTGTATCTATAGAGAATCTCCATTCATGCAGCTAGGCCTTTCCCAGATCTAGGAGAGATTAACTAAGCCTAAACCCTCTTAAGGACCGCAAAGAGACATTTACTAACTATTCTCTCTGAAGCCTGCTACCTGGAGGCTTCATCGATATAACCAGAACCTTGGCTTCCACGACTCCCCACCTCTTATCTTAACTCAAGCATTTCTTCCTACTGACTTCGTGTCTTTAGCTTAACTCTTTCAACCAATGGCCAATCACAGAATTTTTGAATCCATCTATGACCTGTGAGTTGCCCCCATGCCCCTGCCCCTTCGAGGTGCTCCACCTTTTGGGACTGAACTGTATTAATTTGTGCCTTTGCTTGTAACTTCTGTCTCCCTAAAATGTATAAAACCAAACTGTAACCTGACCACCTCAAGCACACTTTTTCAGGACCTCCTGAGACTGGTCTCCAGGCCACGGTCACTTACATTAGCTCAGAATAAACCTCTTTGAATATTTTACAGTTTGCTCTATGTTGGTTGATAATGTATACATGAGGCAAAACTCCAAGCAGAAACCAAAAATACGGTAGAAAGAACTCAGGACCGGACCCTCAGGCACCCCAAGAGAACCCAGACAGATAGGTAGATAATGATGAGTTTTCACAGTATATAGAATGGGAGGTAAAGCAACTTAACCAAATCCTAACAAATTGACACCTGCAGTTTGCAGGACTTGGGGGACAATCAGACTATTGATATCCAGGCTATATTTGAATTCCTCAAAGTTCATAGTATGGTACCTTGTGGCACATAGGTAGGAAGAAATGGTTTATTAAACAGAATTAAATAGGTATCTAAATCCCTGCAAAGTTTATGCAACTTTTTTCTTTTTTAGCCTGCATGCACCAGGCAACACTCCTCTCCCATTCTCCCACTTCTTCCTAATGTGTATTTCTATTCCCTACTGGCCCCTCCTTCCCAGAAAAAAATCTTTGTCCTTTTGTTATTATCTATCTACCAAGGGTGGGAATGGCTTAGAAAAACTAAACAGTCTGGATGTATTACCTGGGAGATAGCAAAACAGTGATTAAGGACGTGCTCATTTACCTAAATCCTGCTTTTTTTCTGTTTTATTCCTATAGTACTTATTATTCTAAATTATCATATAATTTATTTATTGTGCCAGACAATGCCTTTAGCACACAACTCTCTCCAGGCTTCTTCTCTAATTTCCCTTGTACTGTTGGGGCCAAAAGGCTGTAAACTATATTTCCTGTACTCCTTGGTCAGTTTTGTGCTTGTTAGTATCTGCTCTTGGGAGGCATTAATGTGAGATTTGAAGATAAGAAGATGGAGGCAGACGCTGTCTTCTGTTCATTAACACAAGTATGCCTCCAACACTGTGGACTCATGAACTTCAACCATGGGGTGGGAATCACTTTCTGAATTCTAGTGGCAGTGTTTCCAGCAATGTCAGCAATAGTGTGTCCATCAGTGTTAGTAGCAGCGACAGTCTCTGCAGCAGTACAGTGATAAATACTGGGCTTATGGGCATCAGCTAGGGGTGGCAGCAGCTTCCTGATCTCTGTGTAACACCCCTTCCCACTTTTTACCCTCTAAGTCAAGAGTGATGATAATTTCCTGATTTCCAGGGATGTAAGTTACCTATTGCCAAAATAGTTCCATGAAACATACAACCATAACATTTTTGTAGCATTCAAAAATATAAGAATGTAGTGTTTGTCTCCCCAGGGTTGGCTGGGGGTTGGCTGAGTGATTGTGTACTCTGCAGGTTGTTGGCTTGGATGGGTTGGCCTTGACTGTGGCCACTAGACTCTGAGACATGGTTTTCTTGTCCTCCAGCAGGAGAGCCTGAGCATGTTCTATGGTGATGGCAGGCATCCAAGAAAGAGCAAGTGAAAACGTGCAGAGCCTCAAGAGCCTGGATTTAGAAGTGGCTCATCATCATTTCTGCGCCACAAGTCACACAGGGTGGAGAAATGCACTCCGCTGTATGGGAGGGACTCCAGACTCACATGCCAAAGGGTCTGGGTACGGGGAAGGGTAAAGGATTAGGAACATAAATGCAATCAGTCTGCCATACAGGTAATATTCCCTTCCTTCTTTTGTTCTTCCAGTCCTTCCCAAAATTTTCCAGTTACATGCGTTAAATCTCTTTTTGCTTTGATTATCGAGAGTGGTTTTTCTTTTCCTCATTGGATACTGACTGATATGCTTATTTATTATACGTATTGCTTGTATTCTTTTTTTTTTTTTTTTTTTTGAGGCGGAGTCTTGCTCTGTCGCCCGGACTGGAGTGCAGTAGCCGGATCTCAGCTCACTGCAAGCTCCGCCTCCCGGGTTTAGGCCATTCTCCTGCCTCAGCCTCCCGAGTAGCTGAGACTACAGGCGCCCGCCACCTCGCCCAGCTAGTTTTTGTATTTTTAGTAGAGACGGGGTTTCACCGTGTTAGCCAGGATGGTCTCGATCTCCTGACCTCGTGATCCGCCCGTCTCGGCCTCCCAAAGTGCTGGGATTACAGGCTTGAGCCACCGCGCCCGGCCGCTTGTATTCATTTCATATTACTGTCATAGCAAATTATCACACACTTGGTAGTTCAAAACAACAGAGATTTATTATCTTATTGTTCTATTGGTCAAAAGTCTGGTGGGCTCGGCTGCTTTCTCTGGTTAGAGTCTCTCAAAGCCAAAGTCAAAGTGTTGGCAGGGCTGCCTTCATTTCTGGAGGATCTAGGGGAGAATCTGTCTTCTTGCTTATGCAGATTGCCGGCAGAATCCAGTTCCTTGTGATTGATGGACTCAGGTTCCTGTTTCCTTGTTGGCATTCCCGGTTTCCAGAGGCCACTCATATTCCTTGGCTCATGGCTCCTTCCTTCATCTTCTAAGGCAGCAACAACAGTAGGTCAAGTACGCCTCATGCTTCAAATCTTTCCTGCCTCTTCTTCCATTCCATGTCTCTTTACTGATTCTTCTGCTTTCTTCTTCCACTTTCAAGGGCCCATGTGATTACATTGAGCCCAACTGGATAACCCAGGATACTTTCCCCATCTCAAGGTTCATAACCTTAATTATACCTGCAAAGTCCTTTTGGCCATCCAGTGTAACCTATTCACAGGTTCTGGAGATCAGGACATGAACATCTTTGGGGAGACATTATTCTGCCAACCATATTGTTTATAATCTGTCCCCACTTGCTAGAAAATTGCTTTCAGAGAGCTTTTTTCATTCACTGATACAGCCCAAGTATCTAGAACAGTACCTAGCATAAAGTGGATAATAAATATTCATTGAATTGAATGAATGAGGCTTTAAGGGTCCAAAGGCCTAAGTTGAAATTTTAGCTTTGCCACTGATACCTTTTAGTCTCATTTCTTCATATATAAAATAGAGTTAATTATACCTACTTCTTGGGTATATATGTTGTTGATGATGATATGAGATAACAGTTGACCCCTGAACAACTCAAGTTTGAACTGTGCAGGTCTACTTACAGAAGCTTTTCTCCAACTAAACATGGATGGAAAGTATAGCATTCCTGGGATGTGAAACCTGTGTATGGGGAGGGCTGACTTTTCCTATATGCTGGTTCTGCAGGGCTGACTACGAGACTTGAATTATGCTTAGATTTGGTTACACATGGGGTTCTGGAATCAATCCCCTGTGTATACCGAAGGATGACTGCATTCACGTAACAGATATACACATTTAAAATTTATGAATATGTTTTTCTCATTTTGCATTCACCCCATTCATCCAGAGATGCCTCATGGAGAGTTAGGAGTATTACAAAAGGAAACCAAAGAGGAAGTGGGAGGTTATATGTAGTTTTTGACATCCGAAGTAGGACTTTGGAGACGGAAGGGGGATCACAGAAGGAGAAGAAATTTTAAACTTTTTTAAGAAGGAAAAAAAATCAAATTTTGTTTATTGCTCATCCAGAACAAGCCTAACTGACAGGATTATAAAGTTTCTTTCAAAGGGTAGAGCAGACTCCCTTTCCATCATTATGGCTGAGCTGTGAGGCTTGGCTTAGAGGCTTTGGAAGGAAAGAGGCTAGAACACAGGAGACAGGAAAATGAAGGAGGAAGTCTGCCCTTCTTCTCTGATGGAATGACAAAGGCGACGAGAGGCAAGAAGAGGGCAAAGAGGTCATGTATGAGGAACTGCAAGACTGGGGAGGCAAATGCCATTTGCCTCAGACAGTTTGGCTGGGCCACCAAGTCTCTAGGAAAGAGCTGTTCAGTAGAAATCTAATGTGAACCATATATGTAATTTCAATTTTCCTGCTGGCCACGTTTTTAAAGCAAAAAGAAACAGGCGATGCTTAGCTGCAAAATTGTTGGGAAAGAAGCATTTCCCTGTTCCAGTTTCTAAAGTGGAGGCTGGCAACGTGGAAGAGGATTGGGAATGAGCTGCCCTACTGGTGACATCTAGAAAGAACCACTTTGGGGGCTGATATGAACCACCAGTCCTTCATTAGAAAAGAAGCGATGGCCTGATCCTTTTGGTTGTTTCTTTTTGTAGCATGTGCATGTATGTTAGATTCACTGGTTTCAAGGTTTCAAGATGCAGACATGTCCTTAGGTTATTTCCACAAATGAGGGTTAATTATTATATCAGCCTACTTAGGAAAATTAAGGAGACACAAAGTTGTCTCAGACCATGTGGTCAGGCCTCCATGGAAACAAAAACATGGTCCAGGAAGTGGTTGTAGCCCCATTACTCCACTAGTAGCTCTGGTGACACCGTTACAACAATATCTGTTCAGCAACTCTTCAGAATTGGGCATCTGTGGATCCCTGCTCTGGGGCTCCACCATGACGATGATGCATAGATTTTGCCTCTGCACCTGCTGCTCCTGACTTTACCAACAGACTTTCTCTGTATGTCTATATTGAATGCCCTGATAGAGCATCTGGTTGGACAGCCTTTAACATCCAGGTAGAAGAGTTCTTGCTGAAGGCCACCTTCAGGCTCTGGCTAATCCAACAATAGCTTCCTTGCTCTATTAATGTGATGGGATCATGGGTCATGTACCATCACTCTTAGTCACCCTCAGAAGGGGACTGTGGGTGAGGCAGGCTCCCTAAGGCTTTCCAGAAGAGGTAATGAACCAATGGCTAGCCAGTCCTGGCTCCCTGGTTCTAGGCCATCTGCTGAACCAGGCCAATCTGGCCATATGTTTTTTTTTTTTTTTTTGTACTGCAGCTACTTTGCCATTTACAAAGAGTTATCCATTTAGCTTCATTGGCTCAAGGTTAACGCCCTAAAAGCTTTCTGCTTTAACTGCTTAGATTGCCAGAAAACTAGGACAAATAAATAAACAAAAATCCTACCAAAAAAAGGAAAAAAAGAATGAAAGAAATAGGCCAGGCATGGTAGCTTACATCTGTAATCTGAGCACTTTGGGAGGTCGAGGAGGGAGGATTGCTTGAGCTCAGTAGTTAGAGGCTGCAGTGAGCTATGATGGTGACACTGCACTCTGTCTGGGACAACAGAGCAAGATCATGTCTCTAAAAAAGAAAAAAAAATTGATAATATTGATTTCAATAATATATTTTATCTAACTCAATATATCCAAAATATTATCATTTCAACATGCAATCAATAGAAAAAATTAATGAGATATTTTACTTTTGGGGGGGTCAGTCTTTGAAATCTGATGTGTATTTGGTGCAGCACATCTCAATTCAGACTAACCTCTTTTAAAGTGCATAAGGAAACTTCTAGAACTCCTACATGCCATATGTAAACTGTATATTGAATGATGAAACTTTAAGGGAAGCCTCACATATGGCCACATCCAGTACAGTATAAATGGTAGCCAGAGGAGGAGCAGAGAGGTGGCAATGTTCCTGATTTCCCATAGTTACATATGATATGCAGGAGTTCTAGAAGTTTCTCTGTGCTTCCATGAGGGGATAGGAGAAGATGAGAGGGCTGGTTTGCTGGCCAAGTCCTGCAGTCAAAACAAATAAACCCTGTATATGTGGACTTCATGACTGAAGGTAAACATTAAGGACCACAGACTCCAGTGATGGATGCCAGTACATCATTGCAAAGGCCTGACACCTCAGAGGTCACCAGCACAGGAGCTGGATCAGAGCAGTCACAGTGCATCAGAGGCTGATGAGGATCCAGAGCAGGGCCTGAGGTGAGTACAAATGCAGCTCCAGTATGCTCCTATCTCTTCCCAACCCCAACTTTGTCTGGAAGGTTTACACAGGCACATAGACCCCCCAGGCTGCAGGTCCAGGCTCCTTCACCCCAATCCCACTCTGCTACAGCTTCTCCTTGGCCACCTCTTTGGCCTAAGGGTATGCATACTTGTTGTGGAGTCCACCGTCAGGAGATAAACCTAAGGAGGAAGCCTGCACAGGCCCTGAAAGTGCATTGGAGAAGTTGGGAAGGAAGGGATTCCTGTGTCCTGGGTATCCTGAATATGACGCAGTAGTGGAGGTACAGACTCTGGTGAGCACATCCCCTTGGCTGCCTGGACACCCTGCCCCTTGGTGTGGGCTGTGACAAGAGAAAAGTCAGAGCAAGAACCACCCCCCACCCGCCAAGGGCAGCTCTTGCTCAAGCCTAAGGGCAGCATGGCTCCAAGGATTTGAGTCCCTTTTGCTGATGCAGCATTGACAGCCTTTAGGCCATGATTCTGCCCAAAACTCTAAATTTCACTCTAAAGAGGATTGGGGGTGGGAAAGGGGAATCTGGAAGGCTAAGTACATGCTCTAAAAATATGGAGTTAAAAGAGTTTAAACTGAAAGAGACTCTGATGCTATAAATTATCCAGTTTAAATTCTGTTTTTCTTCTACTATTCAATGATTAGGGAAGAAAGTGAAGATCGTTAGATAAAATCCATTGTGAGAGCAACATTTTCTTTGCATATTTGAGTATAGTGCATAAATTTGGGGATCCCATGACATACACAAAGTACCATTTGGTAATAACTCAATAAAGTGAGGCAATGATGATGATGATGACTGCAATGCAATTCTGACACTAACTATTGGCAATTAACATAGACTCCACAGGTTCAAGGGCATGCACCTAACAAGGCTCCATTCAGTTTGGGCATCTGTTGTAAGTTCCAGGACTCCCAGGCCGTGTGCACTTTTGACCAACTGGCTACAAATTCAGAAGTTCCCACTACCTCTTCAGGGTTGATAATTCACTAGAGTGATGCACAGACCTTAAAAAAGTGCTATATTTATGACTATAGTTTTATTATAGAGGATACAAATCAGGACCAGCCAAAACAAAAGACCCATAGGGCAAAGTCTAGAAGGGCTCACATGCAAAGCTTCCATGTCCTCAGGATGTGTCACCCTCCTGGCACATCAGTGTTTCACCAACCAGGAAACTCAACTAAACCTTTATGTCCAGAGTTTTTATTGGAGTTTCATTACATAGGCATGGTTGATTATATCATTTCTGTACGGTTGGAGTCAATCTCTAGCTCCATTCTCCTCCCCAGAGTTTGGGTTGATATCACGTGGCTCAAAACTTCAACCCTCTCATCACATGGTTAGTCTTTCTAGCATAGTCAGATCCCATCCTGAGCCATAGTATTAGCATAAGCTAAGGTATGGTCTGAGGGGCCCACCGTGAATAACAAAGACATTCCTATCACTCAGGAAAATCCAAGAGCTTAGGCTAGCTCACAGAGACTATGGACAAAGGCCAGTCATGTTCTTTTATATACAAAAACAATGATCATGATGGTAATGATATAGTTTCTAGTCTATTCGACTCCTCTCACTTGAGAAACAAAATGCTCTAGCCCGGTTAAATACCCATCTTTTAACAGCATGCTTAAGAAGGAACTCTCATAGTGAAATATGAGGTACGTGTGTATCTGCACTTCAGATACTGCTTTGGTACAGAACGTATTCGTGGTCTCAGCATCAGGGAAGAGGTTTCCTGTTGGGTGATCCTGTCCAGTACACACCCTGAAATCTCATCAAGCCATTGATTTCCTTTCCTGTGAACACTTCTCTTGTTAACCCCTGCACATTTTCCAGTGGAAAATGGAATTTCTGGCTTTCCCTGGCTCTTGTTTGCAGTCCAGTGAATTAAAAGATGAATGAAGTAATTATCATATAACATACTGATGGAATACAGGTGGAGGACTGAAAGCAAGGGAATGTCAAATAGTCCATTTGAGTCCACTGGGACCAGTTGGAGAGAAAGAAAACCGAAGAGGAGAAAGATGCAGAGACAGCAACAGCAGAAGACACAGCATTTAAATAGGAGCCGTCTTAATGAGAATATGTCACCTCAGAGCCAACAGGAAGTCAGCAGATGGGATGCACCTGTCCCTTGAGAGCCTCACGAAGCAAAATTCAGCACCAGAACCCAGAATGGAAAGAGGAAAATCAAATCAAACCCTTCAGATATGCTTCAGCAAATAAACTCTCAGCTCCCAAAACAACAGATGTTGCCCAGATGGGGTGCACCTAACATTTCCCCACACCTCTACATATTCTGAGACCAAAGCACTATTCAGGGAATCTTAGAGCCTGTTTCTTTGGTCATTCTTAGAGTGATTTTCACCACCAACACTCACTCACCCGTTTGAATTAAGTTCAGATTGCTTTGGCTGTAACAACAGCTGGAGTTAGGATGGTTCATGTCTATAGAGTCTGCTTTGTGAGAGGATGGTAATTTTAACTCAGGTGATGAATTCACCAGGATTTTGGAGGATGAGAATAAATCTGGTAGAGCCTTTCCCCCAGCTGTTGTTGAAGACAGGGCCCTAGAACTCTCAGAACAAAGTAGAATTAGTAAGATGGATTGACTGGCATTTCACATCAATCATGCCAACCTAACTCAACCCCTAGTACATAGTGCAAATATTTACCGAGCACCTGCCATCTGAAGATGGCAGCTGGTAAGGAAGAGGTCTGTGATGGAGACTGTTAACCCATTTATTCAGAACTTCCCTTCTTCCCAAATAGGTTTGTGTTAATCATCTATTTGTATCATGAAAAAGCAATTGGCAAGCCTCAGTGATAGGGTGGTGGCCTCACTCTGCACTCCCCAGCTACGGAGTTGCTGTGCCTGGGGCTGTGTGCAGACCTGAGAGGAAAGCATATTCCAGAAATATCCTATTTTAGTCCCTAAAGGGTGACATTCCACGCAGCCCAGGTTTATGCTTTCTGAGCTGCTGCTTATCAAGACAACAGTGACATAAGGAGAAAAACTGAAACATAATAATAAGCAATGGTCAAAGCCAGAACGGAGGGTGAGGGCATTCTATCCCCAAGGTTGGCAACTCCTTTACTCCACCTGAACTGCAGGCCTTTGATGAGATCTCCGCAGCCGCAGCAAAGGCTTTCCTCTCCCCGCCACCCTCCCATCTCCACAGCCATTGCAAGTGGCACCACTGGCAAACCCTGGATCTTGTTCCTCTCCTGAGAGTTTGCAGAATTACTGTTGAGGAAGGCATGCTGTTCCTGGGCTTTTTGAGTTGCCACTTAGTCACAAAGATCAATGCTGTGATGTAACAAAAAATAAGTGGAGGTGGGAAGTAGGCCTCAGACTCTGTTACTATCCCCAGAGGGTTTCCAGAAACATATTTGAAAGCAAGTAATGGAAAGCGCAGAAAGGATAGTTTTTGTTCCTTTAAGAGTTCAGGGTGAAGGGCCTCTAGCCCAGGCCAGATCCACCCCAAGAAAAGATGTGAAGGAAGCAGCCTGACCTCTGTGGCCTCTTCTCTTTTCCCATTCCTTCCACTTTCCCCCATGTCTGTTCCTCTTCCCATTTCCAGAAATTGTTTCCCCAGACAACTGTGTGACTGGTGGTGGTTGAAGTATTACTCATCCCAGAAGTACCTGGGAGTCATCTTTTACTTAAGAAAATACCTCCATCCAGTGCATTTTCTGTTTCATTAGGTAATAGGGACATATTTGGGAGCAGGCTGTGGGGAATGAGGATATTTCACCATTTGTTCATTCAACAAATAATTTTTGAGTACTTATTATAATCTGGACCCTGGTAAGGGCAAGATGGAGGGTTCTTTGTGCCCTTTTGGTCATTCAACATCAATGCTGTGGCTGGTTTCCTCTTAAATTACCCAGCGGCAATATTTCACCAAAGTGAATACTGATTTTCTTTCAAAGTCAACATGTTCTATTCTCAATGAGGAAAGCATTGTGGTGCCAAAAAACATGTGCACTTTCCTGGTTCAGGTTATATTACAAGGGTCCCACATTTAACTGAGAGTGGCTCTACCTGAGTCATGTGCAGTTGGCTTAAATGTAAATTTCCAGATCTTTCTCCTGAGTTCCACATGCATATCTCCATCTGCCTATTAATCAGCTCTACTCAGATGTCCTACAGGTAATTCAAATTCTTTATGTTCAAAGTCAAACTCACTGTCTTGGAAACCTGCTGTTCTTCTTCCTGTGTGCCCTGACTCACTGAATAGCTTCACTATCTACCTAGTTACCCAAGCCAGCAACCCAGGCATTTCAAGGCATCAGTCTTGAAAATTCTTCCTGGCTCACTCTTTCAAACCAATCTCCATGTCCTGACTGTTCTACCACATACAGAAGAATAACGATTTGCCATGTGTTTGGATCAGAATTGGTCAAAGGCATGTTTTAATTTCAGCACTTTATAAAAAGAAAATTAAACTAGGAAGTTGGGTGCTTTCTGTCTAATATAATACACTGAATGGCAGTTTAGTTAATACAATTACTTCACCTACAATTACACAAATAATTCACTTTCCCATAACAAATATATTTATGACACAGATAAGCAATTTCTCAAAAGAAAGGATTTTCCTATCCTCTGGGGTTATCACAAGGCTTTAAGGGTTATATTTCCGAGAGGTTACATGAAAGTGCCACAAACACTTGGCAAACCCCTTGCTCTTTCTCAGCGTAGAGAGGAACTGAAATAATAATTCATGATTCAGAACATGTACATTTTAATCTTGAGATCTTTGCCTTGCCTGGATTATTTTTTCATTATACTCCCATTATTGCTAAGATGTAAATATTCTATAAACTTGTCTCCTTATCTTGCTGAGATGGGCAATAAGTAACTTAGCACTTAATTTCTTAAAGTACTTAGGTCAACAGGATGACTTTTCTTTCCAAGGATTTTCAGCAAATATCAAGACGACTTAAGACTTCAGTTTGAACCAAGATTAATAGAAGTTTGAGATGTCTCATTCTTCGGTCCATGTTTGTGAAGTTCTCTTGGATCTATTCTATCTCACTGTTTCCATGGTCATTGTGCTAGTTTAGGCTTCATTATAATCGACCCAGAAGACTGGCCAACAATCCCTAAAATGCCCACCCCTTCCACTCTTGCTACCTTTCCAACCATTCCCCAGCCTGAATGATGTTTCAAATATGTGCAAGCATGCTTTTGTCATTCTTATGTTTAAACTATTTATGGGCTTTTCCTAGCTCACGGATGAACTAGAAACTATTTAGAGTGGTACAATAGGCCTTGAAGATTCTGGCCTCTAAGTGAATGGAGTCACACAGTCTCCACTATTTCTGACATGCTTAAATCAGGCATGTGCAAATTTGGATGGTTCTTGCCATCCATCTGGCCACAAAGCTAGTACCCAAACAGGAAATCACTTCCCCCACATCCCCTATCTACTAGTTGTTATGACTTTTTATAAAAAATTTGAAATACAGAAAAAATTGTAGGACAATGAATACCCACATACTTACCACATAGATTCAAAAAGTGTTTACTTTTTGCCGTCTTTTCTTTATATACCTATACTTTTATTGTTTGCTTGCTGAACCATATGAAAGAAAGCTATAGGCATCATGGTTCTTTACCCTTAAATATGTCAGGATTCATTTCTAAAGAATCATAGTGTTCTCCTATTAAACTATATCTGAGTAACTGTTTTGAAACTCTGGAGTCTTTTTGAAGGGTTGCAACTTCTATGGGAAGACTTGGGTAGTAAACTGTGATTAATTTTGGTCAATTTCAGCTTTTGGTGTGAACATCCCTCTGTCACCCTGCCACCCCCAGCTTTGTGGCAGGCAGCTGTGCACATGTTCCAGGAGCATGCATACAGCTTGTGGGAGCCAGATTGGTCAATAAAGAACCTCTCCTCCAAATATCAAGGATCTGTGCCCTGATTGCTGATTGCTATCTATGATTGTGGAGGTGCAAATATAAGAGAGCAGCCTTATTGCAACCCTCACTACCATTATTGCAAGCCCCACCTTCTCTGACTAAAGCAACTTCTAGGAAATTTAAAAGACTAGTGTATTTCTCTGCCCCCTTCATTTTCCTTTTTTTCCTCCTTTTGGAAGCCAGACATATAAATATTAGAACATTTAAAGGCAAACACATTTCTAGGAAAATTTAGAAAGCCACTATCATGCCCAGGGAAATGCACAGGTTAGGGGAAGTAGTTGCAAAGCACAGGAGAATTTTATTATTTAAGCAGCCAGTACCACTAACCATGCAGATAAACATAAGTTGAATGTTAACCTCAGAGTTATATTAATGGCCCTGAATGTATCGGAAGAACATGGACAGCCACAATGGTCTTAAGAGATCTGATGTATGTTTTTGACAATGTTTTCTGAATACAATATGAAGAAAAAGTTGAAGGAAGTCAAGACTGGAGGCAAGGAAACCAGTTGTGATACCTTTCAGGGGTTCAGGTTGGGATATGAGAGATATTTAATGTGTGTAAGTCTCAAGACTTGGTGATTAATTAGACGTGGGAGGTAAGGAGAAAGAGGAGTCAAGGATGACTCCTAGGTTTCTTGCTTGGGAATTTAGAAAGATTAAGTCACCATTTGTCATGCCCCCATAGAAAATCAGGAGACAGGCATGTTTGGAGAGGGGCTGTGTTCAGTCTGGTGTTGGATATGTTCAGTTTGAAGTACCTATGACATATCTAAGCAGAGATCCAGTAGGCAGTTGGAGATATGGGTACCACACAGAAAGAGGCCTGGCTGGAGATGATGATTTTGGAATCCTTACATATTAACTGCATGAAATTGCTGAGAGAGAGAGAATACAAGTGAGAAAGGCAAGGGTCTGAGTCCTGAGTAACAACAACATGTAAAGAACAGGTAGAAGATGAGGCACCACAGGGTTAGGAGAAAACCAAAATATCACGCTCTAACAGAAGGCGGGAGACAGGTGTGTTGGGCATGGTGAATGGGCACTTAGCATCCGTTCGTACCTTCTCTGCTGTCTATGTTGTCTCTTGGACAGCTCAAGACTACTTTCCCCAGATTCCTTTGCAATTACAGGACTGGATGCAAATTAGTTTCCACCAATTACATGTACATTCCAGATTTTGAAAGTGAAACTGAGGCAGAGGCTATAGTCCCATTGCTTTTGGCTGTTTTCCATTGGCAAGCGCAATGTTGAAGATGCAGAGCTTTTCCCAAGCAATGCTATGGTATCTAGTCATTAGCCTCGTGATTACTCAGTTGTCACAGTCGTGGTAGCAGCTTCCTAATCCTAGATTGTAGCCATAGTAGTGTGTTCTGATTCCTTCCTGTACCTTCCCGAATTTGGCAGAGGTCTCACCTCCTGCTGGCAGGTCAGTTGTGATGGGCATTCCCAGAGATCCAGCTACATCTCAAAACCTTCCAACTTTTTTGTTTTTGTTTGTTTGTTTTGTTTTGTTTTTGAGATGGAGTCTTGCTCTGTCACCTAGACTGGAGTGCAGTGGCGCGATCTCAGCTCACGGCAACCTCTGCCTCCCAGGTTTAAGCGATTCTCCTGCCTCAGCCTCCTGAGTAGCTGGGATTACAGGCGCCTGCCATCACACCCAGCTAAGTTTTGTATTTTTAGTAGAGACAGGGTTTCACCATGTTGGCCAGGATGGTCTTGAACACCTGACCTCGTGATCTGCCTACCTCGGCCTCCCAAAGTGCTGGGATTACAGGCGGGAGGGCTTAAAATGTCAAGACTGACTTTTTTTTTTTTATTGAAGCCTGAATAATACAGAATATTTCAGGGAGGGAACGGTTGACTGTATTAAATACTGCTAAGAGAGCAAGCAACGTAAGGACTGGAAAAGTCCACTGGATTTGGCAATTTAGCTGTTGGTCATTTTGGTAGCAACTAAAGCAGTCTTATTGAAGGTGAAAGAAATATGAAAGAAATATGCACAACATCTAATTCTTCTCCCTACTTCAGAAAGAACCTCAAAACTCTTATAGGTTGACATAGTGATGTTTTGTGGAAGAAGCTCTAGAGTCAGGAGACCCACGTTCTAGTCTTAATCTTGTTGCTATCAAGGTGTGTGAATGCAGTGGAGTCACTTAGCCTCTCATCTCCTCAGCCAGGTGTCATGCCAGAACGTGCACCATTCTTGCTGCCTCCTAATCTCTTCTCCAAGCTGACTCTTTACATGTTTCCCTTAGCTCTCCAAAGTATAGCAACACTAGGTGGTGGCGTTTGAGAATACTCAAAAGATTTGAGGATAGCAAAAGAGAATTACAAGATAGAAATGGTAAACTTAAAATAAGATATCAAACTATACTTCTGGAAAACATCAACTATGCATCTTGCAGTGATTTCCAGTGCACTTATATCATTGCACACCAACCAACTGACCTGGGCAGGAATTCGTTTGACCCTGTCGTAAACCTCTGGGTCCAGAATCCCAGCTCTTCATTTTCCTCAGGAAAAAGGAAGAAATCCTCCCTTAAAATATAATACATTCTGTATCGACATACTTGCCCTCAAAGAAGATGACTCACTTTGTCAGAGCAATTTCTTTCTTCCTTATCTCTATGTTGTTGTTCTAGAAAAGGCTTTATGGTTTATCTTGCAACAATCAAAAGGCTCATGGGAAGGTTCTGCTCCCCTGACATTCCCAAAGCCATCTTCTCCCAAATTTGAATTTGAACCTAATTTGCATCCAGTCCTGTAATTGCAAAGGAATCTGGGGAAAGTAGTCTTGAGCTGTCCAAGAGACAACATAGACAGCAGAGAAGGTACGAACGGATGCTAAGTGCCCATTCACCATGCCCAACACACCTGTCTCCCGCCTTCTGTTAGAGCGTGATATTTTGGTTTTCTCCTAACCCTGTGGTGCCTCATCTTCTACCTGTTCTTTACATGTTGTTGTTACTCAGGACTCAGACCCTTGCCTTTCTCACTTGTATTCTCTCTCTCTCAGCAATTTCATGCAGTTAATATGTAAGGATTCCAAAATCATCATCTCCAGCCAGGCCTCTTTCTGTGTGGTACCCATATCTCCAACTGCCTACTGGATCTCTGCTTAGATATGTCATAGGTACTTCAAACTGAACATATCCAACACCAGACTGAACACAGCCCCTCTCCAAACATGCCTGTCTCCTGATTTTCTATGGGGGCATGACAAATGGTGACTTAATCTTTCTAAATTCCCAAGCAAGAAACCTAGGAGTCATCCTTGACTCCTCTTTCTCCTTACCTCCCACGTCTAATTAATCACCAAGTCTTGAGACTTACACACATTAAATATCTCTCATATCCCAACCTGAACCCCTGAAAGGTATCACAACTGGTTTCCTTGCCTCCAGTCTTGACTTCCTTCAACTTTTTCTTCATATTGTATTCAGAAAACATTGTCAAAAACATACATCAGATCTCTTAAGACCATTGTGGCTGTCCATGTTCTTCCTATACATTCAGGGCCATTAATATAACTCTGAGGTTAACATTCAACTTATGTTTATCTGCATGGTTAGTGGTACTGGCTGCTTAAATAGTAAAATTCTCCTATGCTTTGGAACTACTTCCCCTATCTCCTCTCCATCCATTAACCAAAGAGTGAATGCTGAATCTACTCTGGTTGGTTGCTGCTTGTGCCAACCAGTTTCTCCCAAAATATGGTCTTCTAGGCACTGACATTGGTTTCCACTATGAGAGGATTGCCTCATTCCTGTGTCTTGGTTTCTCCCAATCCAGGTGGGTTTTGCTTGAAGATCACTGTGGTGGTGTTCAGCATGCAAGCCCTATGCTCACCAAGCTCTAGGTCTTGTCCTCGTGAACTCACTTAACCAAAGCATTCCCAAATTCCATGGTAAGGGGATGACGTTACCTCTGATGGGGACTCTGGTACCCTCCCAGGCTGTAGTCAGCTACCACAGGCCAGTGCTCTCTCAGAGTCGCCCTCACCTGGCCATATGTGGGAACATCAGCTTTTGTTGAACTTGGGCTCCTGGAGTACCCAGTGAAAATTGAAAGAGCAAATAAGTACATATTAATATGCTCCCTACAGGTTCTGGTCAGGTGCCGGGCAGAGTTTCTTCAGGAATGATGGGCACTCTTGAGAAAGACAGACGCCCATAAGGATGGTCTGGAGACCAGTGAGAAATTCTTCTCTGTCGAATTCCTCCTACATTTATCAGAAGAGCTTGGATACCTGATGGTCATCTGTCCTGGGCATTTACAATATTAACTTTGTTACTAAAGGGGAGAGCTAATGGGAATAGAACGCCAGCTGTGTTCACTCTAGATGTATATTAATTCAGTGGAACACCACAGATATCATAATTTTTATTTTATGCATGAGAAAACCGCAGTGCACAGAGGTTATCTACAGCCTGAGGGGCTGAGTCAAAATATTGAACTTGCAGCTCAGTACTTAATTGCCCACTAGAGCCTCTCATCTAGCCTAAGGATTAGGTGAAACTCAAGCATGTGATTCCAATATACAATTTTCATGACTCAGTCAATATAAAGATATTAAATAGATAAAAATCTAAGGCAGTATTACAAGTGCTAGGAAACTTTGTTAATGCAATTGCTGTTATTTCAGCAGATGCTGAGAGAAAATTAAGCATCTTGAAAAATACCATTGAAGTTAAGTGGATTCTCCGCTTCCTGAGTCTGCGTGTTACTTAATGTCCAGCAATTTAATGGGAAAATCATTGGAAAAGTTTTCTCATGGCTCAGGGGCATAATTTATCTAGTCGCAGTTACATCAAACAAAAAATCATATCTATAAACAATTTGTACTATTAAATCTCTTGGAAAGGAAGACATTGAATAATATCTATAATTTAGCAAATTTAGAGAATAAAATGAAACACATTTTATAATTACACTTAAGATAAATGTAGTAGTTTATGAATTTATATCCATGTGTCAGTTGTTAAATATTTTTTCTTGCCCCTGCTTATCTCTCAAGCCTTCTCTGGTGATTCTTCCTCTCGTTCTGGGCTTCAGCAATTCTGGAAGCTTCAGTCCTTCAGAGTCCTCCCTTTTCTTGGAACATTCTTCTCCCTACAACCTCAATTCTGAGCATCAGCCCAAGCTCACTTCCTCGGGGTGAGTATCTTGGCCCATTGGAATAAATCAAAGTCCCCTTACTGGACATTACAGAACCCTCTGGATGTCTCCCAGCAAAACCTTATTGCCACTGGCTGTTACTATGATCACTTATCCTGGGCCTGTTCTTCTTACCAGACTCTAGGTCCCATGAGGGCAGATGCGACCTCAGTCCTGCTCCCTGCTGCATCTCTAGGGTCCAGTCGGGGGCTCTGGACATATTAGCTGTCCCAAAGCTAATTTCTGAATAAAAATCTGCATTGTGGCCCATCAAAACACTTTACATTTGCCTATAAGTTAATAGCATGTATAGGTTGGGCACAGTGGCTCACGCCTGTAATCCCAGCACTTTGGGAGGCCGAGGCGGGTAGATCACTTAAGGCCAGGAGTTCAAGACTAGCCTGACCAACATGGTGAAATCCCATCTCTACTAAAAATACACCCACACACATACACCTAAAAGCATGTATAGATGTTTATTTTTAAATTGACTAACAAATTTTTGCAGTCAATCATTTGAAAGTTAAGTTCAAATGATTTTCTAGAAAAGTTGAAATTGGTGTTGAAACGCAAGGTTCTCCACTTCTAGGAAATTTTCTCTAGGGACAGTTACTTAATTCACTGAGCAGCACACCTCATTATTCTTGGATTTTCCCGTACTTGCTAGGGTCTTATTCTCCTTTCTCTTCCTACAATTCATCATCTTCAGAGTCTCTACATATGAGCCTGGACAGACCCCTCATATTGGTTTGATTTGGACAGCATTTTGATCATTAGACCTTTGTTTGCTGGTCTGGTGTTTGTTTTGTTTTGCTTTTTTGTTTTTTGTTGTTTTTCAGAAACATGCAAATGTTCTGTTTGGTTGATCTGTGGTTAGACACTTCTTGAACACTTCAGACCTCGGCTCTTGGTGATCTCATAAATTTTCCACAGACTGAGACTGTGTGTCATTCACAACCTAAGGATCTGGAAGGAAACCCAGCTTTAAAATGCACTTCCCAGTGATTTCAGCCTGAAAGGTGATATGTCTGTTTTTCTAACATCTCAAAGTCACTGGAATGTGCATTGGCAATATTTCTAGACCAGATTTCTGGGGAACTGGCTCATTTGTCTGAGAGACACAGTTAAGTTAAAGACACTAAAATCTCAATTCTCTTGGCTACTTCACTTCAACTACACAGATGGCTGCTTTGGAGACGAGCATATATATTAGCTGAGATAAACAGGAATATGTCCTGGCAGAAGAGTATTGTCCAAGTGATGTCAGAAGCAAAGCTTCTGAGAATGTCATTAAGAATATGTCCTGTAAGTGGTGAGACCATTGGTTGATGTAACTCAACATTCATTCCTTTATTCAACATGTATTTCCTGCACAGGGGCTGTGGGCCAGCCTCTCTGCTAAGCCCACATGAATCAGGCACAGTCTCTATCCTGGAGAAGTTTATAGTCCGGTTGAGCAGACAATTATAGTGCAATGATGGCATTGTGCGTGTGCTTGGTACAGCAGGCTTTGAGGGCACAGAGGAAGGAGTGACCACCCTGGCCCTAGAGGATTCAAGAAAGATTTTCTAGAGGAGGCTTTGAACTGGATCTTGAAGAGTACATGGTAGTTTCCCAGTCTTGGGAAAAAGTGGCAAGGGAACCTAGAGGTAACAGCGTAGCAAAGACACAGACCCAAGAAAGGAGATTCAGTGTTCCGGAAATATTTAGGAGCTTGATGTGGCTGGAGCACAGGTCCTCTGGGGGCAGCAGGAACATTTTCATGGGAACATGGTAACTTGGTCTTCATAGGCTGATCCCAGTGACCATAACATCTAATATCTGTGAATTTATCTGGCCTATTCTGGGACCCATTTTTCACTTTCATGCAGAACACCTGATGGGGGTAATGGGTTCCATTTATAGGCTACAGGCTGTGTAAAGATCTATTTCCTTTCAGTTGTCCTAAAATACTTCCTTAAATGATCACCAGCAGGGTCATTTTTCCCCCCTTTTTATAATTGCAGTGTTTTGGCACTCCTACCTAATCCCCAGGCATCCTGTAGATAAAGAGTGGATGTGAAAGGCACCACTGAAGCCCCGGCTGGGACAGCCATGCCCACCTAAAGGCCAAAACCCACCCCCGCTCCACCTTCCACCTCACATGCACAGGCTGCATGCCACCTTTTTGTAACTCTTTTTCTCTTTGATGACCTCCCTTGATGTTAATGTTATTCTTTTATTTTTTAAAAAATAAAACAACAAAAAATCCCCCAAGGTATTAATGTGCAATGAGAACTAGATCTGCCAAGTGACTCATGGCAGCCGGAGCAGGACATTCTCCCCACGCAGCTGGGAAGAATCGGAGCCTGGGCTGCTGATTAGAAGGATGGAGCTGATGAACGGCAACAGGTGCCGGCAGCCTGCAGCTTCCATTGCCGCAGTAACAACAAACCTGGCACCTGGGCTTCTCCCCAGTCAGGACTGGGACCGGCCCTGCCAAGGTGACACTCTGGAGAGCCACCTTCTTCTGATACCTGTAAGGATATAAATGTCAGGGAAGGACAAAGCTCTTATAGATGAGCTACAAGATGGCTTTACAAAGAAGTTCCTTTGGGACTTTGTCCTGAAACAGGAAGCTTTTAGCCAGACCTGTTCCGGAATTTTAAAAAGAAGGGACAGAATTCTAATCTCAGACAACCCCTGGAATAAACTTTTGACTCCTCCTGCCTGACTTTTCCTCCTCCTGCTGGGCCAATAGAACTTGCCCAGCTCTATCCGGGGACCTTTCCCTTTTTTCTTTCCTGGCCTCCTGGCTCAGCTCACCTCCCCCTTCCCTTCTCATCCTCCCTGAGCGGTGTCACACATGTCCATAGCAGGCAGGAGAGGAGAGGCTGGATAAGGAACATGATGCAAACCTGACTCCACATGAAGGAGGAGGGAGGAAGGATGGAGAGATACGTTGTAGACCACCTAGCAATGTAAAGCAGCTCAGCAGGGTGATGGAGGTGTTCTTGAGCAAAGGTGGCCATCGGAGTAGTCCTGGCTTCCAAGGAACAGGCTGCCCTGGCACTGCCACCAACCGCAGCCATTGGCTGGGTGCAGCCTGGGGGAAGCATGGCCTCTGCACAGGCATGGTGATGGATTTCAGGATGCAGCAGCCAGGCTCCTGGTCACTGAAGTTCCTCCATCTTGGGGGTCTGCGAGGCTCATACTCATGGCTGCCACACTGGAGGACTCCATGTCATCCTCGTCTGGCCAGCTTCTACTGTCTTCCAGGTCTTAGTTTAAATGTCACTTCCTCAGAGAAGCCAACCCAGACCTTGGGTTTGCCCAGGCCCATCTGCTGTCTACTCCCAGAGTGCTCTTCACTAAAAGTTCCTGTTCAGCTGACTCCTCCGACACACTCTGCACTCCAGGAGGGCTAGGCTGAGTCCACAGTACTCGGCAGTACTTGGCCCCTGGCAGCCATTCAGTACGTATTTCTTGAATAAATGAATGACTAGTTGCTGGTGCTCGTGAGACAGCTCAAACTGTGCAACAACCTTGGCTTTAGGGAATACGCTTCTTCTGCAATGGATTGTTCCAGGTAAAAGCTTTGCCTTTATGGGGTATTTACAATTTTCAGGCTGAGTTTTCAGAACAACTGAAAGGACCCCTTGAGGGAAACATTTCAAATTAGGGCAACGTACCTGAGCCTCTGTGGCTATTTCCCTAACTTTGTGCCTTAGAATAGGGTCTGGAGCAAGATAATTGGGGACAATGGGATCCGGTGAAAATCTACTTTCTAGTCCTGCTTCGGGCACTAATAGGGTCTTAAGAGTTATTCTCTAAAACCCGTGTTCATGCTGTTCTTTCTCCTTGGGTTAACAAGAGCCCTAAAAGATATACAAGATGTAAACATGTTTTGGGCATTTCTCAATGCCAGCCCAATCTCGGGTTGTCTTGCTGTTGCTGTTGCTTGTGGACTGCAGATTTCAGAGTGTGGGCAAGTGAGCGAAGCAAAGTGAAGATGTGGATTGGGACATGAAGACTCCCTAAGATGTTTTGTGGGTGGCTGTGCCTTGGAAAATAACACAGGAATAAAGAGAAGATGGGGTTGCCTAAAGCAGATGAGAACTGTCTGACGAGTAAGGAGAGATGTGTAAGCCATGGAAGCTCATTCACATGATTTTGCATTGGGTGTAAAAATAGCTGGAACCCTAGTTCCAGCTAATACTCTTCACTGGGAAAAATGTGGGCAGCTCTGTGGTAAGAAGCAGTACTTCCTGATAAAAATCTGTCGATCCGCTTAAGATGCTCGAAACCCAGTCCCTCAAGATGTCTAAAATGCCTCAGCCAAGTTGGCCAAGGCCCTAGAAAACATTACATGCTGCGGAGAACAACGTGTATTGGCAGAAGCTGCTCTCGTGCTCTGTGCACAGCTCAGTTCAACCTCAGATCACCACGGACAACCAGCGGGGGCCCCTCACTGGTCCCAGAGCACCCACTGGAAGCACCTAGGGCAAGAGCACCTTCCTGGATCCCGAAGTTGCATGGCACACTTGGAATAAATACAGGCATCAGAGAATCCAGAGAGACCCAGGTTCAAGGCCAGACTTCACCAAGTCAGTTCCGGGGCTTTGCACTATTTCCTTAACTATGACTTTTTCATCTGTCAAATGGACTATAGCAACATCCCTCCCAGGGTTGTGATAAGGATTTCAGATAACGTATGTCAAATATCTAGCCCACAGAAGAGGAGGAGTTCAATAAGTCAGAACTATTATTATTAGCTCTCTGAACTTGGGAAGTTTACTTAGCCTCATTGATCCTCATTTTCCTTATTTTTAAAAGGAGAAAATACTGCTTAACCTGCAGTGGTGTTGTAAGAATTACAGTGAACGTAAGAAAGGTATCTGAGTATGTGCCTGGCACAGAGCAATACTCAATAAAAGTTATGTACTGCCGTTTTTTTGTTAATCAAAGCAGGAATGAAAATTATTCATGTTGGGCCATATAAAGCAAGTGTGTGCGAGGCTAACAAAGCCATTTGAATTGTTCCGTGGGAAATAAACTCTCTTCTAAAACTGGCTTTCTTATTTCCTCAGGTTAGATGCATTCTGAACCTAAGACTGACCCAGCGCTTGGAAGGGTTGGGCCCTACCCTCACTCCCTCTATGGGGCTCTCCTTCCTTTGGCCACTTTCCAAGGAGACATTTTCTCCTCCAGCCACAGATCCCCTGAGGAGAGCTAAAGCAATAGGTCACTATCATTTAAACTGCTGCAGAATTTTCAGACCGTGAGACTCCCGTCTCTCCCCATTCTGACTGGCTCATCCCCAACAAGAAAGGAAGCCAGAAGGTGGAGGAGGTTATAAAACCATTTTATATCCATCCTGTTTTTAATTGATTTCACAGCAGGGCAAGAAAAACCAGAGTGTTTCCCACATAACCTTTCTATGCGGGAGTTCTCCCGTGGTCAGGAAACTCATCTGGGAAGAGCCAGAGTTGGTCTGTGTGTTCTCAGTTGTCTTCCTGTAGCCTGTGAACCCTGATTCTGTTAGTGCCCACCATGAGGGCTGCTCCTGTGTCCCTGGGCACCCCCTTTACTATTCCCTTGGGGGCAGAGGCAGCCCTTCCTTGGTTGTAAGCTGCCCTGGTCTCCAAATGTGTCAATCCCTTTCCATTTAACGTGCAGCCCACATGTTCCTGGTGCCTCCCGGTGCCTGAGATCCCTTAGATCTCAATACTCTTGGCTCAGACCCACAACCCTTGCCCTGCAGGAGCCCAGAGTCCTCAGGAGATTTTTGTGGATTCCTGGGTAGAAGCAGGGGTGGCTAACATTATATAGGCCTCTCAAGTTTTCTGTATCTTGGGGCAGGAACTTGGTCCTCAAAATGGTGCATGAAGTATTTTTTGTGAGGACTTGGTTGTGGAGAGTGGCCACAGAATGCACTGAGGATAAAATAATGAAAACTTGCATGTTTGATACTTCCACTCTTAGAAAATGGTTCAGCCATCCAGCCATGAGTGGGGATGCGGAGGGATACTCTTTGTTAAATCTTTTTAAACATAAACTCTGCCTCTAGGGAGGGGAACTGAGTGAGGAGGAACAAGGAGACAGATTACAAATCTTTTAACCTTCTGGATTTTGCACTATTTACACATATAACTATTATGCATGCATGCACACACACACATATACCATATCCCATGTATATTTATGATCTCCCTTATGCTGTCTCCTTGCTTCATCTGCAATGTCCTAGCCCCTGCTCTCTGCTGAACCAATCTCTCAAGGGCTGACTTCAAAGAGTCTTCTTTTCTCATCTACTCAAGCCCTCATCTCTTCTATCCTCTCTGAACCCTGAGAGAATTTCCAGTGGGTCTTGCTAAGCCTGGGATCCACTCACAAACTGCCTGACAGCGTAACTCCATTTCCTGAGAGCAGCGCTTGCCTCTAGTCAGTTTCTCCTGGGTGGAGACTCAGCACATAGCTGAGTGAATAAATGAGAGGGAGAGGCAGAACGCGACAATTCCTAAGGAAAAGGGCACTGTTCAAACAAAATGCCCTTTGGAGCCTGCATCAAGCAGCTGGTATGAGCTCTCTCTACTCCCAGAACCAGTTGGAACGACGGAAGTGAGAAGCTGCCTGTCATGGAGCCCGTTACTGTCTCTCTTCTGTTGTTATGAGAAGGCCAGTGGGTCTTTTACAGGGGGTGCATGTTGGACCAAGCCCCTCTTACAGGAACATGTAATTCTATGGACAAGCATGGGCTAGGTGTCTAAAACTAAGACTTTAACATTTTTTAAAAAAAGATTAAGCAGAAAATATCCTATGAAATGAATAGTCTTACCCAAACCTTTCCTCTAAATAAGGACAAAGATAGCAAGTGGGAGGAAAAGGCCAAGGAGGTGAGAAGATGGAACAGAGGGAAGGTGAGAAGACCGCAAGGACAGAAGTCCTTCATTAAAGAGGCACTTTCCCTGAGGTCATGTAGGAAGACTACTCCTCCCTTTTGACAACAAAGCCCCAAAAGAAGAAGCGTATACCCTCCCTACAGCTGAGCACCCTCTCTGGCAGGAAAAGTAGGGAGATTTCATTTCCCCCGAAGACCTGGAGCCGGACCCCTCCTCTGCCATCATCTCATCTCCCACAGCCCCTTCATCTTTAAGTCCTGGGGCATCTCCCCACACTGACACCGGGATGTCTGCTCTGGTAGCCTAACATAAAGTTTCATCTCTTTTAATGTTCAACCCCCCATTGCCTGG
This sequence comes from Piliocolobus tephrosceles, assembly GCF_002776525.5. NCBI lineage: Eukaryota > Metazoa > Chordata > Mammalia > Primates > Cercopithecidae > Piliocolobus > Piliocolobus tephrosceles. The sequence continues at coordinate 76,591,238 of NC_045437.1, read as the reverse complement.
GACTAGCAGAACAGCTGTCAGCCGCCCAGGTCTCCCTCCACCATGTTTGGGCATCTCCGAGGGATTTCACCACGGGCTCCCTTGTAACTCGTTTCTCCAGGATGTGGTTTTCCTATATAGATTCACTGCAAGTGAGGACATGACCCCCAGCCCCACCCCATCATTGATTCTGGAAACTTAATTGCCCAACCCAGAGCAGATGGCAATGCTTCCTGAATATTTGGGGCATAACAGAAGTGGCTCATTATGTTCTTCCTGGAGCTTGCAGGCCCTAAAACCCCAGACTCAGGGCCATGTCTAGCTCCTCTCAAGCTGTCCCACCTCAACAAGAATCCTTAGAATAGACCACACCAATCCTGGGTCCATACCCCCAACCCCTTTACACAAGAGAGCAGGAAGCATTGCCCCTGTCTCCTGGCCTAAGGCCTGCTCATGCTGCCCTGGCAAAACTGGCCCTGAAAACTCCCAGGTCTTTCAAGAGCAACCCTCTGTCTGATTCACCAGGGCCCAGATAAGACGACGACACTATGTGACTTTGCACTTCTTGCATTATACTAATATCAACATCATATGGGCTGTGGAGGCAGAATAATGGTCTCCAAAGAGAGACACATCCTAATCACCAGAACCTTGCTTCATCTGCAATGTCCTAGCCCATTAGGCTACGTGGCAAACAGGAATTAAGTTTTCAGGTGAAATTGAAGTTGCTAGTCAGCTGACCTTGAGATGGGAAGAGTAACCTGGACTATCCAGGTGGGCTCAATCTGACCACAGCGTCCTTAAAAGTAGAAGAGGAGTCAAGTGCCACGATTCACACCTGTAATCCCAGCACTTTGGGAGGACAAGGCAGGCGGATCACCTGAGATCAGGAGTTCGAGACCAGCCTGACCAACATGGTGAAACCCCCATCTCTGCTAAAAATAGGAAAATTAGCTGGGTGTAGTGGTGCACGCCTGTAATTCCAGCTACTTGGGAGGCTGAGGCAAGAGAATTGCTTGAACCTGGGAGGTAGAGGGTGTGGTGAGCCAAGATCACGCCACTGCACTCCAGCCTGGGCGACAGAGCAAGACTCTGTCTTAAAAAAAAAAAAAAAAAAAAAGTAGAAGGCAGAAGAGAGAGTTAGAAAAAGACAGTGGAAGCAGAGCCAGAGACATAATGTGCTGCTGGCATTGAAGATGGAGAGGAGCCATGAGCCAAGGAATGTGGGTGGCCTTAGAAGCAAAGGAAAGAGTCTAACAGCTCCAGAAAGGACTGCAACTCTGCTGATATCTTGACTGTGGTCTTGTAAGAACCAAGTCAGACTTCTGACCTACAGTGCTGGGAAATAATACATCTGTATTGATTTAAGCTACTAAGTTTGTGGTAGTTTGTTGCAGCAGCAAACAGGCACCTAATACATGGGGAATATGAATAATTCAGTCTAAGTACTCACTTCAGGAAAACTTTTCACCAGTTCTTCAACATTTAACATCACACTCTGCAGTTGCCACACTCAGGTATGATGTCTTCCCCAAATCAACTTGCTTTACTTTGCCATGAGTAGAGGGTTTATCCTGGTAACTTCCTTGAAAACAAGGATATCTGTGCCAACATTAAAGTGTCCATATCCAGAAACCCAAATGACAAGTTCCCTTTGCCAACAGTCCCCAAATGGCAGTTCCTTTGCTAAATAACACATACTTACGTTGTTTTTCTCTAGGCACCCTGATACATCATAGCTATTTCTCCAAGTCATCTTCCCCGTATTCCCATTGCCACCATTGAGGTTCAGGTCAGCTCTGTCACTTGCTTGAATAATTGACTTGGCCCAACTTTATTCCATTCTCAACACTAAAGTTGGAAGGCTCTTTCTAGAGTCTGATCAGCCTTCTGTTTGTGAACATCAACGACAGCCCACTGCTCTTAGGATAAAGTACACATGCTCATGGCCTTCAGGGTTCTGTATGATTTAGCCCCTGCCCCCGTCTCCAGCCTAGTTTCCAGCACATAGAGAACCAGCATCAGCATGCTCAAACATGCAGCCTCTGAGCGCTTGATTTTCAAGCTGTGGAGTGGGCTGTGCAAAGCACATTGCAATGGTTTTGTGGAATCCAGTCTGTGGGGCATAGCTGTAGCTGCTATGGGTTGAATTGCATCCTCCCAAAATTCATATATTGAAGTCCCAACTCTCAGTATCTCAACATATGACCTTATTTGGAAAGAGGGTTGCAGATGTAGTTAGCTAAGATGGAGTCACACAAGAGTAGAGTGGGCCCCCAATCCAGTATGACTGGTGTCCTTATGGAAGGAGAAATTTGGCCACAGACATGCATATGAGGGGCACACCATGTGGAGACTGGAGTTTTGCTGCCACAGGCGAAGGAACTACCTGAATCCCAGAGAGAGCCCTGGAACAGATCCTTCCCTAGTACCTTCAGAGGCTGCACAGTCCTCCTGACACCTTGGTCCTGGACTTCCAGCCTCCAGAACTGTGGGACCTCACATTTCTGTTGCTCTAAGTCACCCAGTCAGTCTCACTTTGTGGCAGCAGCCCCAGGAAACTAATCTGGTGGAAATGTGGATACCAAAGTAGGGCTAAGGGAGAATAGAGAAGCTCGCATTTTCAGAGGTCCACAAAAATTATTGAAGTGAAGAATTAGAGTCCCTGCCCTTTATACAACATCATACTGCTTCTCAACTTTATGAAAACAAGTTGCTAAGAAGAATTTGTGAAAGGGGTTGGATCAGTTTGCCCTCTATGGGCCAATTTTGTTCTCCTTCTCCTGATACTGAGGAGGACTCAATAACAACTCAATATTCTCAAAACATCGAACTTTCCAAGGAGAACAAAGCATGGCTTTAATGTCTTTACTTTGCTCCTCATTCTTCTGCACAGTTTACCCTGATCCTCATATTCTTTCAATTAAGACCAAAATGGACTTGACTCCTCAGTCCCAATGAATAAGAGGTGAGGTCGGCTTGGCATATCTGTGTTCCAAAAACTGCCCTGAGCAAAATGTGCGTATGAGAAAAGGCTTTGCCAGGGAAAGAGCAAGCTCGAGCAGCCACCCACCCCTTCCCAGTCAGCAAGACTCTCCTCTGTTTGGGACCCAGGAGGCTCATTTGCAGGCAGGTCCCCACCATCTCTTGGGAAGAAGGAGAAGAATGGGCCACAAGGGCCCCACTTGGGATAGGATAAGCTAAAATGAAGGGCCAGGAACTGGGCCGACAACTTAAGTTAGACTTGCTTATGGGACCACAATCCCTGAGGACCCTACTGGTGACGCTGATGTGGCAAAGGCCTGGCTTAGTGTGAAGAAAGAGGAGGCAGGGAGAGACGAGGACAAAAAAGAAGTGAGGGAGAGACCAAAAAGAAAGATGGAGAGACAGAGCCATCAGGTGCCTGATCCAACAACATTTCATCTGCAGGATCCTCTGTCCTCAACGGTCTGGCCACTCAGGAGTGGGCTTGTGTCCCAGGCAACACTGGCTTTCCATGTAGAAGGATTAGCCTGCGCCAGATAAGGACTTCAGTCAAGGCCAACCCACCCCCCAAATACCATCACAACCAACCTGACATTTGCCTCAGTTTTTTATATTATTTATTCCTATGGATTAGATCTTTGTCTTGGTACAAAAGTTGCATCTGAGACTTCTTGATTGTTTGCATGTTCCAGGCACTGTTCTAAGTGCTCTGCATGAATTAACGGATTTCATCCACTATAGCTTTGTGAGGTAGGTATCATTATCATCATCTCCACATATCAGATGAGGAAACTGAGGTGCAGAGTGGCGGAGTAACTTGCTCAGGGTCATAAAGCTGGTAAGTGGTAAGGCCAGAATTTGAACCCAGTCTGGCTGACTCTAGAGTTCACATTTTTTCCATTGCACTACACTAATTCCCAAAATGAAATCCAGTACATCAGGAAATTTACCACCAGGGCTTTCTAAACCATGTGTTGCTCCCTAATTGGGGCTCTTAAGCTGAGAGTTTGTTTTGAAGATAATTAATGAGAAACATTTGGAACCCTGGCCTCTGAGCACCTCTCTGTAGTCCTCCAAATGGGTTCACTAACAATTAGTGTTCACACTTTTGCGCCTACCCACTCACAGCCCTGAGCTGTGACTATAAATCAATACGATGGATTCCACAAGTCATAAAACTCAGCCCATTATTTTATAGTACAGTGTGTAAAGGCAGGTGATCGAACGGGCAAAGCTGTTACATCAATTACCATTACCTAATAATTTCTGGAAACTAAATTACAACATTGGATGACAGAAAAACTAGTCTGCTTGCCATTTGAGTTTACTGATACTTTTCTCTCTGTAAAAAGACTAAGCTTCTAAAAATCAGTGAGATTATGTAATATTATTAATAACAAAAATAATAATAACAAATGTCACAAAAATAGCCCTCTCTTGGCAACCATTATGTGTTAGAGTGGATTTCTGGATCTGGAAATTACCTGCTTCATTTGAGGACACCAAGGCACAGAAGGAATAAGGATTAAAATGATTTACCCAAAGTCATCTAATTAGGTGAGTGGTTTTCAGTCTTAACTGTACATTAAAATCACCCACAGGGACATCCAAATCTAAATATGTAGATGTTTGCAGCCCACTTCAGAATGGCTGAGTCAGGCCCTCAGGTGGGTGGGGTCTGAAGCACAGCTGGGGTTGAAAGCCCCTGGACTGGTTAGCAACAAGAACTAGTAGCCAAGGGCCCTAATTCTCAGTGCAATGTTCTCTCTCATACTCCCTGTGGGCTACTTTCCCACTCTTACTCATTATTCCCAGGATATGCAAAAGAAGACAAACACATGGTCTTATCTGTTCCACATTCATACACAGAATCTTTAAGCAACAGGCCAGGTACAGAGGCTCACACTCGTAATCTCAGCACTCTGGGAGGCCGAGGTGGGTTGATCACTTGAGGCCAGGACGTCAAGACTAGCCTGGGCAACATGGTGAAAACCCATCTCTACTAAAACTACAGAAATCAGCCAGGGGTGGTGGCGCATGCCTGTAGTCCCAGGTTGAGGTGGGAGATCACATGAAGCCTTGGAGGCAGAGGTTGCTGTGAGCAGAGATCACACCACTGTACTGCAGTCTGGGTAACAGAGTGAGACCCTGTCTCAAAAACAAAATAAAAAAACCAAAACGCAAAAACAAACAACCTTGAAGCAACATTTCCCTGTAAATGCATCGCACCTAACTCTATTTCAGGTACTTACTAGGGTGCACAAAAGTTAGCCCCTGGCTCTGTGCTGTAGAAAGTGACGTCTTACAAGGAAGGGATCTCATTTCATTAAGTTTTCTATGCCAGATAACAAGCTCGGTTCCTAGCAAAAAATAGATGCTCAACAAATGTTTGTATTTAAAAGAGTAGAAAGGAGAGCATGGAAAAAGTTGCTAAGTGACCGAATGTATAGAAACAATTGGAATATTTCACTTGCTGGGGTCCAAGATAGTCTGAAGTTAAGTATTCCTGTCTATGTCAGGAAAGAGCATATGTCAGAATCACTTAAGGGGCCATCAGGAAATCCTGGTCAATGGCACATGTTGAACTGATGTGGGAAGTTCTCATTATGCTGCAAACACATATAAAAGCTGGGTAAACTATAACAACAGAAAAATGTTACTTTTGTCGTTGTTATCATTGCCATTTCACAGCCAAATTCTAAACTAAGTAAGAAAAACTCCTAGGTCCAAAAAAGAAGTAGAAACTTGAACTCATAAAACTGAGCAGGTGTTAAAAGCAAATGGTCCATAGGGATATCAGAAACTGGTGCTAGCACAGAAGGTTTTAAAACCCACAGGAACAGAGGATTAGGTCTCAGTCCTGCAGGTGATAAGAAGCTGAACTAACCTCTTTGAATAAAGCTAAATGCCAGAAAGTAATCTTCCTTCCAGAAATAAGGACCAGAAGAACTCTGCCCACTGGTCTAAGGATGCATCAGGAAGTTGACCATCTGTCCAACATTGTGGGTGGTGAAAGAGTAGACCTCCAAAAACCAAACTTCCAAAATTGCACCCTGTGTGGGTGTTAGTCAGAATTCCTCCAAACCGTAACTAAAGGAAGTTACAGTCAAAAAGTAAACATAAAAATTATCTAAGAATGAACGCAGCAAAGGCAAATAATGAACCAAATGACATATATGCCTGCACTGTACAGCCTCACGGGACACAGCAGGAAACTATTTCTACTGAAGATGAGCTCATGGTAAAATATCTCTAATTCCATGAAGAAAGGAATTATCTTAAAATACAGTCAACAGACGAAATAGTTGGGAAAATTTACGCCTAAAAATTACAGCAATGGAACAATATGAAAAGGTTTTTAAATGGGTATGTTTAAGATATTCAAAAAGAGAGGAAAAATAAAACATACAAAAGCAATATTGGGACATTATGAAAAAGAATATGCAAATTCAAGAAAGCACCATTTTGGTATATTATATACACCTGAAAAATATAATAAGAAATGAGTGGGAAACAATGATGAAACACATTAAGTGGTTGAGTCTAGATTAACATAGAGAAATCAATAGTCTTCGTATGTGAAAGCAATAACCACTGAGAACACATAACAAGGAGACCTCATTTATAATAGCTGCAACAACAAAAATATAAAATATTTAGTAATAAACAAAGAAATATTTAAGATCTATATGAAGAAAATTTTAAAATGCCACTTAGGGATGCAAAAAATATGAAAAAATTGTAAAGACTAACCCTGTTTTTGCATAGTTAGCTCTGACATAAGAAAAATGCTAATTACCCCTAAGCTAGCCTATATGTATAATTTTTAAAACATCAACAGAATTTTCATTTAATTACACACTGACTTTAAACTTCATTTGAAAACATAAGAAGAGACTGAAAAGCAGAAGTATTAAGGGAGAACCAACCCTCCCAGATATTAACATATATTAAGCTATAATAATAAAAATTAATGTGCTTCTAGAGCATAAATACACATAGATCAATGAAACAGAATAAAAAGCAAATTAAATAAAAACACCTATGAAAATTTAGTGTCTGATAAAAATAAAAGTTAAAATCATTAAGGGAAAATGATATTGGGCCAAGTAGTAGGTTGTCTGAAATGAAAAATTTACTGGTTGGCTTATGGAGGACTAGACATTACAGAAAACAAGAACAGTGAACTGTAGGCATAACAATTGAAACTATCCAGACTAAAGCAGAGAGAGAAAAAAAAGCCTTAAAAAATAAACACGGCCTCAGTGACTCGTGGGATAATAAGTGCAAATGGAGTCTCAGGAAAGGTAGGGGTGGGTTCGGGGAATTAAGAAATAACATTTGAAGAAATAATGACCAAAATTTTTCCAAATTTGATGAAAAGATACACCCACAGGTCCAAGAAGTTCAGCAAAACTGAAGTGAGATAAAGACAAACACACTAAAATGCATTATAATCAAATGGCTGGAAATCAGTAACAAAGATGAAACCTCAAAGGCAGCCAGAAAACACACACATGCACCCTATATATATATATATATATATATATATATGAACAAAGATGAAAATTTGACTGACTTCTCATTAAAAACAACGAAAGCCAAACGAAAATTGAATGACATCTTTAAAGTGCTGAAAGAAAAAAAAATTATTAGTTGAGAATTTATATCCCAAAAAAATCCCTCAAAAATAAAGACAGAAATTAAAAACATTTTCAGGCAAACAAAAGCTGATTGTATTCATTGCCAGCAGACTTGCACTAAAAGAAATAACAGAGGATATTTTTCAAGTTGAAAGAAATAATATCAGATAGAAATTTGGATCTGCATAAAGGAATAAAGAAAATCAGAAATGATAAATATGTGATTAAATATAAAACACTTATTTCTAATTTTTAAACTTATTTTAAAAGACATTTGATTGTTAATAAAAGTGTATATGGGGCTTACAACATATGCAGAAATAAACTGCAGGACAACGATAATACAAAAGACTGGAAGGGAGAAGTAGAAATACACTGCTGTCAAGTGATATGATATTATTTGAATATAAGTTGTGATAAGTTCAAGATTCATATTGTAAACTGTAGAATGACCCCATGAAAATCGTTTTTAAAATGAGCTATAACCAATAAGCCAACAGGAGATAGAACGTTAAAAATACTCAATAAATCCAAAAGAGGGTAGGAAAAGATGGAAAGAAGGAACAAAGATCAATTGAGACAGAAAACAAATAACATATTTGACCCCAACTATATTAATAGTTGCATTAAATATAAATGGTCCAACATGCAAATTAAAAGGCAGAAATTGTCAAACTAGATAAAACAGTGTGACCCAACAAGTGTTATCTGCAAAAAAATCTACTTTCCCACTTTAAATACAAAAACTCAGAAAAGTTAAAGGCTGGAATAGAAAAAGATACACTAGATAAATCATAGGAAAATTGAAATGGCTATATTTATGTCAAATGAAATGGATTTCAAGACAAAGATTATTGTCGAAGATAAAAGAAACATTTCATAGTAATACATAATAATACATCACGAAGGCATAAGACTACAAGAGTATATATCCAAAAACAGAACTTCAAAAACTTTATGTGAAGCAAAAACAAAACTGAAAGAAGAAATACAAAATGTTAATACTTCTATCTTAGTAATTGATGCAAATAGAAATCAGTAGTGATATAGAAGATATGAAACAGTTGGTCTAAATAACGTTTGTAGAACATGACACCAAACCAGCAGAATAATGCCTTCTTTTCAAATGGACATAAATATTCACAAGGATAGACAATTGCATTGGCCATAAAACAAGTCTCAATACATTTAATAGGATTGAAATTATACTTAATATACTCTGTGACCAAATTAAATTAGAAATTAATAATCTCCATGGTCTGTTATCATGGAGGAAAACCGAAGGAATCGAGAGCTAGCAGACATGCTCTAAAAAAAAATGCTAAAGGATGTTCTTCAGGCTGAAGATAGACGATACCAGAGGAAAACCTGGAACTTAGGAAATGAAGAAAAAGCAATAGAAGTATAGTAAATATCTGTGTCAATAAATACTATTGCCCTCTTTTTCAGTTACTTAAATTGTGTTTGACTATTGAAAGCAAAAATAATTAAATTATATAGTGGAGATTTCAATGTATATAAATGTAAAGGAACCAATATAATTGGAAGAGTCTATACTTTAGTTGAAGTGGTAAAATATTACCTGTAAGTAGAATGTGGAACTTTAGGTATGTATACTGTAACCCCTAGAGCACCTATAAAATTTTTAAAAACAAACAAAGATATAGGCAGAAAGCCAGTAGATAAATTGAGATGGAATGCTAATTATTCAAACAAACCTTAAATAATATTCAATGTTCAAATAATCCAAAATAAGGTATGAAATAGAAAACAGAAGAACAAAAATTAGAGTTGAAAACAGGATACAAGATAGATCTTTAAATATATTCTATATTTATTCAGATAGGTTAAAAGTAAAAAGGTGGAGAAAAATGTCCCATACTGGAGTGGCTAAGTTATTATCAAAGCAGAGGGGGGACATTTCATAATAAAGGGTTCAATTTGCCAAGAAGACATAATCTTAAATGCATATTCACCTAACAACAAAATTTCAAAATATATGAAGCAAAAACTAGAAGAACTGAAAGGAGAAACAGACAAATCCATAATTATAGTTGGAGATGTTAACACTCTTCCCTTGGTAATCAATAGAGAAAGTAGACATAAAATCAGCAAGGTTATAGAAGACACGAACAACACTATCAACCAACTTTACCCAATTTTTTTTTTTTTTTTTTTTTTTTTTTTTTTTTTTTTTTTTGAGATGGAGTTTTGCTCTTATTGTCCAAGCTGGAGTGCAGTGGTGTGATCTCAGCTCACCGCAACCTCTGCCTCTCGGGTTCAAGCAATTCTCCTGCCTCAGCTTCCTGAGTAGCTGGGATTACAGGCACCTGCCATCACGCCTGGCTGATTTTTTGTATTTTTAGTAGAGACGGGATTTCACCATGTTAGCCAGGCTGGTCTTGAATCCCGCCCCGCTTGGCCTCCCAAAGTGCCGGGGTTACAGGCATGAGCCACGGCACCTGGCCCCAAATGCTTTTTATACAGAACACTTCACCCAACAAATGCACATTCTTTTCAAGTACACAAGATAGACCACATTCTGTGCTATTAGTAAACCTTAGCAAACATAAAATAATTGAAAGCAAAGAAAGTATATTATTTAAACATAATTGAATTAATTTAGAAATCAACATAAAAGTATTAGGAAAATGCTAACACTTTAAATTTAATTTTTTTGTGTATTTTAAACTTTGCACAATAAAAATATAAAATAAAACTTGAAATGTTTGAACTAGCCCAGAATGAAAGCTTGGTGAGAATAAAAATAATGATAGTCTCTCATTACTAGACTGTTATCAGAGACTCTGATAAGACTGAAAGTGGTGAGGGGGCATATGGGAGTGAAGTGAAGACCCCTCACAAATTTCCAGAAGGAAAAATCTACAACATTCAAGAACATGATAGGATTGTCCAAGGTAAATGAAATCTGCAATGTAAATCATTAAACTGTGAAATGTAAGTCATGGTTCTATACCTTCTGTGACATTTGATCAAGGTAGAAGAAAAATTCTGAGAATCTTGCTGTTTCTCCAGCAGCCCGTGTTTGTCACTCCTCCCTTCTCGCTCAACTTTTTCCGACTTTATAATTTCTGGCAGAGACCGGACCAAAAGTCACAAGGTTTAACGAGCAGTGTCGTTTCAGGCCACGAATTTGTGAGCGCCTCTTTCTGCTCACGGCTCTGCCCACTTCTCTCTCTCTACCATAAAGCTTTTTGGTCAAACTCCACCTAAGCTTAGCAGCTGCCACTATTTCTAGGATCTGGCAATGAGAATAAACTGGTTGAATCCCAGCTGTAGGAATTTGGGCAAGCCACCTGACTGCTTAGCCTCATTTTCCTTAGCTGTGAAATAAAGGCAATTAACTCACCTCACAGGAGCTGTGAGGATGAAATGGAAAAATTAAATTATTAAATAGGGTAATTTAAATGTAAAGGTGTGTAAAAGTGCTTTGTCAAGAGGAAAGACACCTTCCAAGGATTTATTGCTAAAAGAACCCAGTCTCAGGACCTCGCTGTGGTGTTCACCTGGGGTAGTGACCAAAAGTGTGACTTGAATCAGTGAACCAGCCCATCATACTTACCAGGGAGAGGGCAGAGGTGGCCCTGGAGCACCAAAATCCCCGCCTCCCCTGTCATGATGTGGCACTGGTGCTGGAAAGAGGCTGACCAGCCAGGAACAGCATTTCCCAGCTTCCTTTGCACCTAAATGTGGCCAGAATAGTTCTTTCCATTGGCCTGTGAGCCGCAGCTGTTTTTTAAGAAGCAGGAGTACCTTCTTCTTGCTCTTTTCTCTTCTGGGTGGCTAGATGTGTATGAAAATGACCAGACCCAGATCATGGCGGAGGAGCCAGAAGCCTGAAGGAATCCGAGTCCCAGATTGCAGCACCTGGAGGAGGAGAGGCACCCAGTCACAAGAAACACCTACTTGGGACTATTATCGAAGTACAAAATGAAACATCTATGATGTTAGAGCAAATACATATTTTGGTGTCTATGTAATAAAGCAGTTGGTATGACCTTAGCAAGGAGGCTGTACAGTAAGTTCTGGGTGTAATCTCTTTCTCTGCCAAGATTTTGTGGCCTTGGACTCTTTCATACCTGTTATCTCATCTATAAGTACAGATGATAATGGTTCTTGTCTTACTGGGTTGTTATGAAAGTTAACTGATGTAATGCACAGATGCCAATAACCATATATGTTCAATAAACGTTGGCCATTATTATTAACAGCATAGAATTATCAGACTTTTAAAAAATTCATTCATTGACTCCGGGAAAGATTTCTACCTCTGTAGCATATCTCCAGGTGACTGTAGCCATTACATGCACACCCAAATATTTTACAAGGAAATTTATTCAGGGACTTCGTGTTTTTCCTAGGCAGTTGCGTCTTTATTTGAATATAGTTAACTGGAAACCTCCAAGCCTAAAGTTTCAGGCTCAGTTTGTACCTGAAGAGTCACACATGTGGACTTAATGATCGTGTGTGACCTTCACCTACGATAACTCGGAAGCCCAGCTAACCTATCCTCTTTACCGTAAAATCCAGAAGTCAGATGTTGCTGCCTTACAGCTGCAGGTCTGATTGTGACCAGCAGAGGGCAGTGCTGCACACAAACTGCTGCAACTTTTGCAGCTACCTAGTGCCTTTTCATTGTCAAGTTTCCGTGTGTGGGGGTGGGTTTTCTCCCCAGTTTTATTCCTTGCCTTAAGAAGAATGGCCATGATATTTCAGAAAAGCATGATTATCCTCAGCTCAGCTTTGATAGTTCTGAGTCTGTTGTGTGCTTACTGGCAAATCACATTTTGTGACCCTGCATGTTGATGCTGGTGGCCCACAGGCTAAAGTGAACATCAGGGGAAATACTGAAGGGGAAACAAAGTTATAAAAAGGGCAGCCTGGGAGGGATGGGGATTGGCCTAGTGATGCTTGGGAGAGGCGTATCTGCTGAATGTGAGAATAGGAGCCCCCGCTCCTTCCCGTATCTGCTGGCACAGCCACCTCCTCCTTGTCCTCCTTTCCTGAGTCACTTACACCCACCCAGCTTCTGCAAATGATTCCACCCCATCTTCTCCCACAACATGGCAAATTCTGGGACTCAGTCCTATGAACCTCAGTAATTCTAAGTTGTGTGATACATTTCAGAACCTCTCCTATATGAAATTTTCTGGAAACACACATGCCCATGGCTCACTCTAGACCTCCTGAATCAGATGCTAGTGTGGGTGAGAGTTTTAAGGAGCTCCTAGGATGATCAAGGTTGGTTCAAGCACCCCGCACCCACCCTGAGAACCACCGGTATAGTTAACGAAGACCAGGGAGAGGCAAATGGCAGAAGAGTGGAGAGGAGGGGACAGCTGGGGTGGAGTTGTGATTCAGTTATCAATGACTTCTGTTACCCATCCCCATTTTCCCCAAAGGGAAATTTGCAGCCCACATATAGTTGATGGGTGATCTCACTGCTTTTGCTTTTTTTTTTTTTTTTTTTTTTTTTGAGACGGAGTCTCACTCTTCACCCAGGCTGGAGAGCAGTGGCACAATCGGCTCACTGCCGCCTCCATTTCCTAGGTTCAAGTGATTCTCCTGCCTCAGCCTCCTGAGTAGTAGGGATTACAGGCACCCGCCACCATGCCCAGCTAAATTTTGTACTTTTAGTAGAGATGGGGTTTCGCCAAGTTGTCCAGGCTGGTCCAGACCTCAGGTGATCTGCCCACCTCAGCCTCCCAAAGTGCTGAGATTACAGGCACGAGCCACCACACCTAGCCCTCCCTGCTTTCATAATGGAGAGAAGGAAAGCTCTTCAACTGTTCTTCTGCCTCTGTCACTCTTGCCCTGGGTTCTTATCCATATTCCCCATCTTTCCTCCCCTCTGACTGCTTGGCCTTTCTCCGCCTCCACCCATGCCTGCGCCCACCTTCTCTGCCTCCTCCCATTACCCGTTCCCCACCTGCACCTTTGGTGTCACCCTCTCCAGAGATGCATTTCCTCCTGCCCTCAACCCCATCACCTGTCTTCAAAGCTTCCCTCCCTCTCACTGCCTTACGGGCTCTCCCCTCTCCTGGTGCTCCTCTCACTCTTTCCCCTCTTCCCTGTCCCTGCCTTTGTGATGGACTTGGTCACTCCTTTACATGACTATCAACACATCCTCTGAACTGGCCCCTCTGTCTCCACCTGGGTCCCCTCCAGACTGAGTCCAGAGAGGTTCTTCTAGCATGCCAATCTGACATTGCCTTGCACTGACCTAAAAATCCTTCACTGCCCCCGCCCCACGCCCCTCAGCATATCACACAGGCCTCCCTGTGTGATATGCTCCCTCCTTCACGCATCTGTGAACCTCTTAAGGAATGTTTGCTTTTGCCTGGCACTCCTTTCCCCATTTTGCTTCCTAAAATGAGCTCTCATTCATTCTACAAAACCCAGCTCAGATACCACCTCCCCTGAAAAGCCTTTCCTTGTTCCCTCTGACTGATTTCATCATTCTGTCTTCTGTGATAGGTCTGGCTTAATATCAGCTTCTCATTGTTGTAATTTCCCGCTCTGAAAGCTGGGAATCATGATGTATTTCTTCTCCCCATAATTGATTCATTTACAAGTATCTCCTCCTTTCTAAGCGTTGAGCTTCTTGAGAATGTAGACTGGGAATTATTAATCTTGGGGCTCCAGTTCCTAGCACGGCGTCTCGCTTGGTAATTGTGGGACAGAATTGGGGGAAAGCTAGTCTGTCTGCTTCCTTTCATGGATGGACTTCTTTAAAATAGCAGATGCCTGCCTGCCTTTGTAGTGTTTCTACTCCCACCCATCCCTTCACCCACTAAAATCTGTTTTCCTCCCATATTTACAATGTTTGAAAGAAACAAATGACTCAGCCACCATGTCTGAAGTCTGTGCCCATTCACTTCTCTTCTTCATCCTCTCCGCATCATTTGTCACTGTTGACTACCACCTTCCCTGAAGTTCTTCCCTTGGTCTCTACAGTGGATGGTCGCTGTCTTGGTTGTGTCGATTCTACCTTCTTCTGGGAGCAGCACCCGTGTTCCCCTAGGGAACCAACCCTCTCCCACCCTCACCATCCCATTTTCAGTGTCCAGCCTGAGGTGCTGCTCTCTCCACCAGCAAGTCAGAGCTGAGTGTGGCTTCACATCCGAGCAGAGCCACCTCTTGGCCCCAGAGATTGGCTCAGAGGTGGGCATGTAATGGCAGCCATTGGAACTGTTGGTTCCTCCTGCTGCAGAAGATAGAATGGAGTTCCTGACTGCTATTTTGTCACCATAAAGAGAAGAGTCCTGAGCCAACAGAGGAAAGCAGAATACAGCGTAGGAGTAAAAATAAGTCTCAATGTCTTTGAGCCATGGAATGCGTCTGAATGTGGACTAACCCTGGACTTACCAGTTATATGAGGCAATATGTTTCTTTTTTTATTAAACCAATTTGAATTGTTTCTTATCACTTGCAAAAAAAAATCTTGACAAATTATGGCTATGATGATCTGCAGTATCTCAGATCTCCACCTACATTCTCTTTCTCCTTCACTGGTTTTTTTATTCTCCTCCTATCTCATGCATGGGATCCTGATGCTAATAAAAGAAATTTCCATTGCAGAATACTTTATCACTCGCAACTTACCTGTCCACAGCCCTCGCCAGCATTCACATTCTTCCGTATTGAACACACCAACTCTGAAGCTTCAATTCTTGTTTCTATATAACAAACCAAATTCTCACCTCCAATTCCAACTTCTCCACAAATCCCTGCCCTCATTTTTCTAACCACCTGCCACTTATCATTAGAATCCCACCAATACTACCAACTTACCTAAGGTCTAATTCTTCCTTCACAATTTCTCTTTTTCCAAATCCATTGCTCTTTCTGATTATTCTAATTTTGATCAAGGTATTAACACTTTCCAGTTTCCTCTGGTTTAAAACCCTAGGGTTATCTTTAATCATTCCTTCTCTATACCTCCCAGTTCAGCCCCAAACACACACAGTTGCGATGTCTTTTTGAGTTGATTTCTGGAATGCCTTCTCTCTGTTCCCCCAGATAAGGGCTTTAACTTCCTTTATCTAGATTCTAGTCTGTTACCGTGGCCTCACTCCTCCCTGCCCAGTAGCCTGGGGTATTCCTATAGGGCAATTCTGAGTCCATCAGGCCTCTGCTGCAAACATCTTGAATGATGGGCTCCTCAGTGACATGCAGGCCCTCATGGTTCTCGCCGTGTGCGTATTCCCTACTTGTTCCCTCCTTCAGGGGCTTCTCTCTCAAGGGTGGCTGCCTTTCCCTCTCTCATGTTTTATATGTGGAGCTCTGACACCTAGAAATAGCCCCCAACCCCACTCCCCATCTCTATTAAAATTCCAGCCACTTTCACCCCAGGCTAAAGGTCATCTCCTTTCCTCTAGTGACCAGATAGGGAAGTACAGCATAGACGGCAGCACAGTTTGCAAGCACCAGAGCTGGTCATCCACAGACGCTCACACTAGTGCCAACCCAGGGTGAACAC
This sequence comes from Piliocolobus tephrosceles, assembly GCF_002776525.5. NCBI lineage: Eukaryota > Metazoa > Chordata > Mammalia > Primates > Cercopithecidae > Piliocolobus > Piliocolobus tephrosceles. The sequence continues at coordinate 76,575,128 of NC_045437.1, read as the reverse complement.
TCTAAGTGTGTGCTGAACAAGGTGAGCACTCGACATGTGTGCCTTGGCTCGGTCCCGTCACCCTCCCACCTGGGACTCACACCTGGGTCAACATACTTCTGACTCCCGCTGAGTCAGAGAACTGATACATGCGTCGCAGTCGGGGGTTCTACACCATCTCTCGGGCTGAAACCAAAGCAAACCAAAATGGAACAACCAGAAAGCTTAGTCAACACACATATGACATCCTGCATTGAGGTTCGAATTGTGAATTCAGTGTGTGGAATGCGGGAGGCAAGGTGTTCTGGGGAGGACTTAGGGTTTGGGGAGTTTGGGTGGACTCCAGGCTCTCTATGAACCAGCAGAGGGCCAGAGCTGCCAAGACAGTGAATGTCATCATAGACTTTGTGAATAAAAGGTGGCATGTGGAGCAAGGGAAATGGCAGCCCCCTGTGGCCCATCCACGCTGTCAGGAATTGAGGTCTGATCCAGGCAGCTCCTGTCAAGAAGGAATGGACCAACCATAGCCAGCCTCAGGCAGGATCACGGCCATGACCCAGTGGGTCAGGAAACCAGAACAACTGAGGCACAGGTAGAATACTGGGCTGAAAAGAAGACTTGGCAGGGACATGAGAGCTGTCTTCAAACATTTGGAGGGTGTCTTCTGCTTTCTAAAAGGAGTTAACCTTTGCTATGTAGCTAAGGAAGGTGGAGTTAGGGTCACTGGATAAAAACTGTAGAGGGGCATTTTAGCTTAGGAACAGGAAAAAATTTTTGAATGCAAATATGTTCATTATATATATGTGGTGAGGTTTTGGGGGGAATTTTTACCTTTTTCCTTTATTTTTTCTACGAACTTTTCTTCTGATTTATAGATGTGTGTGTTTTGTACTGAAGGGGACTTGGATTATTTTTGACTGGCCAGAGCCCATTGCCCCTTCCGGTCTCAGTCCCCAGGTTTTGCTTTGGGACAGCCCTATCCCTACTCTCAATGATTTGGGTGGAGCTGCGCCAGCTCTCTGGCTCCAGGGGTGTTTCTGTAGCAGGCCTGGTTCATTCGTGTCCTCCATCCCTGGCCACAGTGATTAGTCTAGGCATCAGCCCTGACTCCCGCTGGCCTACTAAGAGGTGCCCAAGGCTAGCAGGAAAGAGCTGCCCTCTTCTGCCTGGGTTGCTGAGCAGACAGGAGCTTTGGGCAGGTGGTGGCTATCTTGCCTTCACAAGGGGAAAGCCTGCCTAACAAGGAAGTAACAGCTGAGGGAAGCAAAGCTAAGAGACTGAGAGTAGAGGTTGTCATTTGAGCCCCTACATTCAGCCTTGACTGAAGCCAGGACTATTTTCTGGACATTTCAGTGCTATGAGCCACTAATTCCCTTTTTTGCTTCAACCAGGTTGTCAATTTCCTGTCTCTTATAACCAAAGAAGTCCTGATGGATATCAACAGATGCAGACTTTGTCTATCATTTGTCTTTGGGATGCCAAGCTGTCTGGCAACTGAATGACTGCAGGCACTTAAGAAAGGTCGTAAAACCACTGACAGTTTAGGGTCCCATAAGGGATCCTGGATGAGTTGGCCTTAGATGGACTTTCAGACTCTGAGAATCTGTTCTGGACTCATCTGTGAATGCTGCTTCTCCTCTTTCTAAAACATCTTGTCCCCTTTACAAAGCTCCCTTCCCTTTCGGAGCAGCTCACATCATACCCTGGGCTAGAGCTCCTGATGCCACCTCCTGTCTCCCCCATTAGATCATGACCATTGTGAGTAAATGTGATGGTAAGTTTTGCTTCTCAGCTCAATTAGGGTTACGAAAAGGAAGGGAGGGAGGAAAGGAGAGAGAGAAAGGAAAAAAGCAGAAGGAAAAGGAAGGCAAGAAATTTACTTTTTATGGTATTTTAAGTGCTTAATTGTGATGCTTCATCCAGTCTCAATCAAATTCTTGATTCATAATTCCTCCCTATTGTGTTTGCTTCTTTTAAAATTCAAAATGCTCATCATTTAAAAAAAAATAAAGTCTATGAATGATAGTGCTATTTAGCCAAGATGGCTTGTATTGGAAGGTTTCATTCTAAACTCTAGTTCCACCCTCTCTTGACTTGTTCTTCTTACTTACCTCTCTATTTTCTGGTGATTTTGTTTATGTCCTTAATAAACCTTCTTTATCAATGAAGTGCTCAGACCTACAGGTACTTGAATCATAATGGTATATCGAGATAATTGCAGGGGATCCTTTCAGAAGTTTTTAGACAAGGGACACTATTGTCTTGTCTCACTTCCCTAAGGAAAATCAGATAATGAGATCATCCTCCCCAGCAAGTCACAGAAGGAAATAATCTGCCTATGATGAGGCTTCTCTGTTTTCTTTACCTGAGACTCGCCAAAAACAAAAATTAAAAAAAAATATGTATCTATCCACACACCCTAAACACCTTCTACCTTTCATTGCCTGGAAGGCTTTTCTGTCTAGACATTTCTTCAGCAGTTACAATGGCGCTGAGTGTAACTGTGGCAGGGCCAGCTGGCCCAGACATCCCGAAAGGGGCCTCTGCCTTGCAATGTATTTAAAATAGTCGTCACGGCCTCAAGTGGATGAGATTTCTGAGAGAATAATGCTGTTTGCTCATGCATCCGAGCATTTGTATTTAAGGGCTTATTGAGAACCCAAGGTGTACAGCACTCTATTAAACCCCGCGGGAGAAGATGCCAAACACAGGGCCCCATTCTTGCTCTCCAGGAGTTTATCATCTAATTAGAGAGACAGGACACAGTGCACACACAAACTCTCTTTTCGGTTGAGGACCTGAAATCCGAGCATCTCAACCCCGGCCAATTAACGTCAGCTAAAGAGATTTAGAAACAATATTGGATGTCTGAGCCTCACCCCAGACAATTACATGAGAAATATCTGGATAGATCCCACGCGTTAGTTTTTTAACTGCTCTGCCCCATGCAATTCTAAGCTGCAATCAGATGTGAGAAACGTTGGCCTAAATCCCACCTTTCCTTAAAGATAGGGATCAGTTTGCCATCCCTGATTTCCCCAATCAGAAGGAATCCTACCAATTGATTTTCAGAGGTCCCAGTGCTTCCATCAGAGAAACACACAGGAAACCTCAGACCAAGCCCTCTTCCCCAGGCATCTCAAGGAGGAGGAGAACACAGCGGGAAAGTCAATACCCTGCAGCCCCAGCCCACACCTGGAAGGTTTCTTTACTTGGTGTTGATTAAAGGCAAGGTCCCATCAGCCAGGCTCTGGTGATGCTAGAGAATTTAAAAGGCCACAGTCAACCCAAATACAGTTCAACTCTGAGACCAGCCATATTTCTTGGCAGCCACTTGGCTTACTGCAAAGTACCTATGTTTGTAAACTTGGGGTCCAGTGGTTATCTGACCCCAAATGAGAGAGATGTTTCACTTCATAAGACTGGAATCCTCTGGAAGCAACAGAGGCTGGCCTAGATTTTCTCCTCTTAGGCCTCCAAATTTGGACCATATTCCTGTCCAATGCAGGTGCAGTGTCCCGACTAATGAGGCAAATTTGACCCTGGGGTCCCAGAACAGACATTCTTAGGCACTGACGATGGCTGCCTGGCTGGTAGATGCAGCTTAGTCTTGATTAAAGTTGTCTTTTATTTCCCTTTGTCTGAGTGAGCCCATCCAGTCAACACTAATCCATTTGTCCAAAGGATTCTAACCTAATCGCCAGCACTTGCAGCCAAAGCCTCTGATGCTCTGACCCATCTCCGTAATTGTCCTGACCAATACATCTGCCTCCCCTCACTGATGGCTCAGGCCAGGCTCCAAGCTGTACCTCAGAATGTGATTAATCAAGAACATCAGAGGAGGGGAGACGCAGACTGGAAACTTTTTATATGCTAGGGGGAAGGAAGCCAGACTTTGAGCAAAGGAGATGTCAGCTTCCAAATACAGTTCCTAAGGATGCACGCTGATACACTGCTCAGCAGGCACTGGGTTTCCCAAGGCTCCAGAAGCTTACTCAGGACTTCTTGCTGCAGAGGTAACAGAAGCTTTCTCACCAATAGAAAAGTCTGGTCCTCAGGCCCACGTGGACACCCAGTTTCAGAGCAGTACAGGCCTTCCAGAAAGGACTTTGGCACCAGAAGATCTTCTCCCTGGGTCTCAAGCTGTGTTTTCTGGGAAGCAGTGACACCTGGTGCTTTAAACCCTCAACTGCCTCCCAGGCCCTGGGTCTGGGTGAGATCAGAGCACATGACCCCCTTCTGCTCTCAGCCCTTCTGCCCTGTATCTCCAAGGGTTATCATTTTAAATGCCGCCTCAAGAACTCTTCTAATCTCCACTGCTGATTAAGCCCACCCTTCTTTCTACGTGCAGCCTCTGCACACAGCAGCCCCTCAGAGGTGTAGCAGCCTGCTGCTGATATGAGTCACCCCCAGGGACCTTGGAGATGGATCTTCCCAATGGATGTTCCTATCTCTGACCCATGCTGTCCCCACCTTGGGCTCCAGACAGGCATGTGGAGGGGGGGGGTCTTTGGAGAGCCCCAGGGCACAGTGGCCAGGGTTCACCTCAGCCACATTGCCGTGTCCATCAACACCACTCTGCAGAACAAGGAGCACGTGATTGAGGCCCACATGGGGCTTTACCACATGGGCCAACTTCAAGTTCCCTGACTGCTAGGCAATCCACATCTCCAAGAAGTGAGGCTTTACCGGGTTTAATGCAGATGAATTTGAAGACATGGCTGAGAAACACCTCATCCCGATGACTGTGGGGTTAAATCTGTCACCAGTTGCAGCCCCTGGACAAGTGATGGGCCCTGCTATTATAAGTACTCCCATTGTACCACCCCCTCCTTACTCATGCCCACTGAGAAATCCCACTCCTTGTAAAAAAAAAAAACCAAACAAACAAAGAGGTAGAGAGAGAGCTCTTCTAATCGATTTTGCCTTCTGGTGCCATTTTGGGTTTTTTGTTTTGTTTCTGAGACAGGGCCTTGCTCTGTCACCCAGGCTGGAGTGCAGTGGCACCATCTCAGTTCACTGCAACCTCCATCTCCCGGGTTCAAGCGATTCTTCTGCCTCAGTCTCCCAAGTAGCTGGATTACAGGTCTGCGCCACCATGCTCAGCTAATTTTTGTAGAGATGGGGTCTCACCATGTTGCCTAAGCTGGTCTCAGACTCCTGGCCTCAAGTGATCCGCCAGCCTCCGCCTCCCAAAGTGCTGATTACAGGCGTGAGAGCCATGGCACCCGACCCTGGTGCCATTTTGAATGAGCTTGGGAGGGGTTTGAAAACGCCTTTCTTGAACCTGTCCTTGAAGAGGGTGTTGCCACTGACATCGCAGCAACAGGAGGTGGGAGCTGCTTTTCTGAGAGAGGCGGGGAATTTTGTTCATGAAGTCACCAGCAATACTAGCTGCATTCTAATCACTCATTACACCATGTTCACTTAGTTTCTATAATACTACAGGTTAGCTTTCACTTCAGTAGGTGCCGAACTGTTGGCCCTAAGGGATGCAAAGCTGAGTAAGAAGTATTCCACTGCAGGGAGCTTCTCCTCTAGGAGTGCAGCGAGGGCAATGATGCTGAGGGTTCCTGGGCTTGGGTATCAATGGCAAGTGAGGTGATATTGACATCAAGACCTCATCTCAAATGAAATCTCATTGCTTCTTTTAGATCAGTCATGAAAGGAGCAATTCCTCATCCCAGTGCAGTGTCAGAGTAAGGAAAGTGATTTTTTTTTTTAATCATTCTTATCCCAGGTTGTCTCAGAGGGCAATCCCTCGTTCATCCTCTTCCTGCCAACTTCCTCTGGTCTTATGTCCCGTCACCTTTGTGGTGATTGATGTGGGTTTCTTTGTGTGTCCTATTCACAGCCACAGCATTTTCCTTCTTCAAGAGGAAGAGTCATGCCTGTAATCCCAGCACTTTGGGAGGCTGAGGCAGGAGGATCACGAGGTCAGGAGATCGAGACCATCCTGGTTAACACGGTGAAACCTCGTCTCTACTAAAAATACAAAACAACAACAACAACAACAAAAAATTAGCTGGGCGTGGTGGCAGGCACCTGTAGTCCCAGCTACTCTGGACGCTGAAGCAGGAGAATGGCATGAACCCGGGAGGTGGAGCTTGCAGTGAGCTGAGATCATGCCACTGCTCTCCAGCCTGGGCGACAGAGCGAGACTCCGTCTCAAAAAAAAAAAGAGGAAGAGAAGCTTAGGAGTTCTACCTAAGAGTGTGCTCTGCCAGGTGAGTATTCCTCCCATACCGCTGCTGTGTAAGGCAGAGTAAGGCAAAACCCAAATAAATTGGCAGATTGAGCACCTCTTCCCAGCCCTCAAAATGTTTTATTTAGAACAAAGATTAATTATATACAATAAGGCAGAAGACGTTCTTACACTGCACTTTCCAGGGAAGTCCCTCAATTCTCTCCTTTATCTTCTCCCATGGAAAGTCGGTCAAAGAGAGACCGTCTTCAACCACTGCGTGCCCAGAGTTCTGTCCTCTTGAGCCCCTGCATCTTTTGTCCTCAATCTGTTTTCCAGGGGAAGGTTTTCCTTGGCTACCCTCAATCTCACATCCGAATTTTCCCATTTCAGTGCTTCTTCCTTTCCTCAGCCAGCCTTTTTGGACAAATCTTTTAAAGCAAGGTACTTAAACTTGACATACACTAGATGCACCCCAGGAGCGTTAAGTACTGATGCCTTGGTCCCACTCGCATGATTCTGACTCCATTGTTTGTGGTGGGCTTGGGAATTGCATGTTTAAAGCTTCCCCGGCGATTCTAACGGGCAGGGAGGCTGAGCACCCGTTAGAGGGCTGTGACTGGTTTCCTCCTGCAGGCTTTCCCTTATTCTTCATGTTCTATGCTCTCCATAGTCATTATTGCACCTTATTATAAAGAAAGAACTGAAGCCAGGGCAATAGGCTCATTCTAGAAGTTAAAACATTATAGCATTAAAAGAATTGATCTCCCTGGTTTTAGGCCAGTGCTACAGGACCTCTGTCTCCTGGCTCAAATTTTATCCTCAGTGTCACCAGGTCACAGAAGCACTGCCCGTATTTCTGCATAGAGCCGCAAAAACATGACCATACTTTTGTATTCTCAGAAAGTCACCTATGGGGCTGTTACTCCCTGTGAGCCCTGGGCCTGTATGGCACTAGAGTGTGTCTTTTTCTGTCCCTTTGTCTCTACTTACCTCTGCCCCTCAGTTTTTCTACCTTAAAAGAGAAAATTAAAAAAACACCTTGACTGTATTATAAAATAGAATGAAAATACTTGAATTTTTTACATTTATTTATACAACTTTTTTTTTTTTTTTTTTTGAGACAGAATCTTGCTCTGTTGCCCAGGCCAGAGTGCAGTGGCATCATCTCAGCTCATTGCAACCTCCACTTCCTGGGTTCAAGTAATTATCCCTGCCTCAGCCTACTGAGTAGCTGGGATTACAGGTTCTACCATTACACCCAGTTAATCTTTTTTATTTTTAGTAGAGATAGGGTTTGGTCATATTGTCCAGGCTGGTCTTGAACTCCTGATCTCAGGTGATCCACCTGCCTCAGCCTCCCTAAATGCTGGGATTACAAGTATGAGCCACCGCACCAGCCTCATCTATTTACACAACTTTTGATTCTCATTCTTTTAAAGATATATTTCTTTCTGAAAGAAAAATGAATTGCTACTTAACCTGCTTCCAGTTTATAAAGGCAGGATGAGGTGGAGAGAGCACTGTACTAGGAGTAACCAAAAGACCCAAGTCTGTCTCAATCACTCACTGTCATGTACCCTGAGATGCAAGTCACTGATGTCCTCCCTCCCTTCTCTCAATTATAAATTGGAGAGTAATGTCTTCATGGCCCATATTCACAGCCCATATCCACAGGTTAATATGAGAATCAAATAAGACAATATTGGTGAATTTTTTTTGAGAAAAAAAAAAATGTAAGTTAGGATTCCTTTTAATTGGTCACATTGTGAATTTGAATCCTTCTACAAAGAAATTTTCCATGCGCATTCTTTAAGCTATCATTTTGATTTCTTTGGAAACCTTGCTTGCAGTCATGTGATCAGAGCTGTTGCTGGTCTATAGACGGCTTTTCTTTTTCTAGGAAGGATGTTCTGTGGTCTGTCTGCTGCTTTCTGGAAGTTTCATTTCAGAAGGAAGCCCTGGTGAGGTTCCATCTCGACATCTGCAAGTCATATCTACAGGGAAAATGTGACTCACTTGAGTGACTGTCTTAAGTTTTCATGGATATTATTCAGGGGGTAGGTGTTGTCTTTGGGCCAAATCATCATGAAATGGCCCAAAGACAACACCTACGCTCTGATTTCACCACTTGAAATCATCATGACATCAGCCCTGTCACAGAAACTGACTGTGCACCCACAGGAAGCAGAAAGAAGGGTGGGCAATGGGGCACAAGTTTACTGCAAGAAAGGCCACTATCCTAGCCCTCCTGAAGTTTAGAGATAATGTAGTCAAAGAACGCAGCAGAGTGCCTGGTGTATGATAGGAAGGCAATAGAGGGTAGCCAACCCGCTACAGTGCTTTTATGAATAACCCTATACAAAATACAACAGCTGAGATGACTCAACCCCTTGCAGAATGAGAAGAGACACAAACGAACCACAGTTTAAGCTGCATGGATGGTAAGTGCATGACATACTTGCTCTCCATCTCCTTTCTTGGCTGTATCTGACACCACTCAAATGGATCCTTGCATAGTTTGCTGATGACCCTGCATGTGACTCCAGAATCCTTCTTGACCCACCTTGAACAAATTGATACCAATCAAGCCAAAATGCCAATTGTTCTAAAACGGTTGAACATTCCGGTATTAGGATTTTGGAAACTTAATCAATGCATGCATGGCACTTGGTCAGGTACTCAAACCACATCATTATAGTTGACGTTTTCCTCTTCTTAGTCTTCATCATCAATATCATCATTATACATGTCATCATAGTCCAAATTTAAGCTATTTTTATTGAAAGGCCTCTGTTTTTATGTAGGACTCCACCAGGGTTGTAGGGGGCTTTCATTCTATACTTTTATATTTTAGCCTCAGTGACTAAACCTGTTTCCTAATGATTTCAGCATAATCTTTTCTTTTCTTTTTCTTTCTTTTTTGAGACGGAGTCTCGCTCTATCTCCCAGGCTGGAGTGCAGTGGTGCAATCTCGGCTCACTGCAAGCTCTGCCTCCTGGGTTCACGCCATTCTCCTGCTTCAGCCTCCAGTGTAGCTGGGACTACAGGTGCCCGCCACCACGCCCGGCTAATTTTTTGTATTTTCTTGGTAGAGACGGGGTTTCACCGTGTTAACCAGGATGGTCTCGATCTCCTGACCTCATGATCTGCCCATCTCAGCCTCCCAAAGTGCTGGGATTACAGGCACGAGCCACCGTGCCCAATCTTTTCTTTTATTGTCCTTCCAGTCATAAAAGAACGTGTTTCCAAACAAGAAAAAATGCTATGTGCACTGCCCCTTTTGGTATAGGGTTTTCTCTCCTTTATAATAGTAGAGTGATCCTACAAATCCAGTTCAGAATCGTAATGAATTATCGAATCCGTAACAATAGACTACCCACATTGAGGTGGACTCTAGGGGAAAACATCTGGCAGGCAGAAGTTCTACAATAAATTGCAAAGGAACTTAGCCGAAAAGAAAAGTTAAAGGGAAGTATCTGCAAGGAGAGCAACAGTCCATACTGAAGGTGGAACATATGCAATAGCAAAAAGAGTCCATGATCTTTTGATTTCTCCTGGGCCTCTTTTTGCAGTAGCTTGGAAAGGAGCCTTTACCCAGATCCAAGGTGCCTCCTCTTCTTGGTTTGGTGATCTCAGTTCTGGGAACCTGGGCTGCTCCAGAGAGTCTGCTGAAAGTGTGCAGATGAGAAGAATAGGCTCTGAAAGGGCTTTCTGGCCCTCAAGAAACAGGATACCTGGCCCTGCCTCCTGCAGTGCCAAGCTCTTCTAAGACAGCTTAATGGGACCTAGATAGTGCAACCATCAGAGCTGTTGGTGGTCAGAAACCTGACCACCTGCCCTCCTGGGGAAATTCATGGGAATCTCTTCGTGACAGGCTGAGGAAGACATCCCACCCTTGACTCATACCAAGGCTTCTCTAGTGAACCAGTCAGAAACAACTATGTTGTTAAGGCCTGTCTATGGCGTAGACCTGGCCCTGAACAAGACCCTGGGAACCAGCAGCAGCAGCAAGGTGCAGCTTCTGCCCTCAGCAACCTCACTAATGGACGCTGCACAGTGGGAAGCAAGCGACACTGGAGAGCATCAGGATTAGGAAGTCTGTTCGGATTAGCATGGAATCAGGTCAGGGAGACAAACAGTTCCTTAATATTTGGAAATATTTCCTTAATATTTGAGTGGGAGTTTACAACAGTATTCACATTCTGGGAGTACCACCATGTTCCTGAGGACTCAGGAGATTCATGCGGGTTGACAGGGTTGTAGAAGATTGTACAGATATATGATATTGTACAGATATATATATCTGTCTTCTACAGATATAAGACAAGGTGAAACTTCAAAAAATAGAATAAAAATTGTACATTTGAATAATAAATGAAAGATAAAAATCCTAAATTTGATCACATCTAGTTACCCCCAGAATTGAGTGCTAGAGAGAATAAATGGACTCAGTCAACTAGAAAATCCCAAGAGGCCTCGATCCATTAGGAAACACAGGCTGCCATTTGGAAATGAGTGAACTCACCATGGACCACTCATCCATTTCCCACCAACAGCCAAGCTGACGTGGAATCAAACCATCCAGAGTGCCAACTACATGTGTGGGCAGTATGCATCCACATGGTAGGCAGCCCGGTCCAACACAAACCTGAAGGAACATTACAGGACTCAAATTCAGATGCACCTTTTATCTCCCAGTCTCAGCAACTGCCATGGCCAGCAATGATTCCCAGGGCAGGGAGTTTCTAAAGCCAGAAAAATCAGAAAGGCCAGACATTGTCCGTGTTTCAAGAGTAGCATGTGATCCACCAAGAGGCAGGTTGTGAGCAGACTCCCATCTACTATTGAAAGTCCTTCCCCCAGGTATCTGAGAAATGGCTATGAAGTGGGGACTTAAATGCTCTATGCCTGCTCCCTAGAGTTGCCCACGTGAGGGTGTGGAACTCGGACTTTGACATCCTAGGCCAAGAGGCAACGGTGACTCCCAGCCCTGGCTTCAACAGGCTCTGTGTTACAGATGTGTTGGAAATCAAGGCTGAGGTGCAAGAAGAAAGGAACTGAAATGATCTCATGACTGGGCCAGGATCCTTACTTGTGTTTATGCTTTGGATGTGGGAGGAGACAAAGAGTAGAGAAGGGAAGGATGAAGCTGATGAGACAGGGTGGAAATGCAGTTGACATTTCTTCGCTCCTGAACAAGGGGAGTTTGGCTCTATAGTTAGCTCTCCTTCCCCAAGTAAACAGTCAACATATCCCAACAGCCTGGGTCTGTGCTTTCCTGAGTATAACAACCCCGTTCCACACACAACCCTGTCAACCCGCATGAATCTCCTGAGTCCTCAGGAACATGGTGGTACTCTCAGAATGTGAACACTGTTGTAAACTCCCACTCAAATATTAAGGAAATGTTTGTCTCCCTGACCTGATTCCATGCTAATCCAAACAGACTTCCTAATCCTGATGCTTTCTGGTGTCGCTTGCTGCCCACTGTGCAGCGTCCATTAGTGAGGTTGCTGAGGGCAGAAGCTGCACCTTGCTGCTGCTGGGTCCCAGGGTCTTGTTCAGGGCCAGGTTTACGCCACAGTTCATTCAATATTTCTAGAAAGGAAAAGGGGCATGGAATGACTGACTTGTGCACATTTGCCTGAGGCTTCCCTTGTTTTAGCATTGAATGTCCTTTGTCCTTGGGAACCCCCCAGACTTGGCAACCTGAGACAGTTGGTCACCTTGGCTGGAAGGAAGGAGGGAAGAGTGAAGTACATTAGTCCAAGCCCACCTGGGCAGAACCCTGCATGCTCTGACTTGCTGGCATAAGGAAGGGCGGCTGAGTAGCAGGTGAGCTCATGGGGTCCCTAAGGAGATGCAGTGAGCCCATCCCTTCAAAGAAGCAGAGGGACCATGAGCCAGACTTTCATCCCATCATCACTGAGTCCTGAAAATAGAAATATATTCATTTGGGAAACATCCGTTGTGAACCTACCCTTTGTCGGGTTCTGTGCCAGATCCTGAGAGTACGGAAGAAACAAGAACAGGTCTTCCTTCCAGGAGTGCAGAGGAAGCGGGGCATGCTGGGGACGTGTCCCGTGGGCTTCCCGTGTCATGCACGCGAGTAAAGCTCTGTGCGCACAGTTGGTGGACAAACACATACGGGGCAGTTTGCCTGCTGGGCTGGCACACACGTGGTCTACTTTGGGAATCCTAAAAGACAAAGAATTACAACCTCCACAACAGGCCCTTACCATGTATCCCGAGGTCTGTAGAACCCATGGTGGCAGAGAGCTGTTGGTTTGTTTTTAAGCAACACGTAGGCCTTCCCAGTGGGCTGTGGAAAGGATCACCAGGTCCCTGGCTTAAATTAGACCTGACATCATGGCCAGGGGGACATGAGGCTGCCAGGGACTGCTGGGGACAGGCACCAGGAGGGGGCCCAGGGAAGGGGAAGGACGCAAGGTTTCCACTGCACTCAGGGCAGATGGAGCTAATCCCCCAGATATGAGCCCTGCCTGCTCCTTCCGTGGTCCTGGTGTTTTAAATGGCCCAAGGGCCAGTGACCAGGCAGGTGCCTCCCAGCCCAGAGACATGGCACAACCAGGGCTGTGGAACTGGACATGAGTCCAGTCCTGCCCTCTTTCTGCTTTACTCCTGACTTGCCACTCTCAGCAATAGGTCCTGGCCCCAGAAGAACTGTTTTGGCGACTTTCTATTAGGGCCCACAGAACAGAGACTCGGCAAATGTGGAGTGGAGTTGACCATTTAACTCTTGGTTGGTCTCAACTGTATCCTTAGGTTCAACTTCCACAGATCTGACACTGTGTCCATGTGGCTCTTCATAGCTGCTGACTGCTTTTCTGTTTTAAACTCCCACCCTAGCCTTACCCACTACAGCACATTTAGGAAATGTATTGTCTTATGGCAAAGAGAACTATCATCTTCCTGAGTTATGAAACAACTCAGAAACATTGTAGAAGGCATTTTGTTTTACACATCAGAGGGAAACAGACATGGATTAAGTCTTCTCAGAATTAAGATGAAATCACCAAGCCTATAAATAATGTCTTTCCCTCTTGTCTGACCTGTTTACAGGATTTATCCTCCCATTTTTTTTCTCCCTCCTTCCCTTCCTTGTTTCTGGCCATGGCCTGTGCCTATAACAGCGAAGCAGCACCTGTTTTCTGCCTTCTGAGCGTTCTCAAGTAATTGGGCTTGATTATTATCACAAGGCGAGGACTAGGAGCTCAGCTTCTTAATAAGCAGACTCACAGAGAAAGCCCTCCCTCAACCACCTGGCCCCTGTAGCACATGTTAACAAATTATTTAAACATAATATGCTGCTTAGAGAGGGAAATAACTGGAAGGGCCTGAGGGAAGAAAGGAAAAAGTAATCAGGAAGTCTTCATGGAGGAGGTGATATTGAACTGAGATTCTGAAGAGTGAATAGGAGTACACAATGCAGTTAAACTTTACCAAAAATTCTCAGCAATCCATGATTAAAATAAAGCTAAATCCCTAAAATAAAGCTAAATCCTAAAAACATGGAAAAGCAATTTTATATCAGGGATTTAGCTTTTAGGATAAACAGGAATTCAGCATATTTCATCCAGGTTAGGATACTTCCCTCCACCATGCAATTGGTCTTCCTGTCCAGACGTCTGCCCTTTGAGATGCCATAAGATCTCATAGTCCCCGTCTGAAACAGAGATAAGAAAGTCAAGTCACATTTTGTGGAAAGCTTTTCTAAATTAAGGGGTTAAGACAAAAAAAGATCTTGGCTCCATTCACCGTTAACTAGAAACTTCCATTAACCATAATGCCCCATTCCCCAAGCTGGCTGGCTAATGGAGGTTCTGCTGCATCCGTCTTTTTGTTTTGCTTCCTTTCTTTTGCTTCCAGGCTCTCTGTCAACTCCGGGTTCCTGTGCTCCTGTCTCTGCAGCAGTCTTTTCTTCTCTCCTCTCCCACCCTCTCCGTTGTCAGTGCTTGACTCAGCCGGGGCTGTGTGGGAATTGGCGGGGAGTGCATCACGGAGTTAGGGCTCAGAAGGAGACTCATTGTGGATTTACCCTCACTTGATGGAGAACTCCCAGCTCCTGCTAGGCTGGCCACTCCATGGAAGCTATTTTTGTGGGTGAGCCCCTAATCCTAGACTCTAGAGTATAAAAAGTAATGCACCTGGGGCGGATGGTCAGCAAGATTTCTGTTTCTCAGGGAGGAGGCTGGAGCTTTGACAAGACACAGCTGGTTGAGGGAGGGAGCTGGAAGATTCAGCCCTGGGGTGAGGAAGAAGAGGAGGAGGGCGCCTTTATGAAGCAGGTGGCTTCACTGTTTCTATAAATGAAAATGGTACGTTTTCACTGAACACTGATTACGAAAATAGTCTTTTATTAGGCAGCTGTACCAGCCCATAGGACAGCCCTTGAGGCTCTAGCTGGGGAACTTTCTCTGCAGTTCATAAACATGGTTGGCTGCACCTCCCTGCAGAGCCAAGTGTTTGTTATTTCTTTCTGCTCAAGGACTGCACAGGCCAGGAATGAGTGCCTGTGGGGGTAGAAGGACAGAAAGAGACCAGGGCTTTACCTAAAACACTGCCAGATTTAATTATCCCTGCCATTTGTGTATTTATCTGAGAGTCCTTCATCCTCCTTTTGAAGAGACTGAAGAAGAGATCCAGGTCTTTTGTCTAAGGAGGTTGGGGAGGAAGGTGCTGGAATGAGGCTGGGCTTGCAAAGATACTGATGGGTCTTCTCTCCTTGCAGCAGAGGTGAATGTAATTGGTCTCCCTTCTCTTTAATTAACAGAAAAATCCCTTCTGAAAAGGCAAATGAATAGGGCGGGAGACTGAGGAGCCCTTCACCCCTGAGCAAATCACTTGCCTTTCAGCCTCCTTGCCCAAGTGGTGGGGAAATCACAGGGAGAATCCAAACCTCACTGGTCAGGTCCCCACACAAAGTGAGGGATTCCACTGTGATTTCCCAAGGAGAGGTAAATAATAACAGCTAGTATTTATTGAACACATGCTATGTGCCAGGCTCGGTGTTATTCATTTAATACTGTGTTTTCTATTAACTTATTTAATTCTAACATTCCATTATGTAGTTTTTGTTTTCAGATGAAATCACCAAGACTTGCTCACAGAGACACAGCTGGAAAGTAGAAGCACCAGGATTCAAACCCAGGCCAGTGGGAAGCCTGAGGCTCTTACCCACCCTCCCTTCAATGCTGCCTCCCTTCATGCTGCACTGCTCCCTTCCCAATGTCCCTACTCCTGCCCTCATTTCAACTGCTCATCCACCTTCCCAGACTTTTCTACAGACATGCGGCATTGCAGTACTGCTCTTGCTACAAATGTCAGATTTCCTTGGTCAGATTTGCTTAGTGTGTGACTTTCTGCTGAGATGTATCAGAGATGTTACGACTGCGAGAAATGCAGGCAGAAGTTATCTGCGATCCATCTGCCATGCAATGACAAGGGATGCTTAAAGGCTGTCTGGAAGAACTGCCTTCTTTAGAAACCTGAGGGCCGGGCGCAGTGGCTCACGCCTGTAATCCCAGCACTTTGGGAGGCCAAGGCAGGCAGATCACACGGTCAGGAGATCTAGACATCCTGGCTAACACAGTGAAACCCCGTCTCTACTAAAAATACAAACAAACAAACAAAAAAATTAGCCAGACATAGTGGCGGGCGCCTGTAGTCCCAGCTACTCCGGAGGCTGAGGCAGGAGAATGGCGTGAACCCGGAAGGCGGAGCTTCCAGTGAGCCGAGATCGCGCCACTGCACTCCAGCCTGGGCGACAGAGCAAGACTCCATCTCAAAAAACAAACAAACAAACAAACAAAAAAAAAACCAAAAAAAAAAAACACTCGAGAGCACCAGGAGCCCATCAAAGGAGCCAAGACTACCCCATCGAATCTAAGCCTCTCCGAGAGTGCAGCGTCAAGAGGTACATCATTCAAGAAGTCTCCTGCAGAGTGAAGGCCTTTCCAAAATGAGCATTATGTGAATACATTTCAGCAAAGTGAGGAAAATTGATTTCTCAACGTGGAAGGATAGTTTTAACAGTAGCCCTGGAGTGGGGAGTGGGGGAAACTAACTAAAACACTAGGTCTTGGATACTTAATCAAATAAATCAACTTGGAGGCTCAACTGGATTCCCCAAGCAAAGAGTGCATGTGAAGCTTTATAAAACTTTCCTTCTCTCCCTTAGAGGGACAGTAGTCTGGCAAAAACCTAAATGTTCCAGGAGCAGGACTCATAGGCATCTTGCGGTGAGTCCATTCTCCAGGGGGAGCAAAAGGCAAGCATGCTTACTTCCCAGATGGCTGGTTTGGGAAGACAGGGGCTGGCTGCTCCCCAAACCCTTCCCTGATCACCTGGCCTTGGCCTGGGGAGCTGGGGTGGAGGCTGCTCCTCTGAGAAATAGATTTGCCCTTTGGTTACAAAACATCTCCAAATGATTGATGAACCAGTCTCAGGGAAGAAAGAAATGTCACCAGCACATGAAATACAGCCACCTTGAGAAAAAATATTTCACCCTTTCTGGAGGCCCTAAGCCACAGGGACATTCATTAGAACAGGAGTGAAAGAGGATCAGATTCAGTTGCAGTTGCAGGGATGTGAGGCAGGCTGACAAAGAAGTCATGGTCCCATGTAACAAGATGATAAATTTGTTCACAATTAACTGTGACATTTGTTTTCTCCTTTGGCTAAGAGCCTCTAGTACTGGATCCAGCCCTCAGCTGGGGCCATAACTCTTTCTCAGCAGATGGCGTCCACTGGCCTTAGGAATCTGGGTGGAGGCCCTCCAGACTGCAGGTGGAAATGTCTCAGGCCATTTGACCTTAGGCACACTCTGGCTCGGGACAGAATCCGGTTCAGAGTAAGCCTCTCTTGGGGAAGCTACCAGCTTTGTGACCACATCTTATTTCACCTCTCTAGGCCTTTGATTCTTCTTGTATAAAAGGTAGGGATCAGACTAGGTATGTTTTCTAAACTAAAAAGAAAATCCTAAGTGTTCTCACCGACTGAATGAACCCCCTTGTGGCCAAGGGGGCTCTAGAAAAGCCTTAAAACTGAGTTCCTGGTCATGACGAGGCAGGAGGTCAGACATGCCTCATTATTCCCCCTCTCTTTTATGGTTTAAACACAACTGACCAGCACTCAGGTTAAAATAGAGACCATAAGATTGACAGAACAGACTCTTTGTGACAATAAGATACCAAATTATACACAAGACCTAAGGCTATGCCAGGCAAGGGCTAAGTCACACACGGCTTAAAGAATAAACTGTGGGCCCAGTGGGTGGCTCATACCTGTATTCCCAGCAATTTGGGAGGTCAAGGTGGAGGGATCACTTGAGGTCAGGAGTTCGAGACCAGCCTGGGCAACATGGCAAAATCCCATCTCTACAAAGAATAAAAAAATTAGCCATGCATGGTGGCACTTGCCTGTAGTCCCAGCTACTCAGGAGGCTGAGATGGGAGGATCAACTGAGCTAGGGAGGTCGAGGCTGCAGGGAACCATGATTGTGCCATTGCCCTCCAGTCTGGGTGACAGAGCAAGACTCTGTTGCAGAAGAAAAAAAAAAAGAGTATGTTCTAACTGCCATGAGGTTCCCTCCCTCCCCCAGCTGCTGAACAAGAACTGGCCTCAAGATAAGCAAGATTAAAACAATTACAGCTCATCCAGCTCACAGACAGACACTGACTAACTGATGCCCTGTTCTGCCAGCCGTCATGGTATCTGTGACTGAACAAGACACTGATTTCTGTAACTTTCTCCTCATAGGAAGACCACCAAACATGGACTGGTCCTGCCTGGCTTACAGAAGCTGTGCACTTGAGTGTCATCATGTCCACCTTTTGACATATAAGGCCTAGCTGTAATACTTTTCAATGTTCAGTCTCCATCCCAAGGTGAACAGGGGTCATAAGTTATACACGTATTTTTTCATTCCGCACGTGTTAGGACTACCTTCATGAATATACATAGCACTTCCTGTAACCTATTGAATATGTATGTTTAAAGCTCCTACCCCAACTTCTCTTCCTTCCAAGTGCCCGTCTTCTCTGGTCTTGGCTGGAGGCTGTGCTTCCCAGCCTGTGGGATGCCCACCTTGTGGACTCTAACACCTTATAAAAAATAAAGTCTCCTTTCCTTTTCTTTTTTAATTTTTTAAGAGGGGGGGTGTCACTATATTTCCCAAGCTGCTTTTGAACTCCTGGGCTCAAGCAATCTGCCCACCCCGGCCTCCCAAAGTGCTGGGTTTATAGGTATAAGCCACCATGCCCGGCCTCCTCTCCTTTTCTAACTTTAAAAATTGTGTGTGTGTTTTTCAGTTAAGAGTTCTCAAATGTGTATTAGCAATAGAACACATTCTGTAGACAAGACCCCCAACAACAGATAAAACTACTGTAAGTGGAGCTTCTTCAAGGTCAGCATGACATAATGGGAAGGAGTTTCAGAATTCGAATTCCAGCTCTGCCACTTATGAGGTGTGTGACCTTGGACAAGCTACTTATCCTCTGAGCCTTAGCTTTCTCATTCATAAAATAGAGAGTGTAATAAAACCTACTTCATAAGGTTACAGTAAGGATTAATGAGATAATGCATGTATGGTGCCTAGTACAGAAGGGTTTGGTGAGCATTTGCTACCATGATTCACCATTATCAGGTTGCTGCAGGGGTGGGGGCCTTGAGTTTCGCACACTCATCCTTCCTTCCCACTCTTATGCCACACCTTCTGTAGTGCTGAAGAATGCTTGAGAGACCTCAGGGCTCAGGTAGGGTGCAGTTTGAGAACCGCTGGGTAGAGGAGTATTTCCTAGACTTTCCTTGGGTCAGAGTCACTGGGGAGCTCGTTAAATACCTCCTCAACCAAGCGTCAGCCGGGGTGGCTCTGGCCCCGGGATTCCGTACTTACCAAGCACACCCAATGTTTCCTATCTTCAGGCACTTTGTGGGGACCTAGGAAGATGATCCCAAAAGTCCGTCGGGTCTGATAGACCCAGATTTCATCTCTGCCTCAATCAGGGGCAGGACCTGTTCCCAGATGACCCCTGCAGCCTCCAGGCCACCTGGACCGGGCTGGTGGGAAAATGGCCTGTACCCGCCTCCGAGGCGCCTGCCCAGCGGCTAGAACGGCTTGGGCTTGCCCTCTCGCTGACCCCGTGGACTCTGGATCCTGGCCTCTCAGGCCATCCTCTCAGCCTCAGCTGACTTTCCCAGCCCTCAGCAGGTGCTTGCCCAGAACTAAGGGCCCTGCTTCACCTCTCTCTGGCCTGCCGGGGTCTATGATTGCCAGCATCCTGGTGGGGCAATTTCACGGGAAGATGGGATCAGTACGTTAGAGTAAGAAATCTAAAGAGATGCTATTTTCTGCCTAATCTGTTTCTCCCCATGGGTCAATTTGGCTGCACTTTTATTTTGAAATAAAAGAATCTAGGAACAAATGAGCGAACACCTTATTATTAAGAACCATTTGCAGAAAATCCCATGGAGCAGCTCCAAGGTCAAAGCTATCTGTTCTGTCTCATACACAAAACAGCCGACAGGCCGGCAGAATAGGAAATCACAGAATCATAAAAAGTTTGGGCAAACCATAGTACCTTCCTTTCAACTGAATATAAAAGTAAGAGTTCTGTCTGCAATGCAGAGAATCTTCAAACTCAGAACATTTGTGTGTTTATCAGAAACAACAATGATCACGTTAATTTGGCTCGGGCGGTCAGGAAAAATCAACAGCAGCCCTGAGACTCATTCTTGGCTCTTTCCTTCTCTTTGATCCTAGATTTTCATTTTTCTAAAAGTGCCATCTGTTCTTCCTGTAACTTTCATGTTGGAAAAAAATAATTCCAGTTCTTGAAATTGTGTGTTTTCTCCTTCTTTCCCCCTGCCTGATCCCTCTGTCTGTGCAGATGAGGGAGGGATTCAAGAGGTGAGCTTCTATTAATAAGCCTGTGTGACTAACTCCCACCAGGAGAGGATGGGCCTGTGACGCTGGGCTATTAAGCAAAATTATAACACATCCCATGGGATTTGCTTTAGGTTGCCAAGAGACCTCTCTGTGGTAAAGGAAATGCTCTCTATCTCTGTGGCCCAATCCTGTAACCATGGGTGGTTCCTGAGCAGTTGAAATGCAGCTAGTGCAGATGAAGAAATATGTTTTTAGATTTATTTCATTTTAATTAAATTAAATTTAAATGTAAGCAGCCAAATAGCTAAATAGGTGTCACAGCTTAGAGGATTAATCGTACATGCATGTGTGTGTGTGTGCACGCTCTCTTGTGCATGTGCACACACATACCAGGGGAGGCTTCAGGGGAGGTAAGCAGAGCTGGGATCCTACAGCAGCAGGCTCTGACCCCCTCTGTTCTCTCCTGGTCTTCACATGGTCCATGGTCCTTCCACAAACCACCACCAATTGCCCAAACACCCCATGAAGCAGTTTCTTCCAGCATATGGCCGCAAAGCTTTTTTGTTGTTGTTGTTAATGAATGTAGCTTCTGTCTACTGTTGTTATGTGGGCTTTTCTGATCTAACTACACTCTTCTAGTCTCCTAGCTTAAAAAACTTAGCTTCATCTAAGAGGCTAACTCCAGTCCAAACCATGAAGCATTTTGTTGAGAAGGGATGGGAAGTCAAGTGTCAGCCCAGAGAGAAAGAGTGCTATACTCCATTAGTAATGTCTGCTGTGGCTGTAGGCAAGGGTGAATAACTGGTACTTGTATTTGCCAACTCCACAGCCAATCCTTGCTGTAGCTTTGCTTCACAAGCTAGTGAACTAGTTAACTTCATCTGTCCAGTCTATTCTGCACAGGGACTGCTGGTCCTACATGTTTTGATTTATTTTATAGCACATGGCCTCTGATTTTCTTTCTGTTTTTCCCTGAGTGCCTTCCTTCCTAGGTAATCCTTCGCCATACCCCACCCTCAGTATCTGTGACATTTTTAAGTCTCTTGGCAAGATACCACTAAGATATGTAAGTAATTCATGTCAGGTTTAATCTTTTCTTAAAGAAAGTGTAAACAAGGCCAGGGAGATGTAATTTGAGAAATGGAAGTCAACTCTCCCATGAGTTTACCACTCTGGGCTGAAAGAACGCAAAGCAATCAACTGCTGGTTTTCCCCAACTCAGCATCATCTATGACTTTACACTTTTCAAAAGTGCTTGGTCATCATCTCATTGGATACTCATTGCTGACATTAAAAAGGGCAAGTCATGTTTTCTAGATGAAGAAACGAAGGCTCAGGGTGGATGCTTCACTCTTGGTCACGGGGTCAATTTTATGTTTGGAGGAAGACTCCCAGATAGGATCCAGCACTAGGGATCATGTCTGGTTGACTGACAGAGGCCCTGATAGGAGATGACCTGAATGAGGGTCATTTTTGTTGAAAAGAATGGGGAGAGGGTACATTCCTCTTGGAGAAGAGCATGGTGTCTGTGTCATGTGTTAGCCCTGGATCCAGTTCCATGGCTCTGTGTCCAAAACTCAGGGAGGAAAGGGCTCCAGGAATAAACTCAGGAAAGGGCTCAGCATGCAGCTTCTGAGTGCAGGTAATGAAGTGTGTCCACAGCGCAGGAAGTGGGTGTTCTTCCCAGCTTTGTGTGGAACTGAGGAAGCTTGTTTGCCCCTCCACCATGTGAGAATGCAGCAGGAAGGCACCATCTATGAAGCAGAGAGTGAGCCCTCACCAGACACTGAATCTGTTAGCACTTGGATCTTGAACTTCCCAGCCACCAGAACTGTGAGCAGTAAATTTCTGTTGTTTGTAAATTATCCAGTCTCAGGTATTTTGTTATAGCAGCCTGAATGAACTAAGACACACAATAATAAACAGAAACATGAAAGTCAGAGATTAAATGTCAGGCATTTTAAAGTCAGATTAAAGTCAGACATTTTAAAATGTCATCCAAGTTCTTACAAGAGGATCCTACCTGCTGCCACTGAGGCTGTATAATCAGACCTGTGGCATGGTCTGAGGCAGAAGGATGTGAGTTAAGGAGTAGATATAAAGCACAGTACTTCTATAGAATTCCCACTTGCTTGCGGTAATGATATCTTCTCAAAGAAAAACAAAAACAAAAACAAACAAACCTGGATGCCTTAGTAGTGGACCAAAGAGAGATCCTAGAGGAACAAGCATCCCCAAACTATATTGTTTGGCTATCAGAATGATGAAAAGTAAGTCACAGTAATGAACACCAGCCTGCACTCAGCTCGTGGCCCTCTGTGCCCAGCTGAGGCCAGGAAGTCTGTCTTCATTGCTTCCAGGGTAGCTTTCCAGGCTCCCAACGCAGGATACTCAACAAATACTTGTTAGCTGAATACCTAATTTTAAATTTTCACGCATTTACATTTTTCAAGGCAATTTGGCAAAGGAAATCAAGTAACTATTTTTGGTTTCTCTTTAGGTTACACTTTATTCTGCACAATTTTGAGCCAATACAGTAAGAATATATAATTACATATGGGATAGTTTTAGCAACTTTGCAGAAGATGAACTTCCTGCCACTGGTATTCAGGTTCTGATGCAGAAGACATGAAAATAAGGCGTTTGAAGTGAACGGTTCACAGTTCTAGACAGTGTACCCTCGATCCATGTTTGATTTTTTCTCCACCCATTTCCATGTCTTCTCCTTTTTCCTGTGGGGCCCAGCAGGATCTAGGGCAGTTTCCCCTGACTCATGGCTGCAGCGGTTCTGGAAAATTCTTTTCCTTCTGCACCTCCATGAATAGAGGAGCAGGGAGAATTACCATCAGGGTCAGACCAAACCGTGAGCTTCTGGGGACGATGTCTAGGACAAGGAGGGGAAGAGGAGCTCTTGATTTCCAGCCTCTTGACTCTTCACCCCACAAAATAAATGACCCCCCATTGACCTGGAGGCAACTCCCCAGGAGAAGCAGGAGTGCCTGGGAACTGCATGCCCTGGAAGGCATTGCCTGCTGCTTCATCCTTGGCCTGTTGGTCTTTTACCCTCTCTCCAAATTTAAAAACTCTTCACTTTCAGTTTATCTTGTTTTTTTTTTTCTTTTTGTTTTATAGTGTTTACAATTCTTACGTTATTGTTAGCTTCACTTACTAACATGTTTTTAACTTTCGTCTCAATGGCTCTTGGGTTTTATTTTAATCATGTATAGCTTCATTTTTAGGTTTTTAATCTCTATTGGAGTCCAGCCATTTATCTTATTTTAAATCTCATCTAGTTGGATTTGTCTTAAAAAAAAAAAAAAAAAAAAAAAAAAAACCTCAACGTTCTTTCATTGGGATTTTAACTCTCTTCCAACTTTGTAGTTTAAAAATTTCCTAAATTTTACTTTTTGAACTTGAGGTCTTTTATTTCTCTCATTTTAAAAAACAACTTATTTTAGGTTTTTTCTTCCTTTTTTGTATTGAAATATGAAACAAACTTGCTTATTTTAAAGTTTATTTTTAAATGTCTTTTCTGTTTAAAATATTTGACTTTCAGCCCATCTTAACCTTTTAGTTTTCTTTGATTATAGGATTTAAATCTTCCTTATTACCTTTGAGTTCTTCTTCTTCTTTTTTTTTTTTTTTTACATTCCATGATGTCTCTTTCAAATGGTGGGCAAAGGTATAGCCCCTGGGGTGTTGATAATGGGGAAGCCCCAATACAGAAGGCTACTTTCCCTCCAGCTGCAGCTGCGGGCTCCCCCCATTCTCCTAACATAGAGTCCAACCCAGTTCAGGGGGCTTGACCAAGTTCCTCTCCCCAGCTGGCTGGAAAGACCCTCAGGTTATTCCCCCACCCTGCCCCCAGGCAGTAAGTCTCATTTACAGATGGAACCTCAGGAAAAGTAAGCCCAGGGGCACCCTTTCTGCCTCTCCTGTGAGGATCTATGAGGCATGGGCTTGCGTCTGACTCAACTTCCCCAATCTTCTCTGCTCTGCCAGGGTTGAATAAAATGCTTGGGTCAACTCTGAGAGCCCTACTGGACTGATAAGATGCTGACCCTTGGAAAGTTCCCTCCAAATCTCCTTTGAGACCCTTGAAAGGAAAGCCCCAGGGAAGGCTGCTATCTCTCTGAGGGGATCTACTTCACGATTGCAAATCAAACAGTCTGCTCTCCTGCCCTATTTCAAGAAAGAGTCTCTTCCTTAGACCCTGAGACTCACAGACTGGCCATTCAAACTGCCCTTCTCTCTTGCCTCAATCCACTGTCCTGGCAGTGACCCTTGGGAATTCTCCTTGGACTCTTACCAGTGAACCCTACCCTAGTGCATTACCTGGTTGGGAAATCCTATAAGCCCTGTTAATTCTAGACACTGTTTAAACAGAAACTGCCAGAGCTTGAAGGAGCTTAGCCCATCTGTGAGCCATCTAACCCAGAATAGTCCAACCAAATTCTATTCTAAAACTTGAGCTGAAGCCCCCAAGAGGATCTCTACCCCAGTGGAGAAGCAAGTAAAGAATAAGTTGTGATTTGGGCATATTAAGCTCCTGGAATTTTCTACTTAACCTGGGTAGAAGTCATCCTGCTGAGAGATGTCCTCAGGATCCATTTTGTTTTGGTACATTATTCTCTGGAGAGCCAAGAGTTGAAAAGATTTTTTTCTCTATTAAACACCCAGGTTTGCTTTTGCCACGGTCCAGTCTGCTTCTGCCCATGTTTCTGAGGAGTGAGCTCATGGTGCTCCTCCCCAGCAGAGTCCCCTGCCTATACCCAAGGACTGAGCAGATGGGTCAGAATGGGAACGGGATCCGTGGAACCGGTGCCATATGCAGCTCTCAACAGAAATGAGGTCTTGTCTTTCCTCCAGCACTTAGTGCTGTCCTTTCCAGGGTAGCTGCTGCTTAAAATGTGCTGTGTGGCACCATCCAACCCAGGCCTGCACCTTCCCTTGCTGCCTCTGGAGGGCTTGTTGGAGGCTAAGACACAGCCCAGCACCCACATCAGTGATGCTCCTTGGCCTCCAGAGGACGCAGGTCCTTCCAATCCTGAACAGTGGAGTAGAGAGAGAAGGGGGTGCAGGGAGGAACAAAACCAGCATGCTCCAGGCATCCAGACAAATGCTGTGCCTGCTGCTGCCTAGGCAGTGCTCGCTCCATGGTGCCTCCTTGCAGTGGGGAAGCCACGGGTGTAGACAGAGGGGAGGCTGTCTGTGGGCGCTTCTTTGCCTGCTTTGGCTGTGGGATTGTCTCTCACCTAGGCAAAACCACTCTCCACATCAGCCAGCCTAACCTAGCAGCACACCGTATGGTACTGTGTTGGATCTGGTGGCAAAGCTTGGCGGCAACATTGAGCATGCGTGTGCTTGACCCTGTCCTCTGTGCTTGTTCATTTTCTTCCAGGACACTCTGGACTGGACTTGAAGGAGGGAGGGTTGACAAGGAGTGACAGGATAAACAATAAGATGGACAATCTTTGAATCTGTAAAAAGACTAGCCACCTTATAACAGAGCCCTATCACATTCAGAGATGGCAACTGTGCTGAGAGACGATTCTCAGCACAATTGCCTAAGAGGATTCTCAGGCAATACCGATTAGAAGTTAAGCTGGATAACTGCTTCGAGGGAAAATATGGACATAGGAAGCCAAGAGATTTTAAAAGGTTAATATGCTGAAGTGGAGGACCTGTTATTGAGAGGAAGAAATCATATTTGGAGCTATGATTTAGACACAAGGAAATTTATCTACAATACTAAAACAAAGCAAAACAACAACTTAAATGCCAAGGATTAGAGATGAGTCGAGTGTATTCTAGAACATTCAGATGATGAGACATTTTGTAGTTATCATACATCAAGTCTTCACTACTTATTGGCACAGGAAGATGCACTAGTATAATAGCTATCTTTTGAGAAAAAATTAAATTTACCATATTTCTTTATATCTAAGATACTAACAACTCAAAGAGGCACTGGATGCTTAACAAAAGTCTTTTCAGAAGAAATAATAGAACATTAAACATGCATCAATTGTGAAACCCATCCTGATTTAAGAAACATGATAAAGTAAGAGATATGTGCCTTAGAATAGAAAAAAATATAGTATATCTTACAATTTTTATTTTATTCTTTTACTTTTTTTGTATTTCCCAAATCTTTTACCAGTAAACGTGATTGGGTTGGGGGAATTGCCTGGATTCAAGTCTGATGTTTCCTTCCTTGGGAAGGTAACCCTGAGGTTTTTCTAGGCCCCTGACTCACTCTGCCCTGGGAGGCTGAAGGAGTTATTAGCTTGGTAGTATAGGAGAGACACTGGGATTGCCCAAAGCCCGCCACTCCCCTTCCTCTAGGGAGTCAACCTGCCATCCAAGAGCAAGTCTTCTGGATTGTCCTAGCTCATGGTAAGATTAGAGGGTAGGGCCCTGCCTGTGGGAGAAGGGGAGGATTGGAGGGGCTGTTGTTTGGGGGGAGTTAAATTCCATTCTGGAGTTCAATATTAAAAAGCCCCCTTGCCTGCAGATACAAACCTCATTCTGCAATATCAGCTTTATTAGGGAACTGGTCATATTTACTTTGCCAAATGCCTCCTTTTTGGTCTATTTCTCAGTACAAAACCCAGGCATAGAAGAAGATGCTATTTATTGAACTCCCTCAAAACTTCCAACAAATAGGTTGAATTTTATACTTAGAAAAAAACAGTTGCACAAAGAAGCACTCTAGTAAAGCATAGCCAGACCCCTTAGGGAACGATGCTCCCAGCACGGTGAACTCTGCACGGGCTCTGGGGATGGGAGAGGGGCTGGGACATTCAGGACCAGTCTCTTTGGAGACCAGAGAACAAGCAGTAGCCCCTAGGCAGGGCTGTCCCCTCTCTCCTCTCTGTACTCCAGCATCTCAGTTACAAGATGCCGCTGCTTTTTTCTTCTCCTTGCAGTATCTCTTGGTTGCTAAGCAGATCCCTTGGGTAACTATGTGGGCATAAAACCTTTGCAGAACTGCCAGGAATCTGCTTCACCCAATTGTCAAAGTGAAAAAATGAAATCATTCCTCTCACCTGTCACTACTTTGCACAAAGCTTCCATTATTGAATGGTGATGGCCCGGAATGTTATTCTCACCTACTTGTGGGAATATAAATGAGTTTTGCATATTTTACCCCCGAGAGAGTAGGAGGGGAAGAAGTGGGTGTTGGGGCCTCTCAAGCTCATACTCCTGTGAGTCAATGATTGGGGAGAAGTGGGCGGAACAAACCAGCAGTGCCCTCTGTCCTTGGCAAAATGGTGCCTCACGCAGGTAAAGACAGACCTGCTTTAGCATAAGCTTTCCTTAGGCTCAGAAGTGTCTGTGAACCCCTCTGATGCCAGCCTACTGAAGCAGAATCTTTGAGAGTGAAGCCAAGGAATTCTGCATTTTAAAGAAATTTCTTGGATGAGTCTTATACACTGGATAAGTCTTAATGCAAACTATATGCATTAAAGTTTGAAAACCACTGATTTCTCTAACATAAATTTGTATATAAATAAGTGCAATAAAATATTATAGGTGTTATGATAAGTGTGCAAGAAGGAGTGAGACATCATCATAGGGATGATCAGTTTTAACTGGGAATATGAGGAAAGTCTTTTTTTTTATTAAATATAGAGATGGGGTCTCCCTTGGTTGACCAGGTTGGTCTTGAACTCCTGATCTCAAGTGATCTTCCCATTTTGGCCACCCAAATTGCTGGGAGCCACTGGGCTCGGTCTGCTTTGAACCTTGAGCATTGAGGTGATGTTCTCTAAGTAGAGAAGGAAGGGGAGAAGGACATTCAAGGCAAAAGAGAACTGCTAGCAAAGACACAGAGATGAAGCTGGCCTGATGAGCTAAGGTAAGAAGGAATCATTAGAGCTTGAATGTCTCTGTTAGTAGGGGAACTACTAGAGAGAAGGGCAGAGAAGAGGACAGGGATGCTAAGGAGTTTTGAATCTATGCTGTGGTCAGTGAGTTGCTACCAAGAGTTTCAGCAAGAGAGTGATATGATTAGATTGTATTTTAGAGAGGTCACTCTGAGGCGTAGTGCAGAAGATGGATTGGAAGGGGGCAAGACAGGAGGCAGGAAGACAAGTTGAAGGCTCTCATAGCCATCCAAACTAGGCCCAGGCTAGAGATGAGGGTGGCAGGGGTGAAGGCCCTTGTCTTCCTTGGCCCTGATCCATTCCAGTACATAGCGTTGAACTTGCATGTCACAACACTGTTCAACTAGCATATCTATTTTTTTAAAAATTAAAATGTATGGAACTTTTGATCAAGCACCAGACATGATGATCTTTCTTTCTTTTCTTTCTTTCCTGTCTTCCTTCCTTCCCTTTATTTCTTCCTTCTTTCCTTCTTTCCTTCTCTTTCTCTCTTTCCTTCCTTCCTCTCTCTTGCTTCCTTCCTTCTTTCTCTCTCTCCCTTCTTTCTTCTTCCTTCCTTCCTTCTTTCCTTCCCTTCTCCTTCTTTCCTTCTTCCTTTCCTCTCCTCTCTCTCCTTTCACTCCATTGCCCAGGCTGGAGTGCAGTAGTGTGATTGCAGCTCACTGCAGCCTTGAACTCCTGGTCTCAAGCAGTCTTCCCACCTTGGCCTCCCAAAGTGCTACAATTACAGGTGTGAACCACCACTCAGGGCCGTTATTTCTTTCAAAAGACTTTAAAACAACATTTAAAACTAGTCTACCGAAGTATATTATGTTTGTATTTGAACTAACAAAAAGATAATGCCCCCAATCTTCAAAGAAATTGTATAGTCCTAGAAGATACACTTTTTAAAAATCTTGTGGTTTTATGTAACACTTAGCACCATCGGATCTCTGTTTCCTAAGGAAAGGTTATGCTAAATCTCTGGCTGGGCCCGGTGGCTCCTGCCTGTAATCCCAGCACTTTGGGAGGCTGAGACAGGTGGATCACTTGAGGTCAGGAGTTCGAGACCGGCCTGGCCAACATGGGGAAACCCTGTCTTCACCAAATACAAAACAATTAGCTGAGCGTGGTGATGCATGCCTGTAATCCCAGCTACTCGGGAGGCTGAGGCAGGAGAATTGCTTGAACCCAGGAGGCAGAGGTTGCAGTGAGCTGAGATCACGCCACTGCACTCCAGCCTGGGCAACAGCGAGGCTCCATCTCAAACAAAACACAACAAACAAACAAAAAAACAATTTCATGAAACAAGCTGTGGCCTAGGGCAAGATAATGAAACTGGTGCTTCTCAAACAGAGATCTGATGGTGCTAAGTGTTACATAAAACCACGAGATTTTAAAAAGTGTATCTTTTAGGACTGTACAATTTCTTTGAAGATTGGGGGCATTATCTTTTTGTTAGTTCAAATACAAACATATTATACTTTGGTAGCCTAGTTTGGACCCATGGCTCATTTTTCTCAGCTGTTGGCCATCTATAAAACAGGGGTGGGCTGTGCAATCTCTAAAGTCTTTTAATACCCCAATCCACAATGACTTTTTTTTCCTAACTAGCTAATATCCTCATCGTTTCTCTCTAGATTTTAGAGAGAGGTCATGTTTTCTATTTCTGTAAGGTCACCCTCCTTAATGCATATTGGCATTAAAGCTGTTGGCAGCTTTTTGCCCAGTTCTCAGACCCTTTCAGCCCAAGGTGGGGCCTCTCGGCCTCTGCCCCTGCCGCTCTTGCTCAGCCAGCAGATTGCCTTGCCCTCCCTCCATCTGTCTTCTCTAGGCTTTATCACCTTCCTCGTCCCCAGTTTAAAAAGCGGGAAGACTGGGGGAGGCAATAAAGACAGAGTAGCCCTTTACTTCTGAGAAGGGAGACTTCCACCCTCCATTTGACTTTTCCTTCAATTACTGCTGGTTTGACATTTTTTCCCTTCATTCTGAGAAGTCCCTCATGAACTCTCTCACTTGGAGTTTGAATTATTTTGCATTCAATGACTTTTCAGCTTTTGATTTAACATTTAACAACTTTGCCTGTCAGCCTCCCTTCCTTTTCCTCCAAAATGCTATAAGATAGTTTCCTCCACTTAAAGTCATGTCATCACTTAAAGTGGAATTTTGCTGAAACTTGAACAGAAATTTGACTGGTTTCATCAAGCAACGGAGGCAGGAATATACGCCTAATGTTGCATGTTGCTAAGTGAGTTCATGATTTGAATTTTCCCAACCCATTGACCTAGTCACACACACGCACACAGACACACAGACACACACACACACACACACACACACACACCCCACTCTTAAAGACTGTAATTTTAGGAGTTGTGGTTAGGAATTGGAAAGTTTTGTCATGAATAGAACACAAGTTTAAGACAGCAAACAAAGGATAGAGACAAGTAAATGTATTTCTCAATGGAGATGATGTCCCAGCAGGGTCTTGGGATCACTGCAGGACAACTCTTATTTAAAAATCTGAAAGGGAGTAACCAGGGAAATCTCTGGTTCTGAAAATAAGGAAATCTCCTGTTTTCAGGTAATTAAATGCTAATTTGATCAGGGCAAACCACAGAATGTTCTCTCAAAGACAGGTGAATGGGCAAGATCCTTGAAAAAAATCAGCGTGAAAAGGGTACAGTTATATAATTAGGGAGAAGGAATTTAAATAATAATAATAATATCTGAGTTTTCTATTATGTCCTAAGAAGTATACAACATCATTATAATCCACATCATTAATCATCAGGGAACTGCAAATTAAAACCACAATGAGATACCTCAATGCATCCACTAGAATAGCTAATATGGAACCTAGGAATCATTGTAAGTTTATTGAAGAAGTTAACCTGGGGTAATTGCTGGGACCAAGACTAGAGTGAATGGCTTCATATATTTTGGAAAGATGTTGGAAAGCAAAGCACTTGCATCAATGACAATGATAATAGTCAGAGGAAGAGAAGCTACTTTTCTGTGCTCACTCATGTCCCAAGCACTGTGCCTTACATCCATACATGCACACGCACACACACACACACACACATTACACACCCAAAGAAAACACATCTGGAATAGAAGCAATGGAATAAAGAACCACTAAAATAATTATCAAGATTCTGGATAGGGAAAATGTAGAAAAAAATCAAGACTCTCAGTCTATAGAGACAAAGGCTAGATAGGGTCAGCACTTTTGGAGGCTGAGGCAGGAGGACCGCTGGAAGCCAGGAGCTTGAGACTAGCCTGGCCAACATAGTGAGACCCCGTCTCTACAAATAAAATAATTAACCAGCCATGGTGGCTCGTGCCTGTAGACCCAGCTACTCAGGGGGCTGAGGTGGGAGGATTGCTTGAGCCCAGAAGGTCAAGGCTGGAGTCAGCTATGTCATGCCACTGCATTCCATCCTGGGGGACAGAGTGAGATCCCATTTCTCAAAAAGAAAGAAAGAAAGAAAGAAAGAAAGAAAGAAAGAAAGAAAGAAAGAAAGAAAGAAAGAAAGAAAGAAAGAAAGAAAGAAAGAAAGTTTGGTAGGCTTCATATAAAAAATAATTAGAGGAACTGATTTCAAACATTATAAAGTAATTAAGTAAAATAAACTCTATGTATATAAAGTTTAAAAGTAATTTAAGTCATGTGGTCCTGGCACAAAGATAGACATAGAGATTAATAGAACAGAATGAGGAATCCATAAATATATGGCCAATTGACTTTCAACAAAGATGCCAAGACATTTTCAATCGAAAAGGATAATCCTTTCAATGAATGATACTGGAACAACTGGGTAGTTATATGTTAAAAAAGGAACCTCAACATTTATCTCACACCATATACAAAAATTAACTCAGAATGGATCATAGACTCAAACATAAGAACTAAAATTATACAATTTCTAGAAGAAAACACAAGAGAATGTCTTAGTAACTTTGGATTATTAAATGGGATATAAGTAGGAATTATTAAAGAAAAAAATCAATAAACTGGATTTCAACAGAATGAAAAACTTTTGCTCTTTAAAAGATACTGTTATGGCTGGGCACCGTGGCTCACGCCTGTAATCCCAGCACTTTGGGGGGCCGAGGCAGGTGGATTGCTCAAGCCCAAGCGTTCAAGACCAGCCTGAGCAACATGATAAAACCCTGTCTCTACAAAAATTAGCTGAGTGTGGTGGTGTGCACCTGTAGTCCCAGCTACTTGGGAGGCTGACACAGGAGGATCACTTGAACCCAGGAGGTGGAGGCTGCAGTGGGCTGAGATCATGCCACTGCACTCCAGCCTGGACAGCAGAGTGAGACCCTGTCTCAAAAAAAAAAAAAAAAAAAAAAAAGGATACTGTTATGAAAATGAAAAAGACAAGCAACAGATTGGGAAAATAATATGTGAAAAACATATCTTGGACAGAGGACTTTTATCTAGGATATATAAAAGAAACTCTTACAGCTTAATAACAGTCAAATAATCCAGTTTAAAAATGAACACTTCACCAAGAAAAAAGCAAACAGCACATGAAAAGATTATCAACATCATTAATAACCAGGGAAAAGCAAATTTAAATTGTACATCTATACATCCACTAGAATTTCTAAAATACAAAGACTACTGACCAAGTCAAATGTTGGCGAGAATATGGAAAAACCGGAGCTCTCACGCACCGCTACTGGGAATCTTAAATAGTTTAACCACTTTGGAAAATTTGGCAGTTCCTTTAAAACTTTAAGCACACATCTATCACATGATCCAGACATTCTACTCTTAGGTATTTAGCCAGGAGAAAGGAAATCATGTGTCCATGCGTAGATTTGTACATGAATGTTCATAGCAGCCTATCTGTAATAGCCCAAAACTAAAAGCAACCTACATGCTCATCACCAAGTGAATAAACAAATTGTGGTATAGCCACACAATGGAACACTACTCAGCAATGAACAGGCGTGAACTACTGGTACACACAATGCCAGGGATGGCATCTCCATGGAATGAAAGAAACTAGATCAAAAAAAAAAAAAAGAGTATATATTGTATGATTCTGTTTATATTAAATTCTAGAGAACACAAACTAAACTGTACTGACAGAGGGCAGATCAGTGTGGACAGGGTTGTGTAGGCAGGGAGGATTCATTATAAAGAGGCACAAGGAAACTTTTAGGGTGATGGATATGTTTACTATCTTAAAATGTAAAACTATTGTGGTGATAGTTTTACAGATATGTCAAAACTCATCAAACTGTATACTGTAACTATGTGCAGCTTACTATATGTTAATTATACCTCAGTAACAAAATGCAAATAAACAGCGGGAACCTTTTGAAGCTTCTAATAGGTGGTCCTCTGGACAAATGAATTACTATATACTACATAGTTGATAATAAACCAAGAGAATTATTTATATCCAGGTTAAAACTGTAAGTCCTTCAGGGATCTGAATTAGTGCATTTTTTGTTATTAAGCAGAACTTGAGACTGCTGCATCTTCTGTCTTCACCCACCATCCTCACTCATGCCAGGAAGGACAACGATGCCCCCATGACAGTGACTTCTGCTAAAGGCAGAATATTGAGCAAGATGGACAAAGGTCCTCACACAAGAGGCATTTATTGTGGTTTTGTGGATTTTTAGCTCATCGTGGCAGATAACTTTTGTGTAAGGTTCATACGCCAAAGACTTATTCTATGAGTTATAACCCAGAGATACTACAAATCAAAAAATAAGCTGCACTTGTCATGTTGAATTGCAGCCAACCTCCCAGCAATCTGCTGTGTACTCTCAAAAGGCCATCTCCCTAAATCTTGTTTTAGACATGAGAATCAGTGATGTTAATGAAATCACTCCTGTTTGTGGGGTCAGCATTTTCCAGTTCTACTGTAAAACTTAGTTAAGGCAGAAGCAGCACAAGAACAGAGCACTTGGAGGAAATGGGGAAACTCAAGATCCGGCTCCGGTTTTCAGAGTGGCCAGTGGCTGGACCAACTTCAATCACATGTTCTTTCAGGGATGCTTTCCCATCACCTATAAAATGGATGAGGTCTGTGAGTTCTTTAACTATCTGAACTCTTGAGGATGAAGATGTTGTATACATGTAGGTAGGACTTGATATAATTTACCTTCCAAACCAGAACACTTTTGAAAGCACTATTCATAATTAGACTGGGTAACAGGTGTATTAGTCTGTTTTCACATGGCTAGTAAAGACATACCTGAGACTGGGTAATTTACACAGGAAAGAAGTTTAATGGACTCACAGTTCCATGCAGCTGAGGAGGCCTCACAATCATGGCAGAGGGCAAAAGGCCCTTCTTACATGGCGGCAGAGAGAATGAGAGCCAAGTGAAAGGGGAAACCCCTTATAAAACCATCACATCTTGTGAGACATATTCACTGCTATGAGAACAGTATGGGAGAAACCGCCCCCATGATTCAGCTATCTCCTGCTGGGTCCCTCCCACAACACGTGGGAGTTATGGGAGCTACAATTCAAGATGAGATTTGGGTGGGGACACAGCCAAACCATATTAACAGGTATATGCAAAGACTATCATGGGCAAACTAGGAGAAATGGTCAGTCTGAGAATGACTAAAATGAGTGCCAGGGTTGGTGGGCTGGGGATGTGATTCTGCACCAACAATGTGAGCTAGGGCATGGTTTTCAAATGCTAGCCCAAGACCAGAAGAAACTTCCATCAGCCCATGGCAAAAGCAGAAAACTGAGCATGTGAAATGTTACATATTTTTTTTAAAACATTATAGAATAGTTAATGCAAACAACAGGAGATTTATAATTTATGTATAAGGTAGAAAGAATAAGACAACAGCTAAAGACCTCATAAACTCTTTCCTGAACCCATTCTCCTCGCTTCCCTTATAAAGAATGAAATAAGGCCAGGCATGGTGACTCACACTTGTAATCCTAACACTTTGAGAAGCTAAGGCGGGAGGATGGCTTGAAGCCAGAAGCTCAAGACCAGCCTCGGCAACGTGGCAAGACCCTGTCTCTACAAAAAGATTTAAAAATTAGGCCGGGCCTGGTGACTCACGCCTGTTAATCCCAGCACTTTGGGAGGCTGAGGTGGGTGGATCACAAGGTCAGGAGATTGAGAGCATCCTGGTTAATATGGTGAAACCCTGTCTCTACTGAAAAAAACAAACCAAACCAAACAAAAAAGAAACCTGAAAAATTAGCTGGGCCTCTAGCACCAGCTACTCAGGAGGCTGAGGCAGGAGAACTGCTTGAACCTGGGAGCAAAGGTTGCAGTGAGCCGAGATTTCACCACTGCACTCCAGCCTGGGTGACAGAGAGAGACTCCATCTAAATAAATAAATAAATAAGTAAATAAATAATTAGCCAGGTGTGGTGACATGCACCTGTAGTCCCAGCTATTCAGGAGGCTGAGGCAGGAAGATCACTTGAGCCCATGAGTTCAAGGCTGCAGTGAGCTGTAATCATGCCACTGCATTACAGCCTGGATGACAAAGTGGAGACCCTGTCTCAAAAAAATAAAAATAAAAACCAGAATAATAGTTGGAGCCCCCAAATATTCTGATGTGGTTTGGCTGTGTCCTCACTCAAATGTCACCTCATCTTAAATTAGCTCCCATAATCCCCACATGTCATGGGAGAGACCCAGTGGGAGGTAATTGAATCATGGGGATGGGTTGTCCTGTGCTGTTCTCATGATAGTGAGTAAGTCTCACGAGATCTGATGGTTTCGTAACTGGCAATTCCCCTGCACATGCTCTCTTGCCTGCCACCATGTAAGAAGTGCCTTTGCTCCTCCTTTGCCTCCTGCCACAATTGTGAGGGCTCCCCAGCCATGTGGAACTGTGAGTCCATTAAACCTCTTTTTCTTTATAAATTACCCAGTCTAAGGTATTTCTTCACAGCAGTATGAAAATGGACTAATACAAACTCTTCTGGAAGTATGTATTCCTCTCTTTCTTTCCCAGAGCTTATCATTATCCTGAATTTGTATTTATTGTTCCCTTGCTTTTCTTGATAGCTTTACAAAACATTGTTTAGTATTATATCCTTTTTTAACATTAGGTAAATGGAATCATTCAGCATGTATTCTTCTATAGCCTTTTTTGCCTAAGATATTTATTTTTCAAAGGACAGCCACATTGATTGATTTTCAGCCTGTTGTTGCTCTGTTTCTTCCTTTTTGGTACTCTATAATATTCCACTGTACCACTATCCCATAATTTATGCATTGTTGTCCTATTGATGGACACTTAGGTTGTTTTCTGTGAATATTCTTATAGCTGTCTCCTGGTAAATGTGCATTTGTTTTTCTAACGATGTATCCAGGAGTGGAATTGCTGGTTATAGAGTATGCGCATTTTCAAATTACTAGGGATCATCAAATTACTCTTTAAATTTATATCATTTTATATTCCTCTCAGCAGTGTAAAACAGCTTCTCTTGCTCCATATTCTTGCAAATATTTGACATTATCAGACTTTTCCATGTTTGTCAGATAGGTGAGTTTAAAATCATATCTCATCTTAATTGAGTGATCGAAGTTAACATCAATAATGGAACAAAATCAAAATTGTGTGCCACTTTATAGAATACATCAGGAAGAATACAGCATTGCTTTTGCAATATTCCTATCAAAAAGGAAATAACTTGAATGGAATCATGTGAAGACATAAGGGAAATCCAAATACAAAATGAATCTATAAAATAACTTGTTTAAAAGGGTCAAGGTTATCAAAGTCAATTCTATTGGACCAAGGTAGGATTTTAAAAAATAAAAGATTATTGGCCAGGTGCAGGGGCTCACGCCTGTAATCCTAGCACTTTGGGAGGCTGAGGCGGGCAGATCACCTGAGGTCAGGCATTCAAGAGCAGCCTGTCCAACATGGCAAAACCCTGTCTCTACTAAAAATAGAAAAATTAGCTGGGTGTGGTGGCAGGCACCTGTAATCCCAGCTACTCAGGAGGCTGAGGCAGGAGAATCACTTGAACTTGGGAGACGGAGGTTGCAGTGAGTCGAGATTATGCCA
Source organism: Piliocolobus tephrosceles (assembly GCF_002776525.5). NCBI lineage: Eukaryota > Metazoa > Chordata > Mammalia > Primates > Cercopithecidae > Piliocolobus > Piliocolobus tephrosceles. The sequence goes on along the minus strand of NC_045437.1, from coordinate 76,538,140 downwards.
CTGCACTCCAGCCTGGGCAACAGAGCGAGACTCCATCTCAAAAAAATTAAATAAATAAATAAATAAATAAATAAATAAATAAATAAATAAATAAAAGATTATCAAAGACAAGAAGAAACTTGGGAATTGTTCCAGATTGAGAAAGACTAAAGAGACATAACTATATGCAATGTATGATTCAGAACTGTATTCTTTTGCTATAAATGACATTATTGGGACAATTAATGAAACTTGAATGGGAATCTGAGCATTATTAGATGATAGTAATATATTAATATTCATTTCATAATTTTGGTGGCTGTATTGTGGTTACAAAGGAAAATAAATGTTCTTGCTTGGATTAAGTATAAATGAGAACTTTGTAGGATCTAATTTTTTTTCCAGATAGATAAATGTCCTGGTACTATTTATTGAGTAGGCAATCCTTTCCTACTGCCATCAATGCTACTTTCTATCATATTTCAAGTTTTCATATCAGGTCAATTTCTGGGCAGTTGATTCCACTCCATTGGTCTGCCTGTCTGTCCCTGAGCCAAAACATCATTTTCGTTTTCCTTGAAGAACATTTCGGTGTAAGAAAAATTAAAAGACACTTAGAATTCATTTGTATCATAATGGAGCCACTGGGTCTGAGAATTGCTTCCCCCACCCTGAGCCTTGGCTCCCTTCAGAAACTTTCTTGATTGTGATGTCCCCATTGCTTGGTTCCGGACTTCCTTCAGGACATTTGACACTTGGAAATAAAATACTAGAGAGTTCTTTTCTCAGCATCTTTGGAAATAAATATCTGGTTGCCCTCTGTTAAAATAGTGGTCAGCAATAAGAGAAGTATGTGGGCAAGGCCTCTTCACACAGGAGCTGATATGCCCTGGGGCATGGATGAGGTGCTTGCTCTGGGGGCTCCCTAATAGCCTAAGGCAGTGGTTCTGAAACCACTCAAAGTGTGGTCTCCTGACCAGCTGCATCTGCATCTCAGCATCAATTGGAACTTGTTAGAAATGCAACTTCTCAGCACACATCCCAGACCTACTGAATTCTGAAAATTCTGATGCACGAAAAGTCTAAGAACCTCCAGCCTAAGGGTCTTCAGCATAGAGATGATCTCTAAACCTCTGGTGACTACATGTGGTCTACTGTATTATTTTTCACAAACATTCCATGCTGCTTTCTTGGGCAGGATTATCTTTCCTCACTCTACTGACAGTAGATTTGGGTACATGACTTACTTTGACCAATGGAATCTGAGCAGAAGAACCTTGTATCACTTCAAAGAGAAGTTTTAAGAATCAGTAAGTGGTTCACTGAGCTCTCCACTGCCCACCTCCCATGCCCTGCGTCCTGCCATCACCTTGCAAGAGATAGTGATGTTCTGGATGGAGCCTGCTCTATCAGCCTGGGTCCTAGAGTAAGGATGACATGGGACAGAGCCACAGCCAACCCACAATGGACATACGGCAAAAGTAAGAAAGCAGCCTTTGGTCTGTGAGCTATTGAGCTGTCCAGGGCTTTGTTGTTGAACTATAACCTACCCTATCCTAACTAAAGAAATAGGAACTTTTTCCCCCAACATACTTTAAATAGAACCAATTAGCTCTTGTTGGCATCACTGAAATCAAAAGCAGTGGAACTGGAACTACAGGGTGGGGGTGTCTCATGTCATGAGAAGATGCTGGACCTGACTATGTCTTGGTCCCTCCCTGGGCAAGTGACTAGATATAACTCCATCTAGTCAGGCCACAGTCTAGACAAGTAATCATTATCCCACCCACCAATGCCATGTCCAGGAGCTGAGCATCGTCTATGAGATGTCTTACCAGAGGAGATAACAGAAGAGTGCAGGTCTGTGTCTGTGCTGCTTACTTCCAACAGGCCCTGGCTTATGAGCCTCAGTGTCAAGAACTCCAGGCAATTGACTGAGGGGGCTCAGACAGTGAGGAAAAACTTGGTATAGGGAGAGAGGAGAGGAGAGGAGAGGAGAGGGGAGGGGAGGGGAGGGGAGGGGAGGGGAGGGGAGGCTAGGGAAAGAAAGAAAAAGAAAGGAAGAAACAACAAAAGAAAGCTCAGACTCAGAATGCTGAGCAAGATTGAGAGCCAGGGGACCTCTCCCTGTCCCCCTCCGTATCTATCTTGGTTTATGAGGTTCTGTACACAAACTGAGATGGAGCTCAGAATAGGCTGCAAGACGACTCCTGGATTTGGGGCAGTTTATCTGCTGGCTTCCTCAGGAATGCCCACTTGTGCTTTTTGCCTAAGTCCTCTGATCCAGTGATCTTCTCTGCACTTTCTATAATAACCAACCCAGGATTGCCTACAACAGCATAGGACGTCTTCCTGAAGGTCAATGCTATTAGCACTTCCTCCACAAAACCTTTCTTCATCCAACTGTCAGTTTTTTCCTCGGTCTGGAAAGCAATCGGCACTGTGCCAAATTGATTGAATTCTATATCCCATTGTCCACAGCAGAATCCTTGAGAGTCACAGCATTTATCATAATGGAGCAAGAACGTTCTACATGTTCTCTATTTTTTAACCTAGCATTGATTGACCAAAACCAACTTAACATACAATTGCAAACGAACACATGGCATTAGCTTCAAGCGTAGTTGCTAAGAGATGATCTCATTATAATTCCAAAATCCAAAAGCTCATATTAACCTCTTTGATTCAATGTGAACGTTGTACCCTTAAGAGAGAGAGAATCATTCACTAAGACTCAGGCTTGTACTCAGTGTTTAGGGAATGAAGAAAAAGAACAATTGTATGACAGTTACTTTAAGAAAATGACAATAGCAAAAGAAAGGGAAAAAAACTAATCTATGAACTAAAAGAGAAAGCAGAAATAATGTGTGGAATGTGAAAACAGCCTGCCTCTAGTGCTCACATTCTCAGCTTCAACTATAAGAAACAAATAGGCAGGCATTTATATTGAAATTGTTTTTGGTATCCCTGGACAGCCAATCTCACTTTTAGGTCAAGTAATTTCTAATCTGATGACTTCGGTTGTCATTAGAAAGTAAATAGTAGAAAACTTCAGTAAAGTTGTTTGAAAAAAGTCAAATAAATATATTTATATTTTAAAGTGGTATTATTGGCTTCTCAGCTGCAGAATTAGGCACTTCAAATGCACATTCTCCCCATTTTTTCAGGTAGTGTTTAACTCTATGCTGATTTGGCAGTATCTACCAAAAACCTTTAAAATTTTGTACATTTTAACCCATAATTCCATTTCTGAGAACTTATTTAAGGAAAATGAGATGCCTGTGCAAATATGTATGGACAACATCATTCATTTTCAACACATAATAACCAAAAGTTGGAAACAACTTAAATATTCAGCATCAGAGTATTTGTTAAATAAATGATGGTACATCAATACAAGGAAACATTAAGCACATATTAAAAACTATATTCTTAAAGAATGTTGAAGGAATGAAGGAGAACATATGTGTATACACACTCATACACATATATGTACACATACAGCAAATATGATTCTCTGGCTGCCAGTAATAACAAAAAACTATTTGAATGGCTGAAGCATTTGTGACAAAGGTGACATTAAGAGGCGTTGGAGAAGAAGTTTCTTTTTGTAAATAGGATCAGATCACTTTTTTCCCATGAGGGGAAAAAAATGCATTTTGATCTCTACCTCATGCCACACACACAAATCAATTATATAACTTTTATGTATATCAATTATTTATGTATATATACGTACAATATATAAGACCTAAATGTGAGAACTAAAATAAAGCATTTAAAAGGAAACACATGAAACTATCTTCATGACCTTAGGGTAGGCAAACTTTCTTATATTGAACACAAAAGTTTCTAACCCTAAAGGGGAAAAAAGATAAATTGAATTTTACTTAAACAAAAACTTCTGTTTATCACAAAAATTATTAAGAGAGTGAAAAATTAAGCTACAGAAAGAGGAGAGATAATAGCAAAACATATATCCAACAAAAGACTCATATTCAAAATACGTACAGAAACCCTACAAAAAAACACACACACCCAGATAACAGAGTAGAAAAATGGCCAAAATATTTGAACAGGAAATTTTAAAAAAGATATCCACATGGCTGATATACATATGCAAAGATGTTCAACTTGCATAACCATCAAGAAAACACAAATTACACTACAACGTGATACTACTACATACCATTAGAATAGTTAAAATGAAATAGACAATTCGTATGAAGTAGTAGCAATGCTATGAAGCAACGGAAACTCTCACACACTGCTGGTTGGAGTGTAAATTGATACAACTTCGGAAACTCTTTGGATACCTGTAGTATCTACTAAAATTGGACATACCCACGTCATGACCTAGGAATTCTATTCCTGGTTATTTACCCCACAGAAAGTGCACATATATTCACTAAAAATTATGTACAAGAGTGCTCATAGCAGTACTACTTGTGAATAGCCCCAAGATGGAAACAGCTCAAATGTCTATGAACAGCAGAATAAATAAATATATTATGGTATATTTATACATTATACTATCACACAACAAGCAGAAGGAACAAATAATGTTATACACAGTAGCATGAATAAATCTCACAAATAGAATGTTAATCAGAAGAAACCAGACAGAAAGGAAAAGCTATGTGATTCGATTCATATAAAGTTCAAAAACTGGCAAAACTAATCTATGGTCACTTTCAGATACTGGTTACTTTCAGAAGTGGGAGTGACAAGGAGTCACTTCTCAGGGATGATAATGTTCTTTTTCTTAATTTGGGAACTGTCTACACGTACATTAGCTATGAAAAACTCCATCGTGCTGTAAACTTGTGATGCACTTTTCCAAAAGTATGTTATACTTCAATAGAAAGCTATTTTAATGGCTTCAAATGATAGGGGTTTATTTAACTCAAGCAACAGAAAGTTTAGAGGCAGCAGTAGAGAACCAGAATGGTGCCTCAACAATGTCTTTGAGAACCCAGGCTCCACCTTCATGCTCCTTCATGCTCAGACTGTGAATTATGTCTTCAAGGTTGTAAGATGCCTGTGACATTTCTAGGCATTGCATCTGCATTATAGGAAGGGATGAGGCAAAAGGCCAAAAGCCAAAGAACATGCCAACTGAGCCTAACTCTGTGGAACTGAGGATACATTTTTTTATTTTAGGCATCATAATTTTCTAGTTTCCAAATGTTCCACAATGATATGTATTAATGTTGTTTTAAAAAGAAAGCTCCGCTAAATGGATTGCAATAAAGCAAAATTATTCTCTGATTTTGAACTTCAAGCCCTGTAGAGGTAATTCACAGAGTTTCCTATTGGGCTGAATAATTGGAAAATCCTTTCCATGCCTATAGGAGCAGAAAAATAGCCCTGGTCTTATTCTTGAGAGGGTGCAGAACAGTGAGTTGCTCCCGGATTCTCATATTAGAAGGTGCATAGAGACCTTGTATGTGTGGGCCCCTAAGCAGTATTCTTTGGGAGCAGAGGTGTTTCTGACCTGAAATGACTTGGGGAAAATGGCAGCATCCCACACAGCCAGGGTTTGGTGTGTAGGTGTCTGCTGCTGCTGTTCGACACTCAAATGCATATTTTATCCATTTTCTGGAGTTCTGCAGGGTAGAGCTTAGCTCAGAATAATTAAGGAGAAATGCAAATCAAGAAATAAGCTTGGTTATAATTTAATTCACTGAAAGAAGAGAAAGTAAAAAGCAGTATAAATTATATTTCAACACAGTTGATTGCCTGAAAGATATCATTGATCAACACTTTTTCTAAAGATAACGACCTTTGAGATAGCTTGTGCTTTGAACAGTGTCAAGTTTATTCACCCTATCTAAAGGATACTTCTTGGCCCTGAGGCTTCAATCCCTTATTTGCCTTCAATTGCTACTGTCTGGGAAAATGTGGTTAGCAGCAAACAAACTCCATGGGAGCTTCTACATGAAGAACCCAAGGAGAGAGCTCTCTCCCTCTGATTTCCAACTCAAGAACCACTTGAAGATGGATCTAAAATTTTCCAGTGAATAAAAGCAGAAAGTTGATGCATATGGTTTTAAATTGTGAGAAGGGAAATTGTGTTAAAGAAGAATGAAAAACCTATATAGTTTGTAGACTTCACTTTCAACAATATTTATTTCCTGCCCACTTTGTATGGTGCCTTGTGTTGAGACCTGCCATATTCAGAGAAAAACTCTCACACCACAGGAACCTCCACAATTACAGGCACACAGAGTCCCCCCCCCCCCACAAACCCCCCCCCCCCCCCCCCCCCCCACAGTCACACCCTCCAGAGTCACCCCCACAGATACCCCCACAATCACCCCACAGCCCTCCCACAGCCCCGAGTCAGCTCCCACAACACCTCCACAGACGTAAAGATCCATCTTTAGTTCCTCCAAGACATCAGGCTCTCACCCCGTCACCTTTACTGTACAAGAACACTCTTCTCTCCTTCCTCCTGCCCTTACAACGCGCTTCTCTCAATCTGGCCAACTTCTACTCAGCCATCTGGCCTTTGTTAGACATTTCTTCTGAGAAAGGAATGCCACCTGAGTCCTCCTGAGTTTCTCTGCCTACATTTTTATTTAGAACGTCTCCCCAGAATAACCTTTAAAGGACAAAGGAGACAAAAATAAAGTGTCTTTTAAGACTCTATCTAAAGAGTCTTGCTTAATCAACATGCTGATGACAAAGAGCAAACATTTCTGTACATATTACATGCCAGGCATTGCTCTATGTGCCTGGGGGTTATTAAATAATTTATTCTTCACAACAGCCCTAAGAGTTGGATGAGTAGGCCTTCTATTGTTCCAATTTTACAGATGAAGAAACTGAGATATGAAAAGGTTAAATAACTTTTCCCCAAGTTCACAACGCTGGTAAGGGAGTCTTGGAATGCAGAAAATGTCCAGATATGGACCCCTGACCCTGAGCTTATCCATGAGCTTGAGACCTGATGGACAGCTCCATTTGGATGACCCCAAACTCAACTCGTCCCAGCTGAAGTGAAGTCTCTCCCCACAAGCCTGCTGTGTGTTCTTTGTTGCCTCTTTTGCTAGTAGCACAGTCATGCTCCCAGGAACCCAGGCTCAAAAGTCTGTGTGCTCTGGAACTCTTTGCTTTTCATCTCCCCTTCTAGCCTCTAGATTCTATACCCTAGTCCTCTGGCGTCTATTCCCTGCTTTCCCTTCCCTTGGTCAATATTCCACTCCAGAATTTCATAACCACATAGCTATCCTTCTAGTTGGCAGCTCACATCTATAATCACTCCTACTTCTTCCACTTTATTCACAGGTCAAAGATCTTTAATAACTCCCCATCATGTACTGTGTTAAGTGAAAACACTCCTGCCTGTTATCTCAACAGCTATTATCAACCGGATTCAAGGTACCTTCCAGGTTTGCTGCCCACTGCTTCCTTACTTGTTTCCTGTGTCCGATTTGATGGTTCCCCAAACCCATCCTGTTTCCCATTTGTCTCATACTCTTGCCACTGTCCAGACTTCCCTAATCCTCACCACCACTTACTACAATAAAAGCATGTCCCAAATGCCCTGAACTCTGCACAACCTTTCATGAGTACACCAAACCAATATGTTCTCTCCCTACTTTGAAACATAATGATTCTTCTGACCTATATACTGTATCACAGATGTGTGTGTGTCTGTCATGGCCTCCTTGGAGATAGGAATTATGTCTTACTCATCTTGGCTTCCAGCAGGAGCCAGTGTAGTGTCCTAATATGGTGAATGTTAAAAATATATTTAAGTTGAATATGATGACCTTGAATTGACTGTAAATGAAAGTGGACACCAAGCTTGCTCTATGAAAGAGTTCTACTCATCTTCCCTGCTGGGTTTATAAAAACTGATTAAAATTCATAGTAAATATGGAAACAACATACACCTTCCCATGATAAAAATCAAGATAAACTTGGGGTCAAATAGTGGAGTCAGTGCCTTTAAAGCCAAAGCATTTTCATAGAAATGAAAACTTGGGATGTCAATTGGATATGTGTCAATCAGTAAGGGAGCAGTTGAAAGGTTTAAGGTTGATCTTTTCAGTGGACTACAGCTGGGCATGAGAATAGCGATGTGAATCTGTGCTTGTTGACATGAGATATTCATAACAGCATTAAGTGACCAAAGCAGATTAGATAGCAGGGAGTTTATTTGCATTTTTAAAAACGTCTGGTGTGTGTCTAAATTAAAAAGAAAAGCTTGGGAAAATATACATCAAATGTTACCAGTTATCTCTGAGTGGTGAAATTAAGGATAATTTATGTGTTGTTCTAAATACTTCTCCCGAATTTTTGCCCTGAGCAAAAATAGAAAAATATTCAACTTTCATTGGGAATATAGTGGTCACGGGTAGCCTAACTACATGCTGAGATGTGTGAGAGGACATTGTGCCATTCTGAGGGGTACACCAAGCTCTATAACTGTAGTTGAATTAGTAAGAACAGCTAAAATGTTTGCTGTTGTTTTATGCCAGGCACTCTGCCAAGATTTTACATACATTAATTTTTTTCATTTACTTGTCATAACAGCACTTTTCTGCTTTATTTTTCTTTACAGCATATGTCACTTTCTGATATTATACAGTTTATATATTTATTGCCTTCATTGTATGCTCTTCTCACTAGAACATAAGCTACCTGAGGGCAGGAATGTTTGTTTAATTTGGTCACTTCTGTATGCCTAGTACCTACTGCAGTGCCTGGCATCTTAGTAATTGATAAATATTTGCCGTCTGAATGAACCACCTATCTTAGTCCATTTTGTGCTGCTCTAACAGGATACCTGAAACTGGGTAATTTATAATTAAATTATAATAAATAAATTATATAATTTATATATATATAAATAATATATTTATTATAATTATAATTACAAAAGTCTTTATAATTTAAAAAATTTATTATTAATTATTATTTAAAATTATTGGCATTCAGCTCTTGGTTCTGGAGGCTAGGAAGTCCAAAATTGAGGGCTCACATCTGGTGAGGGCCTTCTTGCTGCATCATCCCATGTCAGAAGGCACAAAGGCAAAAGAGCTCACAAGAGAGAGCAAAAGGGGGCCAAACTCACTTTCATACTAAACTTGTTCTCACAATGACAAACTCGCTCCCAAGATAGTGACATTACTTCATTCATGAGGCCAGAGCCCTCATGACGTAATCACTTCTTAAAGGTCTTACCTTTGGACACTGTTGTATTGGGTATTAAGTTTTTAACACAACCTTTAGAGAACACATTCAAACCATAGCAAGTATTATTCCTATTTTACAATGATGACTCTAAGACAGGCTAAACAGTTTGTCTGAAGACACATAGATATGAAGGAGCACAGCCATGTCTCAGCCCAGATCTTCAAGTGGTTCTGGTTCTGAACTGCTCTCTCTCATCAATTACACCAAATCCTTGAATGAAAATGTCCTCCTCCTCTCACCTGTAGTCAACCCATGGGAGATGGTGAAATGTGACATATGCATTTGCAAGAATGGTTTTGTTTTGAGTGTTAAGTTAGTAGGATCTTCACATAATCAATGAAGTTTTATCATCCACAAGGGTTACCATAACAGGCACAATAGTTTTCACATCAAAAGCAGGAGGGGGAGGGCCCAGAAATCTAATCAAAAACTGACTAAATAAAAAAGAAAACTATAGTCTGGGAAATAGTCCTCAGACATCTTTTTTTTAAGGAGTTGTGAATGTAAGAAGTCAGACTGAACAGATAGACCCCAGAAAAGTATCAAGATTTCTCAGGGAAGCCCAGTGCTGATGCAGGAAGAAAGTACTCCGACCAGCAAAACCAACTATCTGGGCCACATGGCCGGCCATGCAGTTCAATCATGTTGGCCATTCACACCATCCACACGCCTTGCCTTGATCACCAAACAATCTTTTAACTGTCACAGGCTTCCCTTGTGAAGACACCTCTGCTCTCTTGAGCATGTGGAGTTTGACAGGTAGGCAGCCTCAAGCAGTGTGTGCAGCCCAGCCCCAAATGTGGGTGCCTGCAGGTCCTGGGGCTCAGGGTTCTAGCCAGAGAATCCCCTGACTAGCAGATAGGCATTCCCCAGTCCCCTTGGCAATTTGATCTCTCACTATAAATTAAGCAATTGACTTTCTGAATTATTAATTAGTCTTTTGTGAGCTTGATTAATGTGACTGAATACCATGGATCTGACAACCTTTAAAAGCTCTCCCAAGTCCAGTTTTGGACTCTTCCATGGGAAAACCAGCCCAGAATTGTCGTGATAATTTACCTCTTTACACCCCTCTACCTTCCCACATGAGTGCACACACATATACATATAGATACACACAAACATGCTCACACATATGAAATAAACACACTCACATGCACACATAGATGCACATATATGAGGCCTGTTTGGCCAGACAGCCTCCCTAGATTATGTCGTTATCTCATCTTCTCTGTAACTGTAAAATCACACAGTTAAAAAGACATGAAACATTCAAATGTGCTTGTATTTTTCTCCATTCTTGCTGGTTGCCAGCGTTTCATAGTGGACAGACACAATTCAGCCCAAAGTCAGCCCGGGTAAAATAGCAGGGATTTTTTTCCCCTCAGTTTGGCTCTAGGCTGGTCCTAATGGCAACCAGTCAGCAGCAGCTGCTTCCCTTGAAAGCAGGAAGTGAGCAGGGCCACAGGGTTCCTGGACAGAGCAGAGAATGAGACAAAGAACGCCTGTTCTCTCCCACCCACACTGGGCCCTTTCAGCGCTTCTCTGCAGAAGCTGAAAATGTCAAAAGGCCAGCCCAGGGGGCCCTTATAAAATCCCCTATTTGAGATTGAACAACATGATACTCAAACACTAGAAAAGCCAATTCTTTGACTGCCATGGCATCTGCTCCTCATGACTATAACTTTTTATTTTTCTTTTTTTGAGATGGAGTCTCGCTCTGTCACCCAGCCTTGAGTGCAGTGGCGCGATCTTGGCTCACTGCAAGCTCTGCCTCCCAGGTTCACCCCATTCTCCTGCCTCAGCCTCCCGAGTAGCTGGGACTACAGGCGCCCACCACCTCGCCCGGCTAATTTTTTGTGTTTTTAGTGGAGACGGGGTTTCACCGTGTTAGCCAGGATGGTCTCGATCTCCTGACCTCGTGATCTGCCCTCCTTGGTCTCCCAAAGTGCAACTATAACTTCTTGCCAACTCACTCAGAATATAACAGAAAGGTCTTATTTGGCCTTCAAGGCCACTGTGAACCCGTCCCCTGCTACTCTTGGACTGCAACCACTACCATGCTCTCCCCCTTGTTCCACTGCAGCCCCACTGGGCTCCTCACTCTTCCTCTAATGCACCCGCATCTTGCTTCCTCAAGACCTCTATGCTTTCTGTTCCTCCTGCACGGGATGCTCCTCCCTCACACACCTCCACAGGACTTGCTCCCTCACTTCGTTTAGCTCTTTATCCAAATATTATCTTATCAGAGATACTTTCCTATCATACTTAAAATATACAGCACCCCCTACCTGCTATTACTTTTTTAAAATTTTTTATTTTACTTTATTTTATTTTATTATACAGACAGGGTCTCACTGTGTTGCCCATGCTGGTCCCAAACTCCTGGCCTCAAGTGACCTTCCCACCTCAGCCTCCCAAAGTGCTGGAATTACACGTGTCAGTCACTGTGCCCAGCTGGTACTTCCTATTACTCTTTATTCTCTTCTCTGATGTATTTTTCTTCCTAGTTCTTATTCCCCCCTGACATACTATACCTGCATTTATTGTCTGTCTTCCTCCACTAGAACGCAGGCTGCTTGAGAGCAGGGATTTTGTTTGATTTAATGACTGCCATTTCCTTAAGGCCTAAATGGTGGCCAACCCATAGTAAACACAAATACAGATGTGCTGAATGAATGATTGGTGCTTCTCCTTCACCACTTTTTCTTTTTCTTAATTATTTTACCCACTTCCCCCTAAGTTATAAAATCTTAAAGTAGCATGTTGACCCCAGACGGGTGTCATTTCTCCTTGAAATCCTTCAAAGAGTAAAGTCCTTCATGGTACTAGGGCAACCCAAAATGAAGTCCAGTTAGGTTGAAAAAGAATTTTCAATCATTGGCTAGTTCTATAGAAAACCACAAGAAGGGAGATGCTAAGGGGATTCTGAAACCATCCTCAGAGGTAATGACCCAATTCATCTTGGGGAGAGGAATGTGCTTTGTTTGGGTGAATTGCTTTAATGTGCCTTTTAGTTCTGCAAAGAGAAGCCTAACACTTGGGAAGGATAGCAGAGACACAGATAAGGGGTGTAAAATTTTGCTCTCATAAAATTATAAAAGATGTCTATACTGGTAGAAGAGGTGTTTTTATGTTTCATGTTTTCTAATTTCATTGCCTGCTCTGAAAAACCAAAGCTTGAACAGAGGCTAAAACTTACAGAATAATATAAAGAGAAGTTAGTCTGTTCAACATGGCAGGAAAATGGGGTGAAGATCAGAAGGGGTTCCTCACAATGCTGGATGTTTTCCACCCAGCTTCATGTTTATGTATGAAGTTTTATGTATGAAAACTTGCCCTCAGTCACCCCAAGTCTTCAACAAAAACCATGTTAACCACTAACAATGGCAGCCTTGTGTTAGCATTGCCTTAAGGAATCAAAGGAGCACCATGTCCATGTTTTGGGATGATGCAGACCAAATGTGCCTAGGGGAGCATTAAGAAGTAATGATGAGATGGCTAGGGGTGAGGAGGAGCATTTGGAAGCAGGAGGTCGGAGGTGTTAACCAGTAAAATGTAATTGCTTACAGGAATTCTTGGAAATTTGGGATAGGAAACAGAATGTCTTGCAGTCAACATCACATCAGTATTTAAATAGTAAAAGAAAGGGGACCCTGAAAGAATGGAGGACTTGTAGACTTTGGGGTCACTCTGGGTCACAATATTCAGGCTTGAACCTCAGTGGTTATCTAGTTTTCAAATATTATTTAACCATAGAAGTTTTTTTATCAAATAAATTATAATATGGAACCCAATGTGTAATACACATAAAAATTGAGCTGCCATGATGAAATGAGATAGGGGTTTGAATTTATGCCCACTTGGCCTTCCTGTTGGATCTCACATTGAACGTCAGGCACCTCCATGGAATCCCAGTACTCCAGAAACACAATTTAAATACCATCAATCTAGAACCCAAAGCAGGAATCCACTCTTTGATATTCCAGACAGTTGATTGTTCTGCCTGAGTGCTCATAACCCACTAAGCAACATGCCCCTTAGCCAGCTGTCACTGATGGGTGGTGTTCTTCCTTCTCTTCAACTGAATTCCTCAACTTCTACCCATTGGTGGGACTTCTACCCACTGCTCTTAGTAGAAAAATCAAAATAAGGGTAATTCCTTCCATGTAACAGCTCTTCAAATCTTCGAAGACCTCTTATATCCTTCCCTAAGATGTTTTTGTTCCAAGCCAAATAGTCCTCATTCTCTTGACTATTCTCAAACTATTACAAAGTTCATATATTACTTGGGGATCTGAAATTACTGATATTAATAGTAAAAACAAGTTCAGCATAGAAAGAGAGTTCTCTTACACCAAAACAGGGGTACATGAAAGAGAGGCACACTTTGAGGGTAGTGAAGGAAAATGAGACGCATTGATCTCCTGCTCTAAAAACAGCTCAGGATATACGTTCTGCCATGAGTACTGTGAGGGGGTAGAAATCAACTCCAACTTCACTCAGCTCAGGTATATGTGCCTGGACTCACACCCTAGCCCTAGAAGTCACCAAATCAGGGACCTAAAGAGGATGGCTATTGGCAGCAGAGGCACTCAGCTCTTCCTAATAGTATTCTTGAAACACCCCTTAGCTGGGCTCAGGAATTCAAGCCAAGAAGTGCTTAGCATGAGTTAATTTCACCTGATGTTAATTGGCAATTTGCATATCCAGAGAGTTACTGACGCTTGGACAATGACATGGAATTTTTTTTTTTTTGAAAGAGGGTCTCATTCTGTCATTCTGACACCCAGGCTGGAGTGCAGTGGCACGAACATGGTACTGCAGGTGAGTGCTACCATACCTGGCTAATTTTTTTGTATTTTTAATAGAGACAGGGTTCACCCCATTGCCCAGGCTGGTCTCAAACTCCTGGGCTCAAGCAATCAGCCTGCCTCAGCCTCCCAAAGTGCAAGGATTATAGGTGTGATGCACTGTGCCCAGCCCATGGAATCTATTCATTGGCAATAAGTGACATTCTACATCATGGATCCATCAGTTGTTTCAGAGCAGGATATATCTGCCTGTTAGCACTGTTTAGTAATAATCATTGGATTGATGTTGCAGCTGGTTTTGGTGGGGCCTGCGGGAGTGAGGAAAGTGAGTTTCAAAGGTTATGCCTATCACATAGCTAGAAAGTATCTGTGACCAGCTCACCTTCTATGAGAGACCAACATCACCACAGACAAAAGTTGAGCTCCCTGGCATCAAGCTGCAACACACATACACTGCTGGCAGTTAGAGGCCTGGAGACAATGTGCACACTGTGCAACCCAGTAGTGGGAGGTCAGTGAGGCTAGCGCCTGAGATCTCAGGACCCCTTTCCAAGCCTATCCTTCTAGGGGGAAGAGAAAGTGTGTGGCTATACTGTTTCCTCTGCCTGTCATAAAGCTGTTCCACCAATGTAAACTGTCTGAGTCCTGTGTAAACTGTGGGTTCTTTCAGCAACTCAACACTTGGGATGATTAATGGGTAATGAGCACAGTGAGGATGAGAAGGGTCTTCAGATACAGCCCTCAGAGGCCTGCCTTAAGGATGCTTCTGATGGGAGAGTGTTGTGTTTGGACTTTAAGCACACATCTTAGTAAGTGTGTGTGATGAGGTACAATACTTTAATTCTGTTGGACTTTGAGGAAGTTACCTCCAGAAAAACAACAAGAACATGTTCTGGTTTGCTCCAATAGAAAAATATTTCCAACTTTAACACAGAATACGTCCATCTAATGTTTCCAGGTGTGTATGCAAACAGAGAATGACCCAGTGTTAATCCTCATTTTTCCCCCCACAAGCTATTTTGACCCCATATCTTCTAGAAGCAGAATTGTGTTTCATGTATGATAAAGTATTTTCTCCACAAACAGAATGTTACAGACTCTTCTGAACTCTCAAACAACCATGTGAAAATAATGCTGGGCATGCATGAATTAAGGTCACATTGCTATTGAAATAAAAATCAAAGTAACCCCATGTCTTCCAAGAGTTATGACAGCACCAACAACAAAACAGAAGCTTAGGAAGGAAGTCAGTTCCAGGGGGAAGAGAAAGTCTATATATGCATGCATGTGTGTTCACACACACAATTCTCACACACCACATATATGTGGGGAAATGATCTATGTAAAGAATGAAGCAAAATATAATCATTCTAGTCTTATGTCAGAATTTGAGTTGTATCTAAATCCGCACTCTGCCACCTGCCAGCTGTGACTGAACAAGGTTAAGTTATTTAACTGCTCTGAGACTAGTTTCCCCAGCTATAAAATGGCAACAATTTTTATTCTGCAAGGTTTTGACGAGGATTAAAAGAGAGAATTCATGTGCTGTACCTGTTATTAAATTAATAAACATCATTGACAGATTTCCAGGGGAGCAATTTTGACCAAAATTTGCTGACTTCCTTCCCTCCCTCTGAGGCTCTGTGTTATGTGAAGAGGAAGGACAAAAGGAAGGGAAATGAAAATCAGAGAAGGGCCAAGGAAGAAAAACATTGCTTGACAATTCTTTAATACAACGTGGAAATCATATTAATTTAGTTCTACTTGTCTGTACTAGAATAATGCCCAAGGATCAACCAAGAAATCTCCCATCACTTGGCAGACAGAAGCTGCTAACACATGGATCTCCTGACCCCAGAGCCCTACCTTCCATCGTCCCCTTGCCACAGAGTCAGAGACAGGAGGGTCACTCACTGGGGAGTGGAGGGCTGTACTTAGAGGATTTCTGGAGTCCTTTGTCATGTCATATAAACTACAAAATGCTGTGCTATTCCACATGCTCATTTAACCTGGTGTTTATAATTATCCTGAGAAAAGGCATAACTATAGGATCTGAACTGCCCGAAGCAATTATCTTTTAGGGGCTCAATCAAAATTCATACCTAGTTCTTCCCATCATGGTGGTTTTCTCCTTTATACCAGAACTGCTTCCAACCTGACGGCAGATGCTGCTGGCACTTGGTCCCCTTCACCCCCGGCTAGTGAGGGTGCATGCGCAGTTGCGTTAAACAGGTTTCGCCATACCTTCTCAGGTGTCTGGATTTCTCATTAACTCTTGATGAGGGCTTTCTCAGGACCAGGAAATGCAGCTTGGAAAGGTGGGGGATGGGAATGACTGCAGTCCATCTTCACCAAGAGGGGTTGGACAGGAATTCAGTGCCAGCTTCTGGCACATTCTGTGTGGTTTCCAGAGGGTCCTCCAGCACGGGACAGCCCAGCTGCCCACAGTGGTAACAACCCACTCATAACACATGTCCTTTAGTGACTTTACCCACTTCCTCAAATGTTCTTCCTGGAATCACCTCCTAGGTAAACAACAGGCACTGAGTCTTGAAGTTGGTCTACTTTTGGAGGAACCCAAACTGAGACAAATTCTAAAATTCATGTGGTTACACATTCACACCAAAAACAAACAAACAAACAAACAAACAAACAAAACAAAACAAAACAAAAAAGCAGCCAGTAATAATGACCATGGGTGGCTGAGCAGTCAGAACCTGAGGATGACATTTTCAAGGATTGAAAAAGTGAAGCTAACATTCTCCTCAAAGCAGCAAGTTACTTCTCCAGTTTCACCAAGACTCCATCTTGCCAGAAACTGCTGGAATTGCAATCTGGGCAGTGATGGCCTCCAAGGGCTCTAGTATGGCAGCTACAGATCCAGTTTGGATTTTCTAACTATTAAACAAGAGATTTTAGAATATACTCAGAAAGGAGGATATTTTTTCTCAATTCAAGAAAACATCTGGGCCGGGTACAGTGGCTTACGCCTGTAATCCCAGCACTTTGGGAGGCCGAGGCGGGCAGACCAACTGAGGTCAGGAGTTGAAGACCATCCTGGCCAACATGGCAAAACCCCATCTCTACTAAAAAAGAAAATATAAAAGTCAGTTGTAGTGGCACATGCCTGTAGTCCCAGCTACTCAGGAGGCTGAGGCACGAGAATCGCTTGAACCTAGGAGGCAGTGAGGCAAAATCATGCCGCTGTACTCCAGCCTGGGTGACAGAGTGAGGCTCCATCTCAAAAGAAAAGAAAAAAGAAAGAAAACATCTGAATTCAAGTTGTAAAGTGTTTTTTAAAAACTACAAGTATGATCAACACATTTACATTATAGAAGACAAGCACAATCATCTCGACATACATTCTAGATTTATCTACTTTGCACACATATTTTAGAAAGATTTTCAGGGATTCAGAGGCCGGGCGCGGTGGCTCAAGCCTGTAATCCCAGCACTTTGGGAGGCCGAGATGGGTGGATCACGAGGTCAGGAGATCAAGACCATCCTGGCTAACACGGTGAAACCCCGTCTCTACTAAAAATACAAAAAACTAGCCGGGCGAGGTGGTGAGCGCCTGTAGTCCCAGCTACTCGGGAGGCTGAGGCAGGAGAATGGCGTAAACCTGGGAGGCGGAGCTTGCAGTGAGCTGAGATCCGGCCACTGCACTCCAGCCTGGCGGACAGAGCAAGACTCTGTCTCAAAAAAAAAAAAAAAAAAGAAAAAGAAAAAGAAAGATTTTCAGGGATTCAGTATAATATCTTAAAGTGACCACTTAGTTTTAGTAAAAATAGATTCCCGGCTTCTGTTAATTGACTGTAACTATGGTCTGAGAGTGATTAGATTTTAAAGTGTTTGTGTGTGTAAAATTCTCACAGGAAAACCACAGTGCACCGTACTGAAGTGTGATGAGTTTTACTCTGCAGTTTGTCCTGCTCCAGAGATGCCAGACCAGTAAATTACATGGAGTAAGTTCACATAACACGACTGGTTTTATAGACTCTAACCATTTATTTAACAAATGGAAATTTCTAATATATAGCACTTTTCTACATTTAACATTTTAGGGAGGAGAGACTCATGTTCTACAGTATACATTATTACAAAAGAGTTCATTATAAATTTAAATCAGCTAAAACACTTTCTCTAAGGATTAGGATTATCATCCTTTAGTGCAGCGAGGTGACATTTTGTGGAAAGCGTCCATGTCTCTTCGTCAGAGGAGATGTCTTACCAGCACAACCTTCCTTCACTCTGACCTGTCCATCAGAGAATTTCCTTTACCAGTAAAACAGATGGAAGTCCATTTCTCTTTTTTGGTTCCCAACTCAAGTGCAGACCTTTTAATTTAGGAAAGAACTCAAACTTATATAAACTAAAGAGTGAAGGTTGTTGTTTTCATGCTGTTTACTCACACACTGCTCTGTAAAGTCAAAGTTTTCTTGTTGATTTTGCTCACGTGCTGATTGCTACGCGTGCAGCCATCATTAGTGCAAATGTGTGGGAGACTTTTTGAATAATGTATAGCACCCAAAGGAATGAACAGCAGACCCCCCCACCCCCAAATTTAAATCACTGCTCTTGTAAATCCTGAAAGCCAAGGATCACTTGTGCCTTACAGAATCCGGGGGCTCTATCCCCAGGTGCAAAGTACATTTTCCAGGTTTCTCCAGGGCAAAGGCAGGGTGGACACCCTCATTAAACCTGTGCCTGATGAGGAAGAGCAACTGGCCACTCTCCGCATTGATGAAGATAAGTCTCTGGTTGCTGTAGTCCAGCAGGATGCCCACTCTGGCTGGACGCTCAGTCACGTGAACATCACTCACGATACCACTGTAGAAAAATGTGTATCTAAAATGAAAGAGAATGGGAAACGTAAAACTCTGGAACTCTCAAAGACCTTGATAAGGAAAGTCACTTGGGAATAACCAATTCTTCAGTTATTAACTCCACTTCACAATAAGGACTTGCAATAATGCTGTCCCAAATACTTTCTCTAGATTTCTTCTAGATGCTAAAATGCAGAGCTCATCCCAAAAGATGAGCATGTTTAATAATTTTGCTCCTTCTACATTAGGAGGCAGTCCCAGAATAGCCAACATGCCTCCTTTGTGATTTTTCTCCACTTTCTAATTCTCTCCCAGTTGCCCACGTTTTAACTACCGCATTCATGGCGTGTCATTCTTTTGAATAAAACTCCTTTGAGGCTGCCATGTATTTTTAAAAGTACTACAGGCTTGCCTTCCATACAATGTATTAATTTTACAGTTTTAAAAATTTATAGGTAACTTACATAACGGCCTTTATGAAGTTTAAGAAATACTTCATTATTTTTGCCAACTTCATCCTTTGTTTCCACTCCCCCTTCCCCAAACCAACTTTCCTTTTCATTTTCTCAAGGTTTTCTGCAGCCTTGCCGCCAGAGGAGTTGCCTTTGATTCCTCTCTCTAATTCAGACAAATTCAACTCAACAACTATTCCTTGCACATATCCATCCGTGTATCCAGCACTTTAATAGGCACTCTGGGGGATGTAAAGGGCATGAAATACTGTCCTTGCCCTCTGGGGTCCCATACTGTATGGGGCAGGAAGGAAAAACTGCCCACACTTGAAACTCAGACCATAGCTGGGAATACCTCTCAGGGCACAGATCGTCAAGTGTTTACTAGACACATTTAATGAACCTGTTTTGGTTGTGAAGGGAAAGGTTCAAGGCAGGCTGGAAAGGAGAAAGTGCTGACCAGAAAGTTTGGGGTTTTCTCCTAGTAGTCTTCGAAACTGAGAATGGGGCCCTGAAAGTAGGGGAAAGAATGGAATGAGAGATGGAAGAAGAGAGATGAGGGGAAGGTCTATGGATGTGTAGGCTGTAGGGGTGGGAGCACAGCAACACCAGGGCAGTTTGTACCTAAGAGTCTGGGTAAGTGACGGGTCTGGCAGGGAGGGCTGAGGATCTTCAAGACTTGCAACATCTGTCTTAAGGCCCAGAAGCTCAAGTGTAAGGTATTTAGGGGATGGCAAGTTGGCAACTTCATTGCAGAAAGAAGCTCAAGTGGAAGGGCAGAGGTTCATGGTGGTGGGGAGATAAGTGAGACTTTTGAGTTGATAGAGGACATTTCCAACGCTTTGCTAATGAGAGAGATGCCAGAACACTA
Source organism: Piliocolobus tephrosceles (assembly GCF_002776525.5). NCBI lineage: Eukaryota > Metazoa > Chordata > Mammalia > Primates > Cercopithecidae > Piliocolobus > Piliocolobus tephrosceles. The sequence goes on along the minus strand of NC_045437.1, from coordinate 76,517,988 downwards.
TGACGTTCTGGAACCTGCAGGACAGACTAAATGTTTCAGGTAGTAATGATGGGGACTGGCAGTGTGAGCTGGGCTCTTACAGAAGGCTTTGGGAGCACATGGGCTCACACTCAGTCAGATAGGACAGGCAGGACTTGAATAGGTGAAAAAGAAGGAGAAAAATCCACACAGTAAGGGCAGCAGCAGTGATGGTGAGGTGGCCGAAGAAGCTCGTATGTGGCAGAGAACATCACCATTGGCCTGTTGGGTTTGGACAGGACACGGGGGTGACTTTTCGGATGTTACATGGATAAGTCAGTCAGGGGCCAGGCTCTAGATCTGCCCTAACACAGTAGCCACTAGACATAGGTGGCCACTTCCATTAAATTTAAAGTTAAACAAAATTTAAAATTCAGCTTTTCAGTCCTACCAGCCACACTTCAAGTGTTTAATAGCCACATGTGGCACCATTTTTTCTATTATCGCAGAAGGTTCTATTGCATAACGCTGGTCTGGAGGGTTCTAAATGCCTAAATGAGTCATTTCTCCTCCCCTGCTTGGAAGGTCCCCTGTCCCTGCAGGCCCAGCGTTGGTCATTCCTTGAGCCAATCCCTACCCGGGAGGCCAAATGGGAAAAGGTATTCCCTGAATCCTTGTCTCCACCAGTTCTGCAGGATGCAGAACCTGACCAGCCCTGCTTCTGTCTCTATTTCTGGCCGAGCACACCATTCTTCCACTAACCTCAACTCTGGCCTGAAGCCAAGCCTGCCTGCGTGGGGCCTCTCTGCCTGGCTGGCTTTGAACAGAGACCCGGTTCGTCTCTGTTCAAACAGGAATCATCCAGAAGCCTGGCTCTGAACACCTGCATGACCTGGGAACTGCTTCCCCTCCCCCTGGTGGACTGAGGACCCTTACTCCCTTGAGTCCCACCTCTGGCCCACACTCCGCACAGACCCCTTTGGACACTGGTGGTAACTCCCCTCAGGGCTCCTTGCCCCAGACTGGCCACATTCTTTCTGGCTGCCCCTCTTCACTGTGTCCTGCAGGGGTCCCACCCAAGTTCTGATACCACTATAGATGTTTGCAGATTTTTGAGCAGAAAAAGCAGGGACATGATGAAAATGATGTTTTAGAAATATTTCCCAGTTGCAAGTGGGTAGAGACTAGAAGTGAGGGTGCAGGCTGGGTGGCTGCTGCTGAAACTGCAGAGGAGGTGCGGAAGCCTTGAGCTAGCATGGCAAGTTTAGGAATGGACAGGAAGGAAACCAGCAGACTCTCCCGAGACGATCTTCACGCCTGCTTTCCAATTGTGACATCTGAAAGCCTAGATTCTGTGAGTAGAATCAAGAGTAATACAGGTTGATTTAAAATCATTAAACCAGAAAAAGTAGAAGACAGGAGGGGCTGCCACAGGAGCGCTCTCAGAGTCCCAGAGGCCAGGGTGCCCCAGGTGAAGCCCTCGAAGGATGACATGAGGGCCCCAAGACCCCGTCTCTCTGTGCTGAGACCACACAAAGGGACACACTCTTTCTCCCAGAATCTATGGCACCCACTCCAAGCCTGAAAGAGCCAAAGGCCAAAGCTGTAGGTTGAACTTGTCAACAAAATATACAATTGTGTTTTCTAGAGTCTAGGAATTTGTTATTGGGGGTTAGTCCTTGGTGTGGGTTTTTTAAAGATTTGAGTAAGGACATTTTCATGAAATTAATATGCAGTTTCAGTTCTGAATCTACTAACTGTAAACTGAATTTGAGTGATTTCAACTCTGGGTAGGGGCTGGGTCCTTAAGCATTGCACAGCACTGAATATCAATTAATCATAATTGCTCTGACTTGATGAAATGTGACTTTAAGTAGTGCTTGGAGATGGTGTCCTTATGAACCATCTCAGAGAATCAAACCGTCAAGCAGGATGCAGGGAGAAATGTGCAGCCAGAGATATGCAAAATCTCAATCTGTGGGCCTTTTCTGGGAACTTGCAAGCATTGAAGGCTTCTTTTTAAAGCATTACATTTAAATAATGCCTCACATTTGTATGATACTTTACTGTTCCTAAGCTCTTCCCTGTACCTGATTTCATGTGATCCTCACAACCCCAAAAGGTAGCAAGCCAGGCATTACTGTCGCCAGCTGAGCTAGATGATATAAGGTATGCTCAAAGGGTTAACCCACTTATGGCAAACAGTCAATAGGAGGCTAATTGAGGATGGAGCCAGAACTAAAATTGGAATCCTGGCTCCTAGTCCAGTGTTCTTTCTATTAAACCATACTGTGAGCATATTCAGATCAACATATGCCTGTCTGATTGTTCTGAGACTAACACAGGCTAATGGCTTTTTCACATCAACCAACCAAACAATACAGGTAATATAGAAGAGAGATTGGCAAACTTTTTCTATAAAGGGACAGATGTAAATATCCTAGGATTTGGCAGACATCTGTCAGCTCCACCATTGTAGTGTAATACAATACATAAACAAATGAGCATGACTGTATTTCTGCAGATTTATTTACACAGACAGGCAGCAGGTTATATGTGGCTTATGGGCTATAGTTTGCCAACCCCTGATATGGACCAATGTGGGGGGAGATGTTGGAGATCCACTTCTTCCTCACTCCTGTTGATTCCTTCTCTGTGGAGGGACTCCTTTTAGCATTACCCTTGTGGTCTCTCTCCACCCTGTGGTGAGTTTAGAAGGAAAAACTGTGATGCAAAGCCCATCAGCCCCTCCCTCTTCCCTGTCTCTTACTCACTAGCTACCATGGAGACGCACATCCTTCTCTGCTTCTCCAGGCACCCACTCTGCCCTGCAGAGCAAGGAAGCTGACCTGGCCCGGGCTCTGGTTGGGTAAGTCTGCCTCATAATAGGGTTTAATATAAGAAACCCTCTTCAGGTATGATTCACACACTCTAAAATCAGCTTCCTCAGTAATCAGAGTCAGAGTTTCATCTCCATATGCTTGACTCTTGTTTTCTTTCTTAGTTGGCTCAGAACTTGGGCATGGAAGTGGGTGCTATTTATCAGGTCCCTCAGAGAGCCCTGCCTGGACACCCAAGCATAACATGTTGATGAAGAGGGGAGGGGCAGGGCTCCAGCTTACCTCTGTGGCTCAGAGCAGTGCATGTACCATGAGGTCTCCCCTTGTCCCAGGGCACCTGCCCGCATAGCCGAGCTGGAGCAGATGCCGAGTCGATATGCTGGGCAGTCTGTGACTGTGGTTTCCCAGTAATGCTGGCCACAGGAAGGCAGCTCCTCACCCAGCACTGACGGGATTCTGTGGGCGAAGTCAATCGGAGTATGCTTAGCGCAGGAATCACCAGCCTATATCTCACGAGCGTAAACATTCACAAATTCACACACTTTAGGCAGGATAGTGCCCTTGGAAACTGCTGGAATTTAACTAAAGATACTCTTTGTTCATTGTATCCTTAACCTTAACCAGATCACCACAGAACTCTCCAAACTCTCAACAGGCATTTGACATATTTCCAGTCAAATACATACAACATGCATGTTGTATGCTGCATCTCTTAAAAGAGCTGGGAATCAGGAAATAACTAGAACAATGGTAGGACAAAAAGAAATGCTGCAGTCTCTGCCTTTAAGGTGACTTCTCTTCATAAATACAAGGGAAGCAGGTAGGAAACATAATTTGCATAGTTTTCTTCCAAAACTTGCAAAAAAGAAATCTCCAAAACCTTAACCATGACTTCTATGCCTCTTGACCTTACTGGACACAGCCACCAAATGAGGTGCAGCTCTTAAATGACAAGACAGCTAGTGCTGGCCAGAGCCAAGTGTGGAATTAACCGAGTATGATTAGCGGTCAACAGTCTGTAAGATTCTGACCTCTTTGAACTGTAGTAGGTGCCCCTAAGAGGTTGGTTGAAGGTTTCCTTTTGTCTCACCTTAGCTATTTTTATAAGCACCTCAGTGAAATGAACCAAAAGCACTTTCAACTGCTGATGGGTGACCTTGTTTGCAAGAATTGCTCAATTTTGCTTGGAAGTGGCTGAGACAGCAAGGAAGCATTTTTAATTTAAGCAGCGTTAACATTCAGTCAGCACCTCTCCCTCTCCCCTTTAACAGATGAGAAAATGATTAATGCAAGGGAATGTATTTCACTTTTCATGTCTTTACTCAACAACCTCATTTCAGAGAGGTGGCTACTGACAAGCCCTCACTCTGGAGCAAAGCCCAGCTGCCTGATATTTATGAGCTAATTTTCAGGTTAATAATAAATAAAATTCTATAAAACATATTACAGTTATCATCAGTTATTATCTGTGAACTCTTACCCTCCTCCAGTCTATTTATTTTCTTTTAGATTTTTTGAGGAATCCAAAAGACAGAAAAGCTCAATCTATTTCTTAAATCTCTTTTTTCCCTGAATTCACTCATTTTTATATTTTTAGCACCTGCAATGTTCCAGTCCCCATGCTAGATTTGAGGGATTCAAAGATGCACAGGATGGGGCTGCTGCTCGAAGATGACAATGATGAAGTGGCTGACAAATGACCCCACAAGTTATCTGTTCTTTTCCACAGACAAGATCAAAGGGTGCCAGGGTCCAGAGACGCCTTGGCCAGAACCAGGAGCAGGTAACACCTGAGCTTGACAGGCAAGTAGCAATGTGACAGGGAAACAGTGCAAGTCACTGCTGGCTGGCTCAGTGCCTTCTTGGGAGCACCTGGCAGCCACCGACACCAGGGCGCATCAGCACCATCAGCAGCCTGTGTTTCATGTGTGTTATGGTTTTCAAGAGTTTCACATACCTTCTCCCATTCTGACATTTTGATCTGCAAAATAACCCCCAGAGCTTGCAGGCAAATTGCAGGGCAGTTTCCCCCACTCTGTCCTCCACCTTTGCCTCTTCTTTTCTTTGATGCTTCCTTTTGCAGCAGCTACTATGGGAGCAAGATTCTGTGGCCCAGAAACTAGGAACTCAATTAAATGTCCTTCTCTTCCATGCCTTTTTTTTTTTTTTTTTAAAGATAGAGTCTTGTTCCCAGACTGGAGTGCAATGGCACAATCTCGGCTCACTGTAACCTCCGCCTCTGAGGTTCAAGTGATTCTCCTGCCTCAGCCTCCCAAGTAGCTGAGATTACAGGCATGCACCACCACATCTGGCTAATTTTTGTATTTTTAGTAAAGATGGAGTTTCACTATGTTGGACAGGCTGGTCTCAAACTCCTGACCTCAAATGATCTGCCCACCTTGGCCTCGCAAAGTGCTGGGATTACAGGCATAAGCCACTGTGCCCAGCCTCTTCTATGCCTTTTCAAGAGGGTTGATAAAATATCTGGTTTGCTATAGAAAAATAATAAAAGAATTACTGGACCATTATTTCCCCCCACTGAACCAGAGATCATACCTTAAATAGCCAATGTTTGAATCAAATCATCTGTGCTTATATTTCCAATAAAAATATTGACACTTGCTCCAAGTGATGAACTATTGCTCAGTAGGGAACCACAGCTGAACAGTGTGGATGTGCACACACTGATATTTGAGACCACATCCTGATATGTTCACTGCACCATGAATATGCTCAGGGGAGGCCATCCTGAGGTGACACACACTAAGATCCTACTGCCAGGCCATCAGCTCACTTGTGCTTTCTTCTTCTACTTACTCTGTCAGCCGTCTCCTCTCAGCAAAGCTGATCACTGTCCCACTTGAGGAAATGTGTAGAGCAGGATGAGCTGTTTCTCTCAACAAGAGAAATCTGGTTCCTATTGCAGGTGAGAAAAGAGGATTAAAACATTGCCATGAGGACCAGTGCTGTTCCTAAACTAAGCCCCACATTTCAGACCCTAGACTCTCTTTCCCCTGACATCAAAATCCCCCACGCAGTGTCTTCAGATCCACAGCTGAAAATTTCACTCATTATAAGGCCTTCGTGGATGCTGGTGGCTGGTTACCTCTAGCTGATGCCGCAGGCACGTCCTCACCTCTACACTAATAGAGGGGTACCCTCTATCAGTGCTCACCCGCCGTGCAGTGTGCTCCTTGCACCAGAGCATCTACATCACCTGGAAACTAGTTACAATTTCAGACTCTCAGATCCCACCGCAGCCCTCCTGACTTCGAATCTGTATTTTAACAAGATCGTCAGGAAATCTGTGTGCATATTAAAATTTGGGGATGCAGGCTGGCGAGATGGTTCACGCCTGCAATCCCAGCACTTTGGGAGGCCAAGGCAGGCAGATCACAAGGTCAGGAGTTCGAGACCAGCCTGGTCAACATGGTGAAACCTTGTCTCTACTAAAAATACAAAAAATTAGCCGGGCATGGTGGTGCGCACCTGTAATCCCCGCTACTCAGGAGTCTGAAGCGGGAGAATAGCTTGAACCCAAGAGGCAGAGACTGCAGTGAGCCAACATCGTGCCATTGCACTCCAGCCTGGGTGACAGAGCAACACCCCATCTCGAGAAAAAAAAAAAATTGGGGGATGCACCGGTGTAACCTAAAGGAGAGACTAACAATGGAAGAGCAGGCACCATATTGGCACTGCAGGGAGAACACTGCTGGGAGGGCAGCCCTTGCATCTTCTCTTCGTAAACATCAGGCTGGCCCTGACTATGTCACAAACAAGGCACAAGCACAAGATGTTGCTGGGTAAGCTGATCGCTTGTTGTGCCCACTCAACCTTGTGCCAGCTCTGAGTCTAGGATAAGATAAGAAAATGATCCTCTTTCCATTCCTCACTTCCTTTCACAAAAATTGAAGAGACAAACATTTTTTGTTGGCATCATCTAGGTATTTTCCCAAAAATGTCACTGAATAGTTTTATTACTTCCTTGAATCACTCTTTTGGTCATTCGTTCAACAAACATTAACTATCACAAACTATGTGTCAGGCATCAAGAATAAACAGAACAAGGCTGGTAACTCGTTCACAGAGTTCAAAGACCATCCCCAACCTACCATACATATACACACACCATATCCACAAATTATAACGCATTGTGAGTCCGATAAAAATCATCTGGAGAGGCCAGGCATGGTGGCTCACACCTGTAATCCCAGCACTTCAGGAGGCTGAAGCGGGCGGATCACCTGAGGTCACGAGGTGGAGACCAGCCTGGCCAACATGGCAAAAACCCATCTCTACTAAAACAATACAAAAATTAGCCAGGTATGGTGGACATGCCAAATCCCAGCTACTCGGGAGGCTGAGGCATGAGAATCACTTAACTCAGGAGACAGAGGTTGCAGTGAGCCAAGATCGTGCCACTTCACTCCAGCCTCGGTGACAGATTGAGACTGTCTCAAAAAAAAAAAAAAAAAATCATCTAGAGAGATTTCTAAAAACATAAATGTTTGAGCCCATCTCTAGATCAATTAAATCAGGATCTTCAGGAGTGGAGGCAGGGAAACAGTATTTTTTAAGCACCCTGGCTGATTGCTAATAGGTAGCCAAGGTTGAGAACCTGTAAAGCAGAAAAACAAAATAAATATCTTGACCTTTGACCAACCTTGGGTCCTCATGACAAAAACCTACCACTGACAGTAGGTTGGGAGTTTATAAAGTTGCCCTCTAGGACGTCTTCTCTGAGGGGTAGAAGGGAAGGAATCGCTTGGAAATAGCTCACTGTGTGCAAAGGAGAAAGTACCTCTGGTGGAGATGAGAGCAGCTTCACTCTGTTCACTTGTCCCAAATGCATTGATGGCTCGCACGTAGAAAAAGTAGTTATCATTGGGTTGGAGGTTAACTTTCAGCTGGAGTCCTTTGATTCCAGAGAAAGATCTAAATACAAGAGGAAAATAATAATTTTAAATATAATGCCACGTGCTAAATGATTCCTATTTCAATTTGGTAGTGAATGAACATCTTTTATTAACAACAAAGAACTTATTTTCTTCCCCTTTTATGACCACTGGATTAGCAAGCCAGATCCTACAAAATGGCCATTGTCCACTAAGATTACTTTATCAAATAATTTCTATTATGTGCCTTCCAGAACGCTCTTTGGAACAGAACCAGACACTTAAAAAAATTCAGAAAACAGACTACTATTGTGGTTAGTGAATCACCAAGAATATAGCATTTTCTTTATCAATTTTTGGCCAGAGGGCACTTTTGGATTAAGATATTAAACCAATCTACGATGATTTTGTACATGATCATCATGCTAGAGCCATCAAAGTTAATAGAAACTGAAGATCTTTAAGGATAACGAAATCTTTTTTTTTTTTTTTTTTGAGACGGAGTCTTGCTCTGTCGACCAGGCTGGAGTGCAGCAGCGTGATCTCAGCTCACTGCAAGCTCCGCCTCCCGGGTTCACGCCATTCTCCTGCCTCAGCCTCCCGAGTAGCTGGGACTACAGGCACCTGCCACCATGCCTGGCTAATTTTTTGTATTTTTAGTAGAGACAGGGTTTCACCGTGTTAGCCAGGATGGTCTCGATCTCCTGACCTCGTGATCCACCCGTCTTGGCCTCCCAAAGTGCCAGGATTACAGGCTTGAGCCACCGTGCCCAGCTAGAAGACCAAATCTTTTAAAGCAAACTCGGTCTTGGCAAGAAAAGAGAATTCTAATGGAAAAAAAAAAAATCCTCAAAGTTGCTACTCCTAAACTGCCTATTTAAATTAAAAGAAAAATGCTGATAGTGGTGTCTAATTGGCAGTGGGCTTGGCAAGTACACTGTAACAGCCTCACCACTTAATACAAATGGACAAATGGACTTGCTGGATTTGAAGATGGAGCTCTCTGAATCTGCCAACAAGCTAGAATAGTTTTGTGCTTCTTTCCCATTCTCTTTAATCTGTTTGATATCATAGCCTAGAGCATGAATTAAGAAAAAAAAAAAAAAAAGCAAGCAGGGCTCTTTCTTTAAACTTCCATTTGGAGAGTCCTTAGAGTTACAAGTTAGATTCCTCGCTAACGAAAGTTCCTAACTTGGGTGCTGGAGAGCCAGAGTCCTGCTCCCAGGAGATATAAGTGTCAATGAATATAATACTACAATAGCCTTCATGTTCATTCTCAGAAGGGCAGGGTTTTTTGTCTTGGTTTGTGTGTTTTTTTTTTTTTGTTATTAATGAATATACCACAAAAGCACCAGAATCAAAGAGTGGTCACTGTTCCACAGATGAATTTTTTTCCAGGTTATTTCTACTTTTGCTGACTTCTTTCACTTCCTAATACCTGTCTTAGAGAATAACATGGAGAACCAGAAAAAAGAAAAAGTGTTCTTGACCCAGAAAACAAACTAATTTCAAACTTCTTAAAAGCAAAACATTTGTACAGAATAACCACCCCACCCCAACTCCATGTCTAAAAGGACAAAACTCACGTTGTGCTCCTCAGAAGGCAGGGGCAAGGGAAGCACTCTGGACCTGCTTGTGTAAGTGCTGTTTAGTGCCCGTGTCCGGAAAAGGTCAGTGCAAATTCCTCAAATCATATTGGTTGTTATTTTAGAACTGATCACCCGACCAGGCCCTCAGGAGAGGACTGTCCTTAGATACACTCAGACTGGATCAATGACATTGAGCCCCATGTCCACTGACAGCTAATTAGGCTTCAGTAATTAATGGAAAACCATGTCCTATGATTGAGAATGTAATTTCTGACTAACATCTAGAATATTATTCTGGGGTAGATGTATTGCTTATCTTATTGGAATCGATGACTGAAGAAGTGTTTTAAATGAACATTAATTATGATTAGTAACAAAATTATTGTCTCACTAAGCATACTTAGCCTGAACTAAATTTCAGACTTCATTCGCTCCCTAAATAAATACGTATCGATCACTTATCATGTGCCCAGGCCCTGTCTCTGCCTGTTATTCTGAGGGCTTGTTGAGGAGGCGGGAGTGGGAAGGGGGAAAGTGACAAGGATTGGTGGGGAAATTTTAGCTTTAGAGACAAAGAGAACACACTGGCTTCATTTTATAACAACACAGTTGTTAAACAGCAAGGATACTCTTTTTTAGTTAAGTGTTTGCCCTTAAGATGATGAAGTCTGTCAAAGAGAAAATTCCACATATATAGTCAACTGCATGCTCTGTCTCATTGCTCATTTAAAGAACAAAGGTTCACATGGTACTGAAGTCAAAATATGGGATCCGTCCTGCTTTCAGTGCATGAAACAGGTCAGGCAGATTTGACAAATGTGCACAATGTCCTCAATGAATCTGTGAAGTAAAAGCAGCAGGCATGCAAACAAAAGTAATACGAAATGTGGTGGTGTTTTGTTGTTTACAAGTTGCCATCTTATGCTCAAGCACCAAGAACAAAGCAAAAAAGGTTAGAACAAACGGTTCGTTTCCTTGTCTGCTTATTCTGACTCCACTCAGATGTCGCCAAAGTCTTCATGTCAGCTGTCCCTGAGTTTTAGCCTAACGAGAACTTCAAAAATTCTGGAATTTGAGATCTAAAGAGTAGCACTCTTCCAGAGATTATGATTTTTTTTAATTTTAGAAACAAAAATCTGTCATAATTGCAACTAAGTCCATATGACTTATAACAAGCATTGCATAGTTTGCAGTAGAATTCAAGTTCACAGAATACCCAAACTAAGGTGAGTGATCAGACAGCAAATGAAGCCACGATAGTTTGTTGGTGCTTAGGGATTTTATACCAGTAAATAACATGACTGACGTGACTATGATTGGAAGTCTACAGCCAATAATAAAATTTGAAAGACAATTAGAAATTTGACTCAAATGGTCTCATTTTGGGCCCTAATCGTGGGCTCCTCCCTACAAGCGCCATAGTGCAATGGAAAGAGATGGCTTTATGTGTGGAGGTCCCAGAGACACGAGGGCAGTGAGCAGCGCAGCATCTAGTGCCTCTGAGCAGCAGCCATGAAGTTGATTGCTGGTGGATGATAAGCTCGAGTGGAGCTGAAACTTATCACAGAGCATTATGCCCAGCAGGCTTCAGAGGCCTCTCAACCTGCTCATCTCGCCCTTAGTAGCTCCACTGCTGCAAAGCAGAGAGAAATGACTTAGAGGAGACGCACTGTCTCCTCAGAAGGCCTTGGGCTACCCTGTGAATGAGAGATGGTCTCTTTCTCTGTTGTTTCAGAGGCAAATGAGTGGAAGCCCTCAGCAGCTGATGCCTGTGAGGATAGCCTCTCTAGCTTGGGCCCTTTTATTCTGGAAAGTTTGCCATGACTAAGATGGACAATGGGGTGAGAATCATTTATGGTAGGAATTGAAAAAAATTTTTACGAAGTAAAAAATAACTGGGGACATAATGGTTAAGGGGGGATATTAAAAGCATTCCCATTAAGTCAGAGAAAAACATGAGGTTAAACACATTGGGAGGTAGGAGGTAAAATTACTACGATTTGCAGATGATGGGACCGTTTATCTAGAGAACCCAAGAAAATCAGCTGAAAAACTCACATAATAAGAGAATTCAGTAGGATGGCTAGATATAAAACTGATACAAGAAATCAAAAGCCTTTATATACAAATAACAACTAGATAGGAGATAAAATGAAAAATCTTATTTAGAATAGTGACAGACATAAAAATATATAAAGATATAAGATCCATATAAAGAACATTTTTTAAGATGCTACTGAGGGAAACACAAAAAAAGACTTGAGTGAAGGGAAAGGCATATCAGTTCTTGGATAGGAAAATGCAACATCATAAAAATTTCAATTCTCCCTAAGTTAATCTATAAATTTAACATGATTTCTAAAAATAACACATCATCAGGAGCAGGCTGATGGAGGAAGCTACGCATCCTGATTCTAAAGATCATATAAAATATAAACTAGCAAGTAGAAAAAAAAGTCAGGAAGGGACAACCTAATCTACCAGGAATTCTAAATTATAAAGCTATAATAAGAAAACCAGTATGGTCCTGGGGCATAAATAGATGGATCAATAGACAGATTATACAGGTCAGGAATAGACTCAAACATATAGTCTCTTGAGTGTATAATAATGGAAGTATTTCAGATCAGAAGGGAAAATGATGGGTTTTCCTGTTGGGACAGCTAGATAGCCATACTAAAATAAAAAAAAAAAAAGTACAATTTCCTACTTCACACAATCTACTGAGATAAATTCCAGATGATAAAATACCTAGTTTTAAAAATGAAATTACTGTATTGGCTATTACAAAAAACATGAGTGAATAAACATACACTCACACACACACACAGAAAGAGAGAGACAAAGAGAGAGAGAGGGGCAGGGGGGCATTTTAAAATATGCTACCCAAGTTAAAAGCTATTTTCAAAAGACATTGATAAATTCAACTCAATTATTATAAAAAATATGCACAGTAAAAATTTTTTAAAGATTAGAAACTTGTATCTTAATAGGAAAGCTAACTTCGTTAAAAAAAAAAAAAAAAAAAAAAAAACAGAGCTTCTACAAATCAAAAAGAAAAAATACCACAATCCAAGAGAAAAAAAATTGCTAGGAAATGAACAGTTTATAGAAAAGGAAGTACTGTACATGGCTCTGAACCATATGAAAAGATGTTCAACCTAATAAAAGAAATGCAGTTAAACTAAAATAAGATTTCATTTTCTACGAATTGTCAGAAGATCAAAAGCTTTATCATCCCATGTTTAGGCAAGGGTAGGAAGAACTAAGCACTCTTATACACTGCTAGTCGGAGTCAAATAAACAACTAAAACTCTGTAGAGACAGTTCAGTAATATCGATCAAAACTCATAATGTACACACTTTTTAACCAGTTATTCTACTTCTAATAATTTAATTTACAAATATATTTGCACATATATGAAATGATATATGCACAGGGTTGTTTACTGCAGCATTGTTTGTGATGGCAAGAGAATAGAAACAACTTCAATGCCTCTCAATTGGTAAATGAGTTAAATTATATTCGTTTTTTTTTTTTTTGAGGTGGAGTGTTACTCTGTCACCCAGGCTGGAGTCCAGTGGCATGATCTCGGCTCATTGCATTCCCCACCCGGGTTCAAGTGATTCTCCTGCCTCAGCCTCCCGAGCAGCTGGGAAAACAGGTGCCTACCACTGCGACTGGCTAATTTTTGTATTTTTAGTAGAGACGGGGTTTCACCGTCTTGGCCAGGCTGGTCTTGAACTTCTGACCTCATGATCCACCTGCCTCAGCCTCCCAAAGTGCTGGAATTACAGGCGTGAGCCACTGTGCCTGGCCTAAATTATATTCTTAATACAATAAAACTTTTTTAAATTTTTATTTTTATTTATTTTTTAAGACGCAATGTCACTCTTGTCACCCAGGCTGGAGTGCAATGGCACAAGCTTGGCTCACTGAAACCTCCACCTCCTGAATTCAAGCAATTCTCCTGCCTCAGCCTCCCAAGTAGCTGGGATTACAGCTGCCTGCCACCACGCCCAGCTAATTTTTATATATTTTTTAGTAGAGATGGGGTTTCACCACGTTGGCCAGGCTGGTCTCGAACTCCTGACCTCAGGCGATCCACTCACCTCGGCCTCCCAAAGTGCTGGGATTACAGACATGAGCCATCACACCTGGCCTAAAATTATTTTTTCTAATTAAAGTAGTTTCATATGTATTGATATGGGATGCTTACCAAGGAATATTTTTAATCAAGAAAAGCAAAGTGGAGAAACATATATAGTATGCTACCATTTGTTGAAATACTATAGATGTTTGTATGTGCACAGACTATCTGGAAGGATCAATATGAATCAGGTAACAGTAATTGCTTCTGGGGAGGAGAATTGGGTAGATAAAGGATAGGTAGAAAGGAGACTTAATTTCCACTGTATTCTCTTTTATATCTTTTTAATTTATACCATAAGTACATATTCTCTATCCAAATTTAATTAAATATTTTACTTTTAAGAGCTATATTACCCGTTCAGAAGTTCAGGAGTTGGTTGAAAATTTGTTTGCACAATCTCAAAGGGGACATTAGTTTGAACACTGTAAAGTAGCTTCTCCAGGAATTCGATAATTCAGCAATTTGTGTGGGATAGAAAAAAAGGAAAGGCGTATGTATGTGCTTAAGATAACTTCAGGGGTTGACAATTACAGGGTGTGGTTGTTCTCTGCACCACCATGTCCAACCCCTGGATCTAAGCATGCTTTCTCCTCAGGGGAGCGGGGCAGCCTGTGTACAAACAGTATGGTGGAATCCAGTGCTATGATTCCTAGGAGCAGCCAACAGTTAGTGTCGTCACTGTAGTGTACCACAGATGGCTAAGTAGCTATTGTTTTTTAAAAACACAGTTGGCTCTTACTGACATTCACATTGGCAGCACCAACATTCAGGCAGTCAGTCAACACCACGTCGTATGAACTGTGAAGAGTACATGGCTGGGCCCTGAAAGACCAGCTAGTAAGGCAGTGTTCCCCAAGCATGCCTGGGCATATCAGACCTTCTGAATCAGAATCTTAAGAGGGGCCTTCGAATCTAAGTGTTTAGTAAGCATCCCAGTTGATTTTTATGACCATTAAGGTTGGGAAAGATAACCATAAGATAATGTGGGGTAAGAAGGGGTGGGAAGGAAAAAAAAAAAACTACTTGAGAACATGAGCAACACTAAATATAAAAAACTAACTGAATAGCCATGGCTGTTTGAGGCTACTTATAAAATCTTAACTAACTGTAAATATGGAACTTTTTGTTTAAGGTGAAACACTTGGTTAAATCAGGATTGAGACGATTTTCCTTTTTAAAAAAGTTGGTAAATAATTTTTGAACAGAATGATTTTTCTTTTGATAAATGATGATATTATGAGACTCGATGGTAAGTGTCTTACTCTTAGTTCATAATAGTGTGGAAAATAACATGGGGGCTGAATGGTCAGGCTGGTCTTGAACTCCTTGGCCTCAAGTGATCCTCCCACCTCAGACTCCCCAAGTGCTGAGATTACAGGTGTGAACTAACATCACTCTTAGTTCACAACGGTGTAGAAAAGTAACATGGGGGCTGAATGCTAACAACCACGGGGCTTAGGCTTTTCTATAATTAGACGTTCTTGCAAAATCAGCATAAGCCAAAGGTCCCAACAGAAAGATTCTAGATTTTTGTTTTCTCTCTAGTTACTCTCCAAAGGCTGAATGGTATCATTTACATTCCAGGCAGAGAATCCCAGGAGCTTAGTAACATTCATTCCTCTGGATTCTCTAGGCCCTCCTTTGCCCCTCCACAGCCACACAGGCAAAGAATTCCTTGAGATCCTCATAAAACTGCCTGCCTAGAATGGTGACTTCACATAATGCTTTCAGATCCTGTTTAAAATAATGGTTATATAGAGAATGTTTTTGTAGCTTTTGTAAAACTGCTCTTAAAGACAATCACTATTATCTTGTTCAATAGCCCTTATATAAAGATCTACATGAAAGATTCATCTTAGAGCTGAATGTCAAGAAATATAATTGTTTCTCAGTGAAATGTGCTTCCTTTTAAAAAAAAGAGTTGAGTTATATAATCTCTTTTTTCCTCTTGCTGTCTCCCCCTCTCTCCTGTTTTCTCTTTAGCTGCCAGTAAGTTCAGATTTAAATTTTGTGTTCTGTTGAGGTTCAGTTCTTCACTTTCATTCTCCTCAGTCCTGCGTTATTTGGCTCTTGTTCTCACAGGATTGTTTTACTGGTTCTACTATGTCTGGGTCCTTCATTGTGGACAACCTGAATTCTTTTGGAAATTGACAGGCCTAAGTTAGAAGTGAAGGAACTGACTGGGTTTCCATTGACTGAGGTTTTACTGTACAACTAGGAGGTGTACGGGAATTTAAATGATCAAAGTCAAATAAGGGTCACTTGGGAAGAAAGATTTCATTTAGGAAAAGCCAAATGCCAAGATACTGGGTGCGATGGAGAATCATCTTCGCAAAACTCCCTCTCCCAAAGGCTCCCTACAGAGGGATATGACAACTGGGTCAGGAAAACAATTTCACATACAGATTGGCGACTAGCTTTCAATTACTCAATGAGAATTTTGGCCCAATCATGTCAGTCACCCTCCTATCACCCTGGGAAGAAGCAAGGAGCAGGAATGACTGCCTCCTTTAGCCACAGGGTGCAAGGAAGTTCCAATCTCTTGCTGTTGACCACTGGTCAGTCATCACCTTTTCATCTGAAGGCTTAGGAAGAAAGATTGAAAGAAAAGAAAAATGCTGCGATTCCTCACTCTGCACTAAGTTCATTAGGAAACTTATCCTTATTTATCCTTATTCTACAGACAGAGCAGTGGGTGTCCCCAGCTGAAAACACCCACATATGACAGGCAATTCTGTTCCTGCTCCACCAGGTGGGGCCCCAAAACCTGGAAGAAGGAGGAATATGAGCTCACAGGCTCAGCACCCTGAGCCCAACTCCCTGGAAATGCTTGCCCTGGAGGATGGCCCCGGGAGGGTCTCCCCAGCCCATAGCCTCAGCCAGGGCCAGGGAGCAGGAGACTCACTCCCAGCTACTTTCTGGCGTATTGACTCTCACAGATTTGTCATTCAATACACGGCTTCTCTCGCTGCAGCCCACACAGCTAATCCCTGTACTATATTTCTCTCAGTTTTCCCTCCTCCACCCACACTTCTTCTGACTTCTCTCCACACAGGAGAGACAGAACAGCTGAGGAAACAGCAGAACGGTGGAAAATTTTTGAAAGTGTTTCGAGCCCACCCAACCTGAGGAGAGCATTCAAAGAAAAACAGGAAGAGGGTGAGTAGGAGCTCCCTCAGCCCCCGCGCACAAGCCAGGGATTGTCACTCCCGCCTACCCCAAACCCAACAGGGGCCGACTGCTGGGACCGAGCCTCGGTGCCCACACGCAAAAATATGCAAATGTTTTCTGTGAGGATTATGGAATGGAGGCAATTGCTCAGCTATTTCAGACACTGCGTCATGGAACTTGGGGGCACAGTAGGCTCATTTCATTCAAACACCCACCATAAAAGTTCAACTAGCACCTTTGGTCTTAAATTGGAATCGCCAGAGGCCATCATACCTGGGGAAGGACTGCAGGTCTGAAGATGGACGTGTTTCTGTTCTGGCAACCAAAATTAGATTCCCTAATCTAGAGGACAACCAATGCCCTCTCTCCATGTGTGTATGTGATGTAATATTACTCATCTTTTTTTGCCTTTTTGTTTTTCATTTCCTTTCAACTTGTCTTCCTACACCATACCAGAGCTTCGAAGCCTGCTTGCTTTATCAGGGCTTGGGGGTGGGAAAGACATGTGAACTCATTTAGCTCTTGTTCCCTGTCTTGTTTGCTGGTGATCCAGCCAGTTAGATGACTTGAAGTGGGCAAGGACAGAAAGAGATTGGCTAATCCCATTCATTCATTCATTCATTCACTCATTCGTGAAACAGACCCTTATTGAGTATCTACACAGGTAAGTCCCCCATTCATACCCCGTTTATGGTCCAGGCTCAGTTAAACTAAGCCACAACAAATAGAAGTAATCTTTGATCCCCCTAATTTCCCTCAGGGACCTCTAGATCAATTTTTGGATCTAGTTTAGTACTATAGAGTTTTTGCATGAAATCCAGAACCTATGTAAGGGTTATATAACCAATGGATAAATAAGCTTGTAAAGTCCTTCCCTATGAGTCACCCATGGGAAGGTTTCCAGTCCATAGATTAGACTAGTCCTATCTCCTGGTTAAGTATCCAAGCACTACAAATCATTCATTCATCCATTCTTCTTTACTTTGCTGGCACAATTTATTTTTTTCCCCATTTTAAGTAAGAGATTATCCTCAAAGCTAGACTAACTTTTTTTACTAATCAGTGTTATGTGTTTGATGCTAATTGATATTTACTCATTCCAGTAACACATATTTATTGAGTAGCTACAATATACCAGGCACTGTCATAGGCACTGAGATGACAACTTCACGCAATGATCCCTTCATGGAATCAACAAAGGAGTGAGATCAAACAAATCTTGGCTTGCTGTTCTTTCTCAGAAACAAAGTAACTTTATCCATTGCTGTGCAGAGAATCAAAGTGAAAAACAGGGTTCTAATACAATGAACAAAAAGGAGGAATTGTTTGCATTTATTGACTAGAGATGATCAAGTTTTGAGCTTCTTTATATATCAATTCCACTGTAAGACTTGTTCTCCACAGCTGACATCTTAGAGATTGAACTACATAGATCGTAGTTAAATAGTTAAAGTTTTACAGAATTTTGAAGCATCGGACTGTGTAAAGAATGTTTTAAAGTTGGTTGTGAAAACCAGATGGTCAAAAGAACCACAACACATGGCCACTCCCAAAGAGCAGAATTTTCCTTCCGTCTTGAACTTTTACATTAAAGAATCAAAGAGATAAAAATTAGTTTTGCAGTCCTGGGACTCTGAGATTAAAGATTAATTATTTCAGTCTGTTGATGCCAACCTAGGGAATAAGACATTGAGGCCTGTATTGATGGGGGATGGCTCTGATGTGGTGTGTCAGCAGTAGACTTAGCAAATGAACAGGGTAGTAATTTGTGGCCAATAAATTTTTTCCTGCTTCAAAAAATTATCTATTGCCAGACTCAGCAGGGATCCAGAGGTTGGAGAGTCAAACCTGGGCTGTGGACTGAACATACCATTGCACTTCCTGGCACTGAGGGGCTTCTTAGTACCTATTTAGAAAACAACTCCATCTCCAACACAGCATTAAACTATCAGCAGGGTTTCCCATGTGGAATTTCTCTTTATATCTAAATTTACTGGACTATAACCACTCAATAGCAAAGAACCCCTTGTATTGTTCTATAACTACTATAAATTTTTGCTTAGACGGTCCCCAATATGTTTGCCTGCAACAAGAAAAATAAAAATGAATCGATTGGCAAGATCTCAAACAGAATAAGCTAATGACAAGCCTTATGTTTTAATAAGCTCGATGTTGGTCTTAATGAAATTGGTGGATGGTCTTTTTTTTCCTACATATGGAACTGTCATTGGTTTCTTTGGCTTTCACAAAGGATTTTTTGAAATGCATTGTTGTTATCAGAAGGAGTCTTTTCTTTTTTCTTTTATTTTTTTTAATTGCAAGGGCCCTAGGATAATCAGGGAAGGGAAAAACACTAATGAGAGGGGATTTGAATGGTAGTGCCTTCTCTCTTCATATCTATGTTTTTCATGGGACAGAGAAAACTAAGGATGCACAGTACCACCCAGTTGTCAGGCTATTGAGGGATGCCTCAGTCTATTCAGGACAGCAGTTTTAAAACCAGTGGAAAGAAGAAGACAGGCCTGGGTTTGAATCCTGACTCCATATTCTCACTCCATCATTTCATACTTTGGCCAGATTATTTAACCTTTCTGAGTCTGATTTAGTGGCGATCACTACCTGCCTCATAGGATTGCTGAGAAGGTTCACTGAGAGTAGGCAAGTTCCTGGCCAGCTGAAGGCCATCCCCCCGTCCCTTCTCCCTGTAGCCATATTTATGAGATGACATCACTGTTCCCTAGCGAGACGGCTACTAGGTCTCAGGGTTTCCAGATTTCTGCTGATTTAAGTATTCAACTGTGCTGATGTGATTTATGCAAATTCCAGCTGGGGACGGATGCCACAAAGGGAATGAGTCATTTCAGCCTTCATTAGCAGGCTCATCTTGCCTCTGAAAGAGCTGGGTTTTCCTTACTGATGGTAGAAAACGGTGGGAGAGATTACTCTGGGACTCCGGCACTCCTGATACAGGGTTCTTCTCATATAGCATCAATGAATTTTCACAGTTAAGATCCAGGACTCCCCGAAGTGACGTAAAGCAAGGGTTAACAGCTCAGACTTCGAAATCTGACAACATGAGGTTTAAATCCTGACTGCTAATATGAGCTTAGTAGCCTCTCAAAGTATCTGTTTTATCTTAGAGTTTTTGTGAGGATTAAATGAGGCAACATACCTAAAGTACTTGGGATAGTGATTGGCACATAGTAAATGCTCTATAAAAGTCTGGTTTTTTTTTTTTTTTTTTTCTCTTCCTCTGTTTTGGCCAGACTTCACCTCTCAGCTATTTTCTAAAACCGAAGCCCGCCTTCCAGCAGTTGGCACATTAAAAGAGATGTTGTTTCTTGAACATTTATTATGTTTACACTTCTGCTTAAATGCCTACATCCTACCAAAACCTCCCCACCTGATATTAATTCATCCTTTGATCATTATTTTGTGAAGCCTGTCTTCCATTTGAAAGAAACTATAATCATTGCTCAGTCATATAAAATTTCACATCATAACTAAATAAATAGTTGTTGCTCATGAAGATAAACAAGAGCTTAAATAATACGCTTTATTTAAAGCTGTCCAGAGGTGGCTGGCAAGATGGCTGAATAGGAACAGCTCCAGTCTGCAGCTCCCAGCAAGATGAATGTAGAAGGCAGGTGATTTCTGCATTTCCAACTGAGGTACCCAGTTCATCTCACTGGGACTGGTTAGAGAGTAGGTGCGGCCCATGGAGGTCGAGCAGAAGCAGGGTCACCCGGGAAGTGCAAGGAGTTGAGGAATTCCCTCCCTTAGCCAAGGGAAACCATGAGGAATAGTGCATTCCAGCCCAGATACTATGCTTTTCCCATGGTCTTCACAGCCCACAGACCAGGAGATTCTCTTGGGTGCCTATACCACCAGAGCCCTGGGTTTCAAGCACAAAACTGGGCGGCCATTTGGTCAGGCACTGAGCTAGCTGCAGGAGTTTTTTTTCATACTCCAGTGGCTCCTGCAACACCAGTGAGACAGAACCATTCACTCCCCTGGAAAGGGGGCTAAAGCCAGGGAGCCAAGTGGTCTAGCTCACTGGACCCCACTCCAAAGGAGCCCAGCAAGCTAAGATCCACTGGCTTGAAATTCTCGCTGGCAGCACAGCAGCCTGAAGTCGATCTGGAATGCTTGAGCTTGATGTGGGGAGGGGCATCCACCATTATTGAGGCTTGGGTAGGTGGTTTTCCCCTCACAGTATAAACAAAGCTGCCAGGAAGTTCAAACCGGGTGGAGCCCACCGTAGCTCAACAAAGCCACTCTAGCCAGACTCCCTCTCTAGATTCCTCCTCTCTTGGTAGGGCATCTCTGAACGAAAGGCAGCAGCCCCAGTCAGGAGCTTATAGATAAAACTCCCATTTCCCTGGAATAGAGCACTTGGGGGAAGGGGCGGTTGTGGGCACAGCTTCAGCAGACTTAAACATTCCTGCCTGCTGGCTCTGAAGAGAGCAGCAGATCTCCCAGCACAGCACTCGAGCTCTGCTAAGGGACAGACTGCCTTCTCAAGTGGGTCCCTGACCCCCATGCTTCCTGACTTGGGAGACACTTCCCAGCAGGGGTCTATAGACACCTCATACAGGAGAACTCCAGCTGGCATCTGGCGGGTGCCCCTATGGGATGAAGCTTCCAGAGGAAGGAAAAGGCAGCAATCTTTGCTGTTCTGCAGCCTCCGCTGGTGATACCCAGGCAAACAGGGTCTGGAGTGGACCTCCAGCAAACTCCAGTAGACCTGCATCAGACAGGCCTGACTGTTAGAAGGAAAACTAACAAATAGAAAAGAATAGCATCAACATCAACAAAAAGGACGTCCACACAGAAACGCCATCTGAAGGTCACCAACATCAAAGACCAAAGGTAGATAAATTCACAAAGATGAGGGAAAAAGCAGTGCAAAGCAAAGAGGCTGAAAATTCCAAAAACCAGAACACCTCTTCTCCTTTAAAGGATCATAAGTCCTCACCAGCAAGGGAACAAAACTGGATAGAAAATGAGTTTGACTAATTGACAGACGTCGGCTTCAGAAAGTGTTATAACAAACTCCTCCGAGCTCAAAGAGCATGTTCTAACCCAATGCAAGGAAGCTTAGAACCTTGAAAAAAGGTTAGAGGAATTGCTAACTAGAATTACTAGTTTTGAGAAGAACATAAATGACCTGATGGACCTGAAAAACACAGCACAAGAACTTCATGAAGCATACACAAGTATCAATAGCCAAATTAATCAAGCAGAAGAAAGGATATCAGAGATTGAAGATCAACTTAATGAAATAAAGCATGAGGACAAGATTAGAGGGGAAAAAAATGAAAAGGAACAAACAAAGCCTCCAAGAAATATGGGACTATGTGAAAAGACCAAACCTATGTTTGATTGGTGAACCTGAAAGTGACAGAAAGAATGGAACCAAGTTGGAAAACACTCTTCAGGATATTATCCAGGAGAACTTCCGCAACCTAGCAAGACAGGACAACACTCAAATTCAGGAAATACAGAGAACAACACAAAGATACTCCTCGAGAAGAGCAACCCCAAGACACATAATCGTCAGATTCACCAAGGCTGAAATGAAGAAAACAATGTTAAGGACAGCCAGAGAGAAAGGTCGGGTTGCCCACAGAGGGAAGCCCATCAGACTAACAGCAGATCTCTTAGCAGAAACCTGACAAGCCAAGAGAGAGTGGGGGCCAATATTCAACATTCTTAAAGAAAAGAATTTTCAACCCAGAATTTCATATCCAGCCAAACTAAGCTTCATAAGCAAAGGAGAAATAAAATCCTTTCTAGACAAGCAAATGCTGTTTGTCACCACCAGGCCTGCCTTACAAGAGCTCCTGAAGGAAGCACTAAATATGGAAAGGAAAAACCAGTACCAGCCACTGCAAAAACATACCAAACTGTAAAGACCATGAACACTATAAAGAAACTACCTCAACCAACGGGCAAAAGAACCAGCTGGCATCATAATGACAGGATCAAATTCACACATAACAATATTAACCTTAAATGTAAATAGGCTAAATGCCCCAGTTAAAAGACACAGACTGGCACATTGGAGAGAGTCAAGACCCACTGATGTGCTGTATTCAGGAGACCATCTCACACGCAAAGACACACATAGGCTCAAAATAAAGGGATGGAGGAATATTTGCCAAGCAAATGGAAAGCAAAAACAAAACAAAACAAAACAAAAAACAAAAAGCAGGGATTGCAATCCTAGTCTCTGATAACACAGACTTGAAACCAACAAAGATCAAAAAAGACAAAGAAGGGCATTACATAATGGCAAAGGGATCAATGCAACAAGAAGAGCTAACTACCCTAAATATATATGCACCCAGTATAGGAGTACCCAGATTCATAAAGCAAGTTCTTAGAGACCTACAAAGAGACTTAGACTCACACACAATAATAGTGGGAGACTTTAATACCCCACTGTCAATATTAAACAGATCAATGAGACAGAAAATTAACAAGGATATTCAGGACTTGAACTCAGTTCTGGACCAAGAGGACCTAATAGACATCTACAGAACTCTCCACCCCACATCAACAGAACATACGTTCTTCTTAGCACCACACTGCACTTATTCTAAAATTGACCACATAATTGGAAGTAAAACACTCCTCAGCAAATGTAAAAGAATGGAAATCATAACAAACAGTCTCTCAGACCACAGTGCAATCAAATTAGAATTCAGGATTAAGAAACTCACTCAAAACCACACAACTGCATGGAAACTAAACAACCTGCTCCTGAATGGCTACTGGGTAAATAATGAAATTAAGTTAGAAATAAATAACTTCTTTGAAACCAATGAGAACAAAGACACAATGTACCAGAATCTCTGGGACACAGCTAAAGCAGTGTTTAGAGGGAAATTTACAGCACTAACTGCCCACAAGAGAAAGTGGGAAAGATCTAAAACTGACACCCTGACATCACAATTAAAAGAACAAGAGAAGCAAGAGCAAACAAATTCAAAAGCTAGCAGAAGACAAGAAATAAATAAGATCAGAGCAGAACTGAAGGAGATAGAGACATAAAAAAAACCCTTCAAAAAAATCAATGAATCCAGGAACTAGTCTTTTTTGAAAAGATTAACAAGATAGACCACTAGCCAGACTAATAAAGAAGAAAAGAGAAAAGAATCAAATAGACCCAACAAAAAATGATAAAGGGGATATCACCACTGATTTCACAGAAATACAAATTACCATCAGAGAATACTATACACACCTCTATGCAAATAAACTAGAAAATCTAGAAGAAATGAATAAATTCCTGGACACATACACCCTCCCATGACTAAACCAGGAAGAAGTCAAATTCCTGAATAGACTAATAACAAGTTCTGAAATTGAGACAGCAATTAATATCTTACCAACCAAAAAAAGCCCAGGACCAGACAGATTCATGGCAGAATTCTACCAGAGGTAGAAAGAGGAGCTGGTACCATTCCTTCTGAAACTATTCCAAACAACAGAAAAAGAGGGACTCCTCTCTAACTCATTTTATGAGGCCAGCATCATCCTGATACCAAAACCTGGCAGAGATACATCAAAAAAAGAAAATTTCAGGTCAATATCCCTGATGAACATCTATGTGAAAATCCTCAATAAAATACTAGCAAACCAAATCCAGCAGCACATCAAAAAGCTTATCCACCATGATCAAGTCAGCTTCATTCCTGGGATGCAGGGCTGATTCAAAATATGCAAATCAATAGACATAATCCATCGCATAAACAGAACCAATGACAATAACCACATGATTATCTCAATAGATGCAGAAAAGGCCTTCAATAAAATTCAACACCCCTTCATACTAAAAACTCTCAATAAACTAGGCATTCATGGAATGTATCTCAAAATAATAAGAGCTATTTATGACAAACCCACAGCCAATATCATACTGAATGAGCGAAAGCTAGAAGCACCAGGCATGGTGGCTCATGCCTATAATCCCAGCACTTTGGGAGGCCGAGGAGGTTGGATCACAAGGTCAGGAGATTGAGACCATCCTGGCTAACATGGTGAAACCTCATCTCTACTAAAAATACACAAAAAAATTAGCTGGGCTTGGTGGCATGCACCTGTAATCCCAGCTACTCAGGAGGCTGAGGCAGGAGAATCGCTTGAACCTCGGAGGCACAGGTTGCAATGAGCCGAGATTGCGCCACTGCACTCCCGCTTGGGTGACAGAGCGAGACTCCGTCTCAAAATAAATAAATAAATAAATAAACTGGAAACCTTCCCTTTGAAAACCCGCACAAGACAAGGATGCCCTCTCTCACCACTCCTATTCAACATAGTATTGGAAGTTCTGGCCAGGGCAATCAGGCAAGAGAAAGAAAAAAAGGTACTCAAATAGGAAGAGAGGAAGTTAAATTGTCTGTGTTTGCAGATGACATGATTGTATATTTAGAAAACCCCATCATCTCAGCCTAAAATCTCCTTAAGCTGATAAGCAACTTCAGCAAAGTCTCAGGATACAAAATCAATGTTCAAAAATCACAAGCATTCCTATACAACAATAATAGACCAACAGAGAGCCAGATCATGAGTGACTGCCCATTCACAATTGCTACAAAAAGAATTAAATACCTAGGAATACAACTTACAAGGGATATGAGGGACCTCTTCAAGGAGAACTACAAACCACTGCTCAAGGAAATAAGAAAGAACACAAACAAATGGAAAAACATTCCATGCTCATGGATAGGAATAATCAATATCATGAAAATGGCCATACTGCCCAAAGTAATTTATAGATTCAATGCTATCCCCACCAAGCTACCATTGACTTTCTTCACAGAATTAGGAAGAACTACTTTAAATTTCATATGGAACCAAAAAAGAGCCTGCATAGCCAAGACAATCCTAAGCAAAAAGAACAAAGCTGGAAGCATCATGGTACCTGACTTCAAAGTATACTACAAGGCTACAGTAATCAAAACAGCATGGTACTGGTACCAAAACAGATATGTAGACCAATGGAACAAAACAGAGGCCTCAGAAATAACACCACACATCTACAACCATCTGATCTTTGACAAACCTGACAAGAACAAGCAATGGGGAAAGGATTCCCTACTGAATAAATGGTGCTGGAAAAACTCGCTAGCCATATGCAGAAAACTGAAACTGGACCCCTTCCTTACAGCTTATATGAAAATTAACTCAAGATGGATTAAAGACTTAAACATAAGAACTAAAACCATAAAAACCCTAGAAGAAAACCTAGGCAATACCATTCAGGACATAGGCATGGGCAAAGACTTTATGACTAAAACACTAAAAGCAATGGCAACAAAAGCCAAAATCCACAAATGGAATCTAGTTAAACTAAAGAGCTTCTGCAAAGCAAAAGAAACTATCATCAAAGTGAACAGGCAGCCTACAAAATGGGAGAAAATTTTTACAGTCTATCCATCTGACAAAGGGCTAATATCCAGAATCTACAAGGAACTTCAACAAATTTACAAGAAAAAACCCCATCAAAAAGTGGGCAAAGGATATGAACAGACGCTTCTCAAAAGAAGACATTTATGTGACCAAGAAACATATGAAAGAAAGCTCTCTAACTGGTCATTAGAGAAATGCAAATCAAAACCACAATGAGATACCATCTCACACCAGTTAGAATGGCAGTCATTAAAAAGTCAGGAAACAACAGTTGCTGGAGAGGATGTGGAGAAACAGGAACACTTTTACACTGTCGGTGGGAGTGTAAATTAGTTCAAGCATTGTGGAAGACAGTGTGGCGATTTCTCAAGGATCTAGAACCAGAAATACCATTTGACTCAGCAATCCCATTACTGGGTATATACCCAAAGGATTATAAATCATTCTACTATAAAGACACATGCACACGTATGTTTATTGCAGCACTATTCACAATAGCAAAGACTTGGAACCAACCCAAAAATAGGCTGGATAAAGAAAATGTGGCACTTATACACCATGGAATACAATGCAGCCATAAAAAAGGATTGATTTAATGTCATTTGCAGGGACATAGATGAAGCTGGAAGCCATCATTCTCAGCAAACTAACACAGGAAGAGAAAACCAAACACCTCATGTTTGCACGCATAAGTGGGAGTTGAACAATGAGAACACATGCACACAGGAAGGGGAACATCACACACCGGGGCCTTTTTGGGGGGTGGAGGGGTAGGGGAGGGATAGAATGAGGAGAAATACCTAATATAGATGATGGGTTAGTGGGTGCAGCAAACCACCATGGCACGTGTATACCTATGTAACAAACCTGCATGTTCTGCACATGTATCCCAGAACTTAAAGTATAATTTAAAAAAAAGCTCTCTAGTTTCATTCCATTATTCCTAAGTTCCATATCCTACCAAAGTAGTTTATCTCAATAAGCTTGGTTTCAAAGAAAAACTAAAAAACTCTCTATCAAAATATGAATATTAAGAATGATCTGAATATTCATCATGATACATAAAGCTGCTCCAAGGAGGTGGGAGGCTAAGAAAACACCACCTCGGTAGATAAGTTAACATTTACCAAATGCCTAATGGATGCACAGCCGCTTACTGATGAATGTCATCTTCAGCATCTTAGTGAGAGAGCGTCACATTTCTTTTTTCCTAGAAGAATCTCTTTACATATTTCATGCTTTTGGAGAGGCAGGTATGTCTCCATGATAATATATATGTAATTAGCTCCTTTATGTTACCAATATATCATGGAGACATTCGGATTTACATTATACACAAGCTCACTATTAGTTTCCTGAGTTAGGTGGTACGGATTCTGATATAGCTAGTAAAAAACCCATAAAATATGCATAAATCCTGCCTAATGACTGAAGTTAAATATACCTCAAAGAATGTTCTATCATTAAAATTCACATACATTTTTCTTATAAGGGAGTTATTCTGCATTGTAGCATGTGTTTTATTACAAACTTGGAGTTCATTGATGAAACATGATAGAGCTGCAAATCAAGTCAGCAGCTTCATTAGTTCAGCAGGATTTTAGGCTACATTTCTCCCTTGGTGAGCAGAAGCCAGAGGGTAGTTTAGGGCCAGGAGCTTGGTTCCTGGGCTCTGGGCAGTCTCTCCCATGGAGAGGGCCCCTTACCTGAGGCCCTCGCCCTCAGAAGAGTGCTGCCTGCAATACTCCAGAGTGTAGGTCTCCGTGGCCTCTGGGGTGGTGGGCCGCCATCGGATAGTGGCTGTGTTCCAACACACAGTACAGTCCTCAGCGCGGATCACAGGGGTGGAGGGTGCTGCAGAAAGAGAGTCAGGACAGTCGTGGAGCAATGCCAGCTTGCTTTCCTGGGATCTGAGAAGCACGTGGTCTTCCATGGCTTCAGCATGATTCTGTTTTTAATTTTTTTTTTATCAGAAAATGAATTCTGTCTTAAAAACCCAAAAGGGATCAAATATAGATGGTGAAGTCTCTCTCCCTTCTCTGCCTTCCACATTGCCCAGTTCTCACACATCCCCAAACAGCCCCTAATAGTAGCTTCCTATAACTCCCACCAGACTTTCTTTATACATATACAAGCAAATCAAAGTAAAGATTCTTTCCCCTGTCCCAGTACAAACAAGTTAGCGACGATCTTGTCCTCAGTAAGCGCTCAATAAAGGCTTGTTTTAAGCGACAATCTTGTCCTCAGTAAGCATTAATAAAGGCTTGTTTTAAAAGGCAAGAGGAAAGGATAAAGGGTAGGAGTAAACTATCTCTTGGCTGAGGCAGGTTGCCATTATCTTAAAGGCAGTGCAGCCTTGGTTTAGACTTCATACCCTGTGGAAAAGATTTCATCCTGAGAATGCATTTACAGTTAAATACCACTACTTAAAACCTTTTGGGGATTCCCAGCACCCACACACAGCCCAAGCTTCTTACTTTGCAAACATGTCCTCTCTATGTCAGCCTTTCTCATCTTGTCTTTCCTTTGCTTAAGTCTAAGAAATAATACCAAACTTCTTAGAGTGTCCTGCACACTCCATACTGTTTCTTGCCTTGATGCCTCTGCTCATGTCTTTTTCAAGTGGAATATCCTCCTTTAACGCATTACTTCCTATTGATCCTTTAAAGCATTTTCTGCAGACATCAGTTCTAGGAAGCAGTTCTGATCCTGCCCCTGCCCCAGGCCAACTTGAGTGCCCCTCTGGAGTGCTCTCATAATAACCTGTGTATATCTGGATATGGCCCTTATCACACATTTTCTATGATCTTCTGTTTTTCCATCTCCCCACCTGAGCATGAGCTTCTTGAGAACAGGACCCCAGTCTTATTCATCATTGTATAACCAGCACTTGGCACAACACTCAACACACAATAGGTGCTTAATAAACACTTACTGGCTGATCTCAAGAGTCCGTGAAGAATTGAGCTTTGTTTTCTGACACCCTTAGCATCCATAAGTGTTAACACTTATGCTAGCACCCTTAGCATCCATCTCCTTACCTGTCCTAAAGATTGCCCTTTCACTGGGCAGGCTACATCCAGTGAAGTTCACAGCCATCACCCACACTTGATAGCATCGGTCAGGTTCCAGATCTTCAAAAATGCAGTAGCTTTCTTTCACTGTCAGTCTGTATTCTTCTACCAACTCTAGCATAAGACACAATTAAAATCTAAGATGTCTTCCAAAGTTAATTAAAAGTTATAGTTATTGGAAAAAGTCATCTATGATTTTCTTTCAGTGGAAAACTCAAACTGATAACCTTACAGATACCATTATGTGAAAACCAGCTCCTTAGAATACATATGAAAGCAACAGCATTCTGAAAAGAGATACTTAGGATGACATGGTACACTACTTGTTAACACTTATCAGAAAATAAGTGCATATTAGTAAGATTCTGAGCTTCATATACCACAATTAAAGTAACTTATTTCAGTAGTGAATATTAAAATTACATAAAGTATATGTTAGCTTAAATCTCAGTAACACATTCTCAAGAAAAACTTAAGAATCCCTGCCAATATTTCAGAAGAGTGTGTCCTAAAAAAAGGACAACTTCATGGTTTTTAAACATCTTTACAGATTAGTAAACTATTTTGGTGTTCAGTATGACCTTCCAGGTTTCAAATCCTGGTTCTTTCTCATGAATTCCAGAATTCTTTCCACTAGAGATTTCCACAGTTTATAGAAATACTTAAATAACTTTGATAGGTCATAAGCTACTCTAAGAAGTAACTTTGTCCAATTAAGACACTTTTCTTCTAAAATTTTAAAAATTATTTTACTTTGAATATTTTAGTAATAAACATTATTCAATATCATTCTGAACAACCCTACCAATTTGGGCCAATTTGATTATTCTTACTGAAATTTTATCTCCTTTAAAACATATGGTTTTCTTTGTAAATTTTGCCTATGGGAATTTCAGTTATCCCCACCTTATTACTCTTGAATGTCACATCTTTAAAACTTTTCCACTTAAGAACCCAGACTGTTTCTTTAAAAGAAAATCTGGAGCTCTTCAACTTAGCAGGTCTCTCAACTGCCTCTCTCCTTTCCAATGAGCTGTACTTTCTGGACAGAAAGTTCAGTTTAAAGAACGTCATAAGGACTTGTACACTGAAGAATATTTCCCCCATATCCCAGAATCTGTGTCTGCATTTTCACTGGAATCATTCTTTTAGGCAAAGTCCTATGATACGGTTTGGTTCTGTGTCCCCACCCAGATCTCACGTTGAATTGTAATTCCCAGTGTTGGAGGAAGAGCCTGGTGGGAGGTGACTGAATCATGGGGGTGGACTTCTCCCTTGCTCTTCTCATAAATGAGTTCTCAAGAGATCTGGTTGTCTGAAAGTGTGTAGCACCTCCTGCTTTATTCTCTCTCTCTTCCCTGCCAGCCATGGGAAGATGTGCTTGTTTCCCCTTCACCTTCTGCCATGATTCTAAGTTTCCTAAGGCCTCCCCTGCCATGCTTCCTGTACACCTTGTGGAACTGTGAGCCAGTTAAACCTCTTCTTCATAAATTGCCCAGTCCTAGGTATGTCTTTATAGCAGTGTGAGCATGAACTAATACATCCTATTACCCTAGCACTCCCTTTAACAATGCACATAACATATGTGACTAGAGACCCTACTAAATATGGCACAGTATCACAGACTAGATTATCAGATTAGCTAACTGTTATTAACACAGTTCAGGGCACAGAAACAATGAGACACAGGATAGGGAAGTGTTTGGGGTGGGGGTGGGGATGAAATCCACTAAAAAAATAAGTACTCCAAGCAATAGCTATTTGATAAGAAGGGTCTCGGAGAGCCATGGTGTTTCATAAAGCAGCTAGAAATAGATGGAGATGAAGTATGGTGTAAGAAAACACACAGAGAGACAAACAAACAAAAGAATAAACTTCAGAGCTTGAAAGATGTGTGTTTGACCCCTGCCCCTGTCATGTACAAGTTGCAAGGCCTTGAGCAAACTACTTAACCTCACATCAGTTTTCTCACTTGCAAACAAGGATAGTAACATTTACTTGGTTGTGCTGTAACAGGCATGTGGAAATAGGTCAATAAAACAGGAGTCACTACATTACAGATTTAGATTCAGCCAACTTTACAGCGTGCCTATAATTGCTTTTTTATACTTTTTTCTAAATTAATTATCACATGATATTTCAAAAGACTTAAATATTAGTAATAGTATAATATACTACCATTCATTCCTGATTACAAATTGGGCGCCTGAGTTAGGTAGGACGCCAAGCCTGCCACATGCTCATCTGGTTTCCACAGTATGTGGGTCTATCTTCTTTTTTTTTTTTTTTTTTTTTTTGAGACGGAGTCTCGCTCTGTAGCCCAGGCTGGAGTGCAGTGGCGCGATCTCGGCTCACTGCAAGCTCCGCCTCCCGGGTTCACGCCATTCTCCTGCCTCAGCCTCCCGAGTAGCTGGGACTAAAGGCGCCCGCCATCTCGCCCGGCTAGTTTTTTGTACTTTTTAATAGAGACGGGGTTTCACCATGTAGGCCAGGATGGTCTCGATCTCCTGACCTCGTGAGCCACCCGTCTCGGCCTCCCAAAGTGCTGGGATTACAGGCTTGAGCCACCGCGCCCGGCCTACAAGCAACACAGAACGGCAGCACTACCAGCTCTGATTCATCAGGAAGCACAACCTCAAACTGCCTGGCTTCCGGGGCTTATGAGAAGTCCTTCTGAGCGGAGAGATACTTACAGAGGCTCAGCTGTAAGACATACCATCCATTCACCCTACTAAGCACTTTCATTTCTATCCACACATTAATTGGGGACACAGGAAGACTCCATCATACCTAGGCCCATGCCTTGGGAACTGTGAACACTGAATGAACCCTGTGGCTTGTTGGTGGCTTTTAGCAAAGACAGACCTGAGAAACTGCCACCCATGACATCTCATGCTTCATCCGCATTCAGACCATTGTGGATCACACTATCCTCTCTATGCCTTCTTCCCTAAAAGTGGAACACGTGACACTTGTCTTTCAGGCTTCTGTACTGATTAAAACTTTATTTTCCTTGAAACTCTGGTGTGTTACCTCCTTTCTGAAAATGAGAACCACTTCATTGTGCCTGTTATTCTGAGAGCTCAAAGCCAAATGTGAATCTCAATTACAATATTTGTGTTGACTATTATAATATGTACGCCATTTTGTTTTCCTTGATCTTGATTCCCAAATTTGGCTTCTGTAGTTATTATTTCATCACATGGTTGTTGGGGTTTTGTCGTTGTTTTGTAAGCGGCTATAAATGCTTTGTGGGAAGAGTCATAATACAGGTATATGTTTAAATACTTCACATGAAGATGCCTGAATATGCGTATGCATTTGTATTTGTGTTAGCAATCCTACCATTTACTTCTTGGTCATCATGTGGCTCCTCCATGCAGTAAACCTGAAACGAATCAACAACATCATCCTTGTTCATGCTCCAATAAACTGCAATCGTTGTGCTGGTGGCAGAATTTGGTTCCTGAGGTTCTAATCTAGGAGGCTGTGGAACTGGAATATAAACAAGATTTATTGTAACTAATGCTGTTTTTATTAATTTGTTGGGCAAACATTACTTATGCTCGTTGAAAAAAATTCAAACAATATAGAAACATATGGTATAAAAGTAGAAGGGCTTCCTTATTCCCCCAAACTCCCAACCCCAATTATATTTTTTCATTTTTTCATTTTATTTATTTATTTATTTTTAAGACAGAGTCTCACTCCGTCATCCAGGCTGGAGTGCAGTGGCATGATCTCAGCTCACTGCAACCTTTGCCTCCCAGGTTCAAGCGATTCTCCTGCCTCAGCCTCCCAAGTTGCTGGGATTACAGGTGCCCGTCACTATGCCTGGCTAATTTTTGTATTTTTAGTAGAGACGGGGTTTTACCATCATGGTTAGGATGGTCTCGAACTTCTGATCTCAGGTGAACTGCCCACCTCAGCCTCCCAAAGTGTTGTGATTACAGTCGTGAGTCACTGCACCTGGCCAGTTTTTTTTTTTTTTTTTTTTTTTTTTGAGATGGAGTCTTGCTCTATCACCCACGCTGGAGTGTGGTGGCGCAATCTCAGCTCACTGCGACCTCCGCCTCCCGGGTTCAAGCAATTCTCCTGCCTCAGTCTCCTGAGTAGCTGGGATTACAGGCACGCACCATCACAACTGGCTAATTTTTGTATTTTTAGTAGAGGTGGGGTTTCACTATGTTGGTCAGGCTGTTCTTGAACTCCTGGCCTCAAGGATTCCACCCACCTCAGCCTCCCAAAGTGCTGGAATTACAGGTGTGAGCCACCGTGGCAGCCATATTCTTTAGATGTAATTACTGTTGCAGTTGAATGTGTGTCCCTCCGCAATGTTTTCTATGCTTTTTTACATGTGCATATATATGATACACACAGAAATAAACAAAAATGTATTACAAAATGGGATCACTTGAGAATACTCTTCTATAGTCCTATAGTTGGAGCAATAAACTCATGTAGGTTAGAGGAGGCAACAACTGACTTGCTTATCCTTCAAAACAAAACACATGCTTTGCTAGATGACCAAGGTTGTATCATTCTATATCAATATAGATTCTATATTCACAACAGAGGAAAATGAAACCCTTTTAAGATATCGTTGGTATGTCTTCTAACCTGAAAAATACTTGCAAAAATAAAATATCAAAATACACTTTCTGAAACGACCATCCCATTTTGTCTTTCCAACATGGCTACGCCTATCAATTTTTAAATTATTAACTTTTTAAAAATTAAACAAAATATAAAAACTACAGAAAAGTAGCCTACTGATTCAGCATACATTTTAGACATCTAGTATAACTCTGTTGTTCTGAATTTTACTGACAACAAAATCCTTGAATGTTTTCCTAGAAACTTGTAAAGTTCATGATTATGCATACAAACATTAATGGTATATGCAATGCCATAAATCAAGCTTTTATGCAATTCTCCCCCAAAACTTATGACACAAAATCTTTGAACATATTTTACAAATTAGAGAAAAAGATTATTCTTATAGTTGAAAAGATAGCATGTTTTTTTTTTTTTTTGAGGTGGAGTCTTGCTCTGTCGCCCAGGCTGGAGTACAGTGGTGCGATCTTGGCTCACTGCAACCTCCACCTCCAAGGTTCAAGCAATTCTCCCGCCCCAGCCTCCCTGGTAGCTAGGATTACAGGAGCCCACCACCACGCCCAGCTCATTTTTTTTGTATTTTTAGTAGTGACAGGGTTTCACCGTGTTGGCCAGGCTGGTCTCAAACTCCTTGACCTCAGGTGATCCGCTCGCCTCAGCCTCCCAAAGTGCTGGGATTACAGGCATGAGCCACCGCACCAAGCCCAATAGCATGTTTTTACATTTATTTTTTGTGGTTATTTTTTTCCAGTCAACAATTTCCTGAGAGATAAGTTTACTGAAATATTAATAATACGGGCCAAATTTTATGAGATTACTTTATTAAAAGTGGACACCAAAGGAAAAGAAAACTAAAGGTCAGTTCAGCAAGAAGGTAAAAATGAGAAAAACATAAATGGTTCTAAAGAATGTAACAAAAAGAGACAAACCGAGAAGATGCAATAGCAATAAAGAGCTGAAGAAACACACAGTTGTGAAAAACGAGAAGCAGAAGAGGAGAAGGGTCAAGTTCATGGACTTCAGTGCAGAGTGGCTGGCCCAAGGTTAAACACCAGACCCACCCGCTCTGTTACCTTAGCCTCAGTTTTCCCGTCTTTAAAATGAGAAAACATTTTAAAGCATTACCTTCCAGGAGCGTTATAAGAAGAAAATAATATCTATCAAGTGCTTAGCAAAGTGGCTGACAGGTAACCAGCACTAACATTCAGAAAGCAAAGGGGCCTTGGCCAGGAGCACAGGAAACAGCGGGGCGAGGCAGGAAGCTCCTGAAGATGAGGGCTGAACGAGGGACCCACCATCTGGAAAGCCACAGAGGCCACAGAGGTAAGACCTGTGGAGCGAACTGAATGCTAAGGCAGAGGTCGCTGGTGAGAGCGCCTCCCCAGGGACCAATCACAGGTCAGAGACCCTCATACTGTCTTGGAAATTATTGCTTGTCTTCCCAGCAGGAAATGGATGTCACATTCTAAATGAGTCTGTCCAGATCAATGTAGTTCAGTAAATTTTCATGTTCCCCAGGTCTATAAAAGGACCAAGTGGAATGTTTCAACGATTGTCGATCATCTTTGAAGCAATATTTCAGAATTACTTGAGGCGTGAACAATGAAAATGCTCCCCCTTTTACCCTATGAATTATACATGGAGCTGTATCTGCTTTTTAAAAATGAAAACATCTTTCACATTTCTCTCTCTCTTTCTCAGGTAAATTAACAAACTTAAAAACTGATTAATTGATCCAAGAAAATCACTTAATTTTAAGGAAAAAGCAAAGTATGTAAGTTAGAAATTTTGTTTTAATGTGCTCCTTCCCCCAAAAGCATTAAAGTTAAAACACCTTTTTTCAGAAACAGGAAATACTTTTACTTTTCAAAGAATTCTAAAATGAAAAGGGAATCAGAATATTCCATAGATATAATCTAATAATAATGGCTGAATTTACAATTCTTATGTGGTAGAAGAACATCAGAGACCCGGAGTTTAGCAACTATGTTTACACTTTCACAGTAATAAGCTTGAATAAGTGTGATGCCGGCCAGGTGTAGTGGCTCACGCCTGTAATCCCAGCACTTTGGGAGGCCGAGCAGGGCAGATCACTTGAGGTCAGGAGTAGGAGACCAACCTGGCCAATGGAGCAAAACCCCATGTCTACTAAAAATACAACAATTAGCTGGGCATGGCGATGCGTGCCTATAATCCCAGGTACTGGGGAGGCTGAGGCATAAGAATGGCTTGAACCTGGGAGGCGGAGGTTGTAGTGAGCCCGAGATGGTGCCACTGCACTTCAGCCTGGGCGACAGAGTGAGACTCTGTCTGGAAAAAAAAAAAAAAAAAAAGGTATGATACCAAAAAATACCAAAATGAAAGTTTAGGGCTTCATTATAAGAGGCTAAGGAATTGGGTAGAAGAATCACTCCTCTGCCTGATGAGACGTGCCCAAAAAGAGCCGCCACATTTGGGGAGTTAAGCATTAACCAAACTGGACCTCGGAATCTGTGGCCAGATACAGATTTCCACTCAACCTGGCCTTTGGAACGTCCTCAGGAGAACAGCATTATTCACAGTAGCCAAAAAGTGGAAGCAACCCAAGTATCCACCAATGGATGAACAGATAATGTAAACGCTGTGTGTACATACAATGGAATATAAGTCAGCCTTAAAGAGGAGGAAAAGTTTCACACGTTACAACATGGCAAGCCTTGAGGATATTACTCTAAGTTAAAGCCGTCACAAAAAGAGAAATACCATATGATTCCACTTAGATGAGGTACTTAGAATAATCAAATTCACAGAAACAGAAAGTAAAATGGTGGCTGCCAGGAGCCAGGGGAAGGGGAGAATATGGAGAGTTAGTGTGTAATGGATATAGAGCTTCTGTGTTGCAAGATGAAGAGTTCTGGAGAGGATGGCAGTGATGGTTGTAACACAATGTGAATGTCCTTAATGCCACTAAACTGTACAATTAAAAATGGGCAAGATGGTAAATTTTAAGTTATGTGTATTTTACCGCAATTTTAAAAAAATCCCCAGGTGCCAGCATCCAGGAAGCCTAGATTCATGTTTGTTTATTCACTATCTGTTTCTCTCACCTTTCTCAGCAGCACTCTGCCTTTTCGCTGTGGGGCAGACTCTGAAGCCAAACTCCCCTGCCACACACACCCCAACCGGTTGTGTTGCCTTGAAAATAGAACATTTTTCTATTCCTCTCTTTCCTCACCTTTCTTCACCTGTCAAATGGCAATAACAAAACCTACCTCCTTGCGTTGTGGTGAGATTAGATGATTTGATATGCTTAACAGTTCCCACAATGCCAGCCATTGTGTAAGCATGGAATAAATCGTATGGGCTGCTACTTCTCATTGGAAAACTCACGTCCTTTTCTCATTACATCTGCTTAGTTTAGGTAGGGGGTCATCAGATCAACTTTTCAAGTAACAGGTGAGGACTTCCGAGAGGTATCACAAAATGAACAAAAACTATTTAGCAGCAAGTCAACACCCTGGGCTCCAATTTTGTGAAACAGATGCACAAAGTAACATTTATGGCTCTGAGATCAGTCTCTCCATAAAAGGCTTCGAACCACAGGGACCGCCACTTGCACTTGCTGAGTTAATTGTTAACACTTTGTGACATTTTAACTCTGTGACCTCTAAAGCATATTAAATGTCCTCTCAATGCCCATTAAGTATTGAAAAGCATATCCTCCTAAATGAACAATGGCATATAATGAATCCCTTAAAAGCAAAAGACCAGCTCTGTTAATCAAACTTTCTTAGTTTGCAATCACTGCCCTAGTCTAATCCCTCTTAAAGACATTACAAGAAAACACTTTCTTTTGAGACATTTCTAGAGAAAATCCATTAAGATCAATGATCGAGTTTTTAATTTTATAAAGGGCTGGTGGAGTTTTGGGTTTTTGTGTGTTGTGTGGTGTTGTGTTGTTTCTGTCTTTTAGACATACAGTAGCCTTTTTAGTAGTAACTGAACTAAAACTCTTGATACAGGAATGAAAGTTAATCATCAATTTAAACACAACAGGCATCGTTTTTGTTTTTGGGTTTTTTTTTTTTTTTAGAAATGGGGATCTTACTATGTTGCCCAGGCTGGATTCGAACCCCTAGGCTTAAGTGATCCTCCCGCCTCAGCCTCCCGAATGGCTGTAATCTTTGAGGTGATTTTGGAAGATGATAAAATCTTTTAAGGAGGACATCTGAGCATGTTGTACAGTAAGAAAAACTTGGTAATTTCACTGAAACATGGCAGCTTTGAAAAATCTAAATAAGTTTCATTGTCCTGTTTGTTAAAATAGCACATTAAAAAATATTGTGAAGAGCTGGCAGGATGCTTCTGACAGCTGAGTGGGAGGCTCCT
Source organism: Piliocolobus tephrosceles (assembly GCF_002776525.5). Classification (NCBI taxonomy): domain Eukaryota; kingdom Metazoa; phylum Chordata; class Mammalia; order Primates; family Cercopithecidae; genus Piliocolobus; species Piliocolobus tephrosceles. The sequence continues at coordinate 76,479,902 of NC_045437.1, read as the reverse complement.
GGCTACAGACCATGGTGCTGAGCTGATAGTTCTCTAAGCTCATCTGTTTAGTTTGCAAAAAGGGGAAAAGAACTGAATTGAAAAGGGGAAAGCCACCCATAAAGAGAAATGTTTGACACATAGAAAAACATTTGACTTCTTTTTTCTTCTATACCTGGCTGCTGGTATGAGGCAAACAACTCAAGGGAGAGAAATCCTATTTTTAAATTAAAAAAAAAAAAAGAGGAGACCCTTTGGTTCCATGGCTCCTTCCACCTCCTCAATCTCCAAGCAAGTCATAAAGCTTCAGATGGAAATGCACAGAAATGAGATGCTCGTCTCATGCTCAATTTCAGAGTCTAGCTGTAACATTTTACAACTAATACTTTTCTTTTTCCAGTTACATGTCTTTGCATGCAAAATCTTTTGTATATATCATTACATACAAAACAAACAAGCAAAAACTGCCATATTTCATCTAGGTAATTAATATATTAAAATGCTTACCAGCCACTTGTTTTAACATCTGGTCACTTCTTGCCGAGCTGTCATCATAATGTTCAAAAAGGGAAAACGCAGCAGGCATTTTCTCTAAAGAAGCAGTGCTCTCCATTGCAGAAAGCAACCTATCAGGGGAATAGAGCTCTACATAAGTCAAAAAATTATTAACATACGGAATGAAAGTGAAAAACAGTTGTTCAAAATGAAGCTGGTGTTGGTAGTGGTGGTTTGCATAAGGCAGGGCCTCTCACTCTATCCAAAAAAGGATTTAAAGCTTTAAAGTCTTGAAATATATGTCTAAAATCTATTCTTAGGCAACTGGTAATATTGGAAATTTCATTCCTATATCCTCTAGTTAGAAAAGATTCTATCAAGCAATACAGTCTTAAGTGTTTTACCTATAAAGTTGGTCCTAAAAATTACTTCACTTTAGTGATTATTTTCTTTATTTCCTAGAGGGAAAGGATTTATATCCAAAGCTCTTCATACCCACTGAGGTTTCAAAGGATAAAAATGCTAAGAGCATATCCAGAAACGTATACACTGTAGGTGTCTTTGTTCTCAAACCTCAATATTAAGCTTCTAATCATTTTTTCATTCAAAACATGTTTACCTACTATGACCCAGGCATTGTACTAGGTACTGGGGAAAGAGCAATGAGAGAGGATAAAGCCTACCATTTATAAAAGACTAAACAAGCCACAGTTTCTAAATCAACAGACTCAACACCCTCATTAGTTGGAATGCCAACTGATGCTAAGTCTAAGTATTTGTATCCAGATGAAATGTGGATTTAAACAAACAGCGACAAAAAGGTTAACTCTGAAGGGGAAAGAGGAAACAGCGAGTTTGCAAAAGAATTTATTTTTAGCATGAGAGGCCTCCAAGTAGATTAGCAGCTCTCCTCTGTTCACCTCTCTCACACAGCACTGGAATTCTCTTCCGGCAACTCAGTCGGCTGCAAGGAACTGCGTCGGCTTCATTTCCATGGACGTCTTGGTTTTCCCAGCAGCACCCACTGCACTTGCTGTTGGAACTTTGTTCTCCCGGACACTTGCTCAGCTCCTTCCTTGACTTAATTTAGATCTCTGTTCAAATGTCAGCTCCTCAGAGAGTACGCTACTAATACAGCCTCGCCTGCCCCCTCCATTCTTCGCTAGGCTTTGTTTTACTTCCCCAGACTTATCACAGCCTCTTTGGTTTTTGTCTGTCTGCTTCACCAGAATAGCATTTATATGCGGGAAAGGACTTTGTTTTGTTTCCTACTGTATTCTAATGCATTACTTGGCACATAGTGGGCATTTAATAAGCATATTTTGAATAAATAAGAGGCCAATAGTTTTGTGTGGGCGAGGATACCAGGATCTCAGTGATGGTGGATTTATGGTCGGCATGAAGGAAAAATATTATAAAACAAAACTGAATATTTAGAGTGACTTCTACACTTACTACTGTCAGAAACAATACAATTCACTATCATTTGATTTAGGGGAGGTGGTTCCAGAGGGGCTTCAAAGAGGAGGTAACATTTGGACTGGGTCTTAATGAGTGGGAGTTTCCTAGGCAGAAGAGAGAATAAGTAAGGGCGTTGCAGACAGAAGAAGGGCATGAACCCAGGCATGGAGATGTGGCCAACTACAGCACATTCGAGGGCCAGAGGGCACCGTGGGAATTGAGAAACACAGACAGTGAGGGATGAAATAGAAAAGTGCTTTGTGGCTTGACTATGAAGAGCCTTTCATACCCACTGAGAGTTCTATTTTGTCTTTTAAGGCAGGGAGAGCCACAAAATTGTTATAAAAGGGAAATTTAGACGACTGTCTTGGCAAGTGTCTAAGGAAGGATCAGGGCAAACAGAGGAGACAGGTCTGAGGTCAGGCGGGAGAACCCCACAGGGTCTAGATGAGGGAAGACAGCACCAGGCTAAATTAAGGCTGTGGAGATGGAGAGGGTGGAAATGATAGGCTCAGAATGAACAAAAATGGTGCCCCATACATGCACTAAGCCCTCTAAAAATACACATCACTGATGTGTATTAATGTAGGACATTTTGTAGCACAAAAGCTCTGATTGTAGGTACCACGAGCAAAATGTTCGAGTTTTCCCTTATGCACTGACCTATTCCAGTTTAACATCAGCATATGAAAAGGCAAGCAGACATCCTTTTAAAAGCAGGTCTTACAATGGTTGCAACTCCTTTTCATTATTATAACACAAAAGAGCAAAACGGAGAAAAAAATGAATCCCCTCAACAGAACAGCATTTTCTAAGCAAATGTGTTTTTCAAGATATGCAAATGTTGAGTCTAAATATGCTTGACAGCATTCCTTAATTTAAGCATTTTTAGTGTTGAGAAAAATCATTTAATAGACAAGCACTGCCTTTAGAGATATAATGTGAAAGGAGGGAGAAAAAGTGGCAAGGTAAAATAAACTACAGCTGACTCTTGAGCAAGACGGGGTTTGGGGCACTGACTCTCTGCACAATTGAAAATCCATGTGTGCCGTCTGACTCCCCAAAAACTTAACTACTAACAGCCTACTGTTGACTGGAAGCCTTACCAATAAGCCTTACCAATAACCTCAAGAGTTGATTAACACACATTTTGTATATGTATTATATACTGTATTCTTAAAATCACATAAACTAGAGAAAAGAGTTCTTCAGAAAATCATAAGGAAGAAAAATACACCTACAGTACTGTACTGTATTTATTAATACCTTAAGTTTACATAATCTCTTTACAAGATGAATCACCTGAAATGGAAGGCAAAGGTGGCCACAGACCTCAATCTACTGAAAAGATCAAACAATTCAACTTCTTCTTGTAATGTCATGACTTTTCTCTGTTTCCTGGGAGGACATCCAGGATCACTAGTGCCACTTCCTATGGGTATCATGGTGTTATTCAAGGTTTATGGTATTGCACTGAATATGGTTAAAAAAAAAATAGGCAAGAACCTAAGGAGATCACTTTTTACTGCAATATGCAATTTACTAACTGCTCACGGGGAGATGATTAGCATGACACAGTGTTTTAAGCAGAGATTCACAACACTTGAGCTCATTACAAGAGCAACAGGAGGTGGTTACAAAATTATGAAAGTAGTATGGTAGTGGTATAGCTGTAGAAATTATTTGAGTAGTACAGTATTACTACAGTTAATTTTATGCAGTTATGATTTAATACTGTATCTTTCTGTTTGTTTACATTTTTTCCCAACTGCATATGGTGCTATGGACAGTAGTGTTCGTGTGCGTAAGTGTTGATGTTTTTAATTTTTAAAATAGATTTGTGTATATGTTATGATAGTAAATTACAAAATAGACTAATATTTACATATATTTTATGTACTTGTGACACACCTAACATTTTCTTAATTTTTCAACATTTCTGGGCTATGCAGTTCATCTTCTAATTTTTTTCAAATTGTCACAAATCTCAAAAAAATTTTCCAATATATTTATTGAAAAAGATTCCTATATAAGTGGACCTGCACAGTCCAGACTCGTGTTGTTCAAAGGCCAACTGTAGATAAGTAGCACTTCTTATAGAAAGGAACATCAATAACATCAAGACTTTGAGACAGAAGTTTTCTTGAGGACATGGAAACCTTTTTAGTGATGGGGTCCAGCTTCATCAAGTGTGTGCATGTGTACATGCACGTCTGACGGTGCTTTCTTTAATTGTTCACCTTTCTCCACCAAATCCCAGAATTTTGTTGTCTTTTTTCTTTACAGAAAATAATGGTTCGCCCAAGTGTACTCTCCTTTAAGTGACAGGCAGCTTTAGCAAGAAATTAATTCACTGTCAACTGGACAATGAAATAGAAATTAATTAAAATGACACACAGATGAACACATTTAAGCACGAAGCCGAAGAAACAGTATTTACTATTAAGTGGATGTCAATTTATATTTGCAATATTCCGATGGTTAGAAAGGTAAAAACATTCTATTGCATTTTTGCAACTTTTCACTCACCAAATTTTCTTACTGAGCAGTAACTTCTGTGAATGGATAAAATATAAGTAAGCAAATATGCATCTACACTGTCCAGTATAGATGGAATGGCACTGTAAATCCATGTACTTTTTGGATAAAAAGAAATGTCAATAATATTTAGAAAAATTATATAATTTTTTTTAAAATAAAGGAAACTGGAGGTGGGCGGATCACTTGGCCTGAGGAGTTCAAGATCAGCCTGGGCAACATGACAAAACCCCATCTGTACTAAAAATACAAAAAATTAGCAGGGCACAGTGGAGTACACCTGTGGTCCCAGCTACTCAGGAGGATGAGGCGGGAGAATTGCTTGAACCTGGGAGGTAGAGGTTGCAGTGAGCCAAGATCGTGCCACTGCACTCCAGCCTGGGTGACAGAGCGAGACCCTGGCTCAAAAAAATATAGATGGATGGATGGATAGATAGATAGATAGATAGATAGATAGATAGATAGATAGATAGATAGAAAGAAAAGATAGACTGGAAACTCAGAATAAGGCCTGGGTATCAGTTTCCAGACCTGACTGGTGTGTCTTAGACTCGTCTGTGGGAATTGGTAACAAGCAGATGCCTGGTCTCACTCTGGAAATTTTGATGTAGTGGATCTGGGGTGGGACCCAAGGATCTTTGGTTAAACAAATTGCACAGGTGATTTAGGCACAGCCAGTTTGGGGAACCACTGGGACAAAGGATAGATTGTATAAACCAGAACTTTCAACCCTGGCTGTGCATTAGAATCATCTCAGAAGCCTTAAAAATGCTCAGCTATACCCCAGAGCAGTTAAATCAGAATCTCAGAAGATTCAGGCATCAATATTTTTAAAAGCTCCTTGGGGAATTCTATTCATAACAGAGCCACTGTTATAGAACACTTATTGATTAATGTCAATACTAGTGTACAAATTATTTTCAAAAACTAACGGTAATATTCTGTTGAATAGAATTTGTTTTAGGTAAATAGGATTCATCTGTGTGATTTCAATTACCTAAAAAAATCATATTTCTAATCTAAGTCCTTTTTTATATTATAATACATTATAGATACAAATTTCTGATTTTATTCTATGCTGTATCACAATTTGCATTGGAATGGAAGTAAACTGAAGACGATATTTACAATTTAGAAATTTACATTTAAAATTACACTGAAAGGAGAAAACATTAGGCTCAAACCAGAAGGAAAGACCTCAGGTCTTGCTATGGGGCAGGAGGAAGAATGTGTCAGATCTGTCGGAGAATTTCAGTATGAGATGCTCCGAAAGATAAACATAAATCTGATGTTACATGTTTTTATAGACAACATGTTTTCTTGTTGAGTGTTTTGCTTTTGGAAAGAATGAAGAATTCTCTTAGATGAAGTGTTAAATACAACAACAAAACAAAACAAAATCAAAAGAGGGAGATTCATTTAGGTTAGCTGAGCAGAAAGAGAAGAGAAATGCATGACTGTCTTTTGAAGAGAAAATGATAGAACAGTCCATTAAAATTACATAAACCACAAAATTACTCAAGGCAGATATGAATGATTCTTTCAAATACTCATATTTAACCAATGCATCTAAGTATCTGCAAAATGTTCTATATGCAGTGACAGGAAAGATGGCCTAGATTAGACTGAAAGTGCAGAATATATCTTGAGGAAGCAGTTAAAAATCTACATTATGATAATTGTTATTTAACTAAAGCACATGCAGTTTTCTTTCAAAGCTGTCATTTAGCTTTTAAAAGCACTGTGTCTAAAAGTGAAAATATTGTAGCCCACTAAATATTTTTTAATTGGCAGCTCATTTTCCATAAAGCACCAAAATATTAAAAAGCAAGCATCCAGTCATGCTATTTGCCACTACATTGTACCATGTTTTATATACCTTTCATTGATTTCCTCAAACGACTTAGGGAGAAAGAGAGAGGAAGGAGGAGGAGGAGAAGAAGAGAGAAAGAGAGAGAGAGAGAGAGAGAGAGAGAGAAGCTAATTAACAACAGAAAGAAAAAACAACCAGGAGCATTAAGATTACCCACTTTTGAAAATCATAACCCCTTAGCTTCCCTGAGGTTGTTTTTCTCCCAGCCTGGGCAGAGAGGACATAAGTGCTCAGAAGGCAGGGTGCGGGGGAAGGGGAGTGGGTGGGATGGGCAGTGTCAGGACAGGGATAGAGGGTGCTTCATTTGCAGTTGGCTCTGTCTCTGTGATCAGCGGGACTGGCAATGAGTTGCTTATGCTCTGCTTCTCTCTATTCATCAACCAATGGCTTAGCTTCCAGAACAGAATTCTCTAAAGCAGGAAAAATGACTTAAATGTATTCAATGAGGGATAGGTATCAAAAAATGTAATCAGTATTTATCTGAGTGATATTTTCTGTGTGCTTTTCTATATTTTCCAATTTTAAAAAAATAAGTAATATTACTTATATAAGTAGGAAAAATGCCATCTTTTTTTTATTTACAGTTTGCTCTTCTAGAAAGAAGTAAATTATTCTTATTCTTATTGAACAAAGATAAGGTTCTCAGGGAACAAAAAGCACTTAATTAACATTATGCTTCACAAGCAGTGCCCAATTTATGAATAAGAAGCTTTGCCTTAATTACACACAAAACAATGTAATGAGTTTAGTTCTCTTTGAGAATGGCCATGTCCACTTCACCCAAATTTGCCTTGTCAAGAGCTGTCCCCAGAGGCAAATCAAAAGACTAACATTGTCCTATTTTGCCTTGCTGTATCTCCAAACTTTCCGAAAGGGTGGGAGGATGGGGAACTTTGAAAGGGAGGTTTCCAGTCATCCTGAGAGCCGTGCTTCCCGCTGTGTGACAGTTAGGGTTGGAACTGCCTTCAGGGGAAACATCTCCACTATCTCTGTTTAATCCTGGCTTCATGGAGAACCAGCGTCTCACTGAATATTCTAGGGAATTGCAGGGAGCACAGAGGTGTCTCTGCTGGTGCAATTTGAGGAGCACCCCAGGGAATTTCCATGTCTGCAAGTTGCCTGCTTGAATTAAGAAATCCTGTCCCCAAGAAACCCCTTGTAAAACCAACATATTTATTACCTGAGAGGGGTATCCCATTATGTCATCCTTTTGCACACCCAAATGTTACTCCCAGCCCCTTGGCCAGGTCAGAGGGGGAACAGTCCATATAAGTGGTCACTTCAGCTTGGGGAGTGAAGGGGACAGCCCCAGGAGCCAGCCTGAGGATGCCAGCTGGCCCTCAGAGGGAAAGCATGGCAGGAACAAGGCTGCTTTCCCTCCCTCTTAGACAGTGACCAATCAATCCAGTGGGACGCAATGGAATGATGATGCTGCAGGCTGTCTCCATGTATCTTTCAGCTGGATCTGGGCATTGAGGCTTTCAGGGTTTTCTGGGCCTTTTCTATAGGCATCAGCCATGCCCAAATAATGCTTAAATGCCAGAATTATATAAATCCCACACAGAGATATAAATAATCTTAAGGAATAGTGAAAAATGAAGCTTTAAAAGTAGATGTGCCAGAGTGGGCGCAAGGTGTTTGAGCCCATTTTACTTGGCACTTACAGTCAGGAAGACAGCCTCGTCAAGCTCCTCTGCTTCTCTCACGATGGTCTCCAGGGTGTCCTTGGCAGTGTCCATGCTCTGCAGAAAGTGGACCATCTGCTCATGCAGGAACTCCATCTTCTTCTTCTTCACTTCCTCAAAGCTCTGGGCTTTCTCATCATACTGTGCTAAAACCTTCTTCATCATTTCCTCATTCTGTTCTTCTAGCCTTTTCTCATTTTTACTACAGTTTTCCTGAAAACAAACAAGCAAAAAAGCCCACTTCTGAATGAAGCAAGAAATGCATGCTTTTTTTTTTTTTGGAAACACTAGCCTTTTAAAGAATTGAGCTCTGGCATCCTGATCAGAGAATCAGACATTACATGCACAGTTCAAATTTTTAACCTACCAATCCCTTTCACACAATTAGCTTTGCAATAAAGCAATAGAATTTACTATAACAGTATCATCAAGAAAGTTTTAGTTACCATAATACAAAATATATATATATATATTTGTATGGAAGTCTTGCCCACCTGTACTCACACATGATGAAACTTGAAAACGGCATCATGGTGAGTGAGGATCCCTGGCCTTCATGTGGTAGAGAGACATCACTCCACTAAAATCACACTGCAAGGCAGAAAGCAGCCCAGATATGGAATGGGGGCTACCTCCCCAAATGTTCTCCAGTGAGATGGCAGATTATCCCACAGTGGGAGAAACTTTGTTGCCTGTCCAGACACACCCAGATACCTGGCTATCCTCACTAGTGGGGCTAGTAAGATGAAACCAAAATTTACTCTCTAAAAAGGACACCTGGGGAAGGGGACACCAGAAACAACTAGCATGTACTAGTTGATCTACAACATGAATTAAGCAGACCTCTCACAAGCAAACCGGGACATGGAGTGGCCCCAGGAGTAGCAAAACTGTGCAGGAGCCTCTGCAGTGGCCTCAGGCCCTCTGCCAGTCCTGATTGACTGGTGAGGGCGCCTGTGCCATCTCTGTATAAGGATGGAGCATTGCTGGTCCCTCTCTTCCCTGCAGAAGGGACAGGAGCCAGCAGCTAGGAGAGCATGAACTCATCAGAGATAGTTGTGCTATGAGAGGCACTCATTGGCCCTGGGCATGGGACACTGGACAGTGACTCAGAGCATTTCTGCAGAGTTAACCCAGTGAGAGGCACGAAAACGAGGAATGTACTCTAAGACTTGGTTTCTTATCTATAAAATTGGAACAATAATAATAACACCTATCTCATATAATTGTGAGGATTCGGTCAGGTAAATCATATAAAGAATTTGCCCTATTTAAGTGTCTAATAAACGCATGTCTGTTGTTAAGGGCAAATCTTTTATCCATAGGCAGAAAGGAGTCTCACTGATTATGCACAGAGAGAAGATTTTAAGTATCCTCGCTTTGAATGGAACTGAACCAACAACGGCAAACAACACATACGCACAAAATCCCCAAGTCAGATCCCTTCACCTCAGAATCATTTACTTCTGATACTGTGAACAAGCCGGGTTAAGGTAAAATGGGTGTGTTAACTTACCTCAATGGTATTAAAAAAGGATTCTATCTCACTAACAAAGGCTTCAATCCTCAAGGATTTTTCTTGTAAATTTTCTAGAAATTCTGCTAATTGAACCTGAAGAAAAGAATTAAGATATCCTTAGTATATGACATTTAGGAAAAGGACTTCAACCAGTGAGCTCCAAATTCCTTATAAATTTACTATGTTTGGTAGAGACTTACTATACTATATCCACTAACAAATCAATCCTTAAATCTTCTTTACTGCCTCATCTGACTATAGATAATTCTGCATGATAAACAATTAGGAGGTTTTGAGTGAAAACCTCAAAACAACTACACAAAGACAGTATATCTTCTTAAGTGAAAGAAGAGACTTTCTTGGTAAATTGATGAGCTCAAAACATACTTGTTTTAATGAACTATGGATTTGAATGCGTTCCCTCTAGTAAGGCCTTGGTTTTTGTATGTTCTGAGAGAGGAGTCGTTTTGCTAAACTGGTCCAATATACCTGAGTAGTTTCTTCACATTTACACCAATGGCCTGAGAAGGTGATCAGAGTGCCACAAGGCCTGAAATCTAGCATACCAACTGAGAGAAACTGTCTACTACAGGGACCTAAAAGTTCTAACGACCCTCAAAGGGTTAAAATACCCAAGGGGTAATAGCCAACTAGAAAACGTATGGGGTGATAGGGGAGCATGGTACTCACTTTAGCGGTAGTTCTAAACCTAGCAACAGTCAATCTTGCTAAACTTAAAAGACAACAAAACAGAAAAAACAGCAGAGCTTCAGCTGTCTGATTCACTACCACAGACTGATGGAGATACACTGATGGAGGGCTCTTCCGGATCTGGTCTCTACTTCCCTCTACAGCCCTTACCTCTTCTCCACAGCCCCCAGGCTCCAATCACACAAGCTGAATTTTGTCCTTGCACTCTTTCTCATCTGTGCGCCTTCATATGGCATTCCTTGGCTCTAGAATGTTGTCTCCGCTCTTGACTGCTAGAAGAACTCTGTCTCATTTAAAGCTCACCCAAGCTTCACGTTTTAGACACCTTTACTAACATTCCCCTTCCTACCCCACCATTTCACTCCCAAAAGGTTAGTTTCTCAGAACATTGTGCTTTCACAACGTTGTATTGATTTTGGGAATCTACAAGTCCATATTCCTTTTTTTTTTTTTTTTTTTTTTTCATTCTCAATGATTAGCACAGTTCCTGACACAGAAGAGGAGATAAATTAACAGTGAGAATGCAGGAAGGGAGTGAGCGAATGAAGAAAATAAATAACAGACAAAAGATAAGCACATGATGGGGATGGACTCGGGAGGGGACACAAGGACTTGGGTGATCTGTAACTGCAGCCATCAGCTCCTGGAACAGGCACAAATGCCTGCCCTTAAGATGCTAGAAAATTCTTTTTTTTTTCTTTTCTTTTTTTTTTTAATTATACTTTAAGTTCTAGGGTACATGTGTATAGCGTGCAGGTTTGTTACATATGTATACTTGTGCCATGTTGGTGGGCTGCACCCATCAACTCGTCAGCACCCTCAACTCGTCAGCACCCATCAACTCGTCATTTACATCAGGTATAACTCCCAATGCAATCCCTCCCCCCTCCCCCCTCCCCGTGATAGGCCCCGGTGTGTGATGTTCCCCTTCCCCAGTCCAAGTGATCTCATTGTTCAGTTCCCACCTATGAGTGAGAACGAAAATTCCCAAGGTACAATTTTTTAAATTGCAACTGGCCAGCTGCAGTGGCTACTGCCTGGAATCTCAGCACTTTGGGAGGCCTAGGTGGGAAGATTGTTGGTAGCCAGGACTTCGAGACTGACTGGGCAACATAGTGAGACCTTGTCTCCACTAAAAATTTAAAAAGTAGCTGGATGTGGTGGCATGTGTTTGTAGTACCAGCTACTCAGGAGGCTGAGGCAACAGGATTGCTTGAGCCCAGGAGGCTTCAGTGAGCTATGATGATCATGCTGTTGCACTCCAGCCTGGGCAATAGAGTAAGATCCTGGCAAATAAGAAAAGAAAAAAGGAAGAAGAAGAGGAGCAGGAGGAGGAGGAGGAAAGGGAAGAGGAGGAGGAAGAAGAAGAAGAGGAGGAGGAAGGGAGGGGGTGGAGGAGGAGGGGGGAGGAGGAGGAATTGCCAACCAACCAACTCTTACTAATCTTCATGGCTGACTTAATGAAATGAAGGTAGCTCCTTAGCTTTAGTCAACTGGGTTCCCACCTTCTCCTTCTCATACTCTTTAGAGAAGATCAAGAATTAAAAAAAAAAAAACTTTAAAAATGATTTTAAGGCAGGAGATGTCATATCTCTCTACTTACAAAATTTGTTTTAAATTGATAATACTTAGATGATTATTTTTTAATATCTAAAACTCATAGAGATAAATAAAACATATTAAGAAGGCCAAAAAATTTCAGTCTTCTTTCTGCTGGCAATGCTCAGTAGTTGTGGGTTGAAACAAAGTGTCACCACAGAACGGGGCCCACTTCCACTGGGGCTTATGCATCTGATGTCTGAGATTTCACAAAAGAAGTTGCCCTACTCCCTAATCCCAAACTTTAACAAGTAAAATTTCAACAAAATTCTACCCTGGAGAACTAGAACCAATATCAGGCAAGTTGAGAAGGATTAATTTGGGAGTGAAAAAATGCCCAGATTCTAATATGTTATCCTATTGAATCCAAATGAGTCTGATAATTCTTTAACAAGGACCTAATTGAATGATCATGTTGAAAATCACTACCATTAGCAAGGTACTGAGCCAAGCAGAATGTGTATACAGTCAAGAACATGAGCTCTGGCATCAGAAAATCTGGGTACCAGCCCCAGTTCCACCTTCCATGACCTTGGACAAATCATTAAAACTCTCTGAGACGATTTTATTATCTGCAAGTTGATGACAGTGATAGGGCTGTCAGAAAGATTAAAAGATATCCTGTATATAAAGAACTTAAGACTGGGCATGGTGACTCACACCTGTAATCCCAGCACTTTGGGAGGCCAATGCAGAAGGATCACTTGAGCCCAGGAGTTCTAGACCAGCCTGGGCAGCATAGGGAGACCCTGTCTTTACAAAAAAATTGTTTAAATTAGCCCAGGGTGGCAGTGCATGACTATACTCCCAGCTACTTGGAGGCTGAGGTGGAGGGATTACTTGAGCCTGGGAGGTTGAGGCTGCAGTGAGCTGTGATGACACCGCTGCACTCCAGCCTGGGTGACAGAGCGAGACCGTCTCTAGAAACCAAAAACAAAAACAAAAAATAGTGCATGGCACAGAGTAAGTGCTCAATTGTTATTGTTATTTAGTAATTTTAGATAATTCCAGCTGCCCTATGGAGAATGGATTAAAGAGGTAAGAATGGTGAGACCAGTAAGAGGGCTATCGAAAGGTAGAGGAGAGTCTCAAAGACTACATTCCAACAGCATCTTGGGGAAGTGGAGTATTTATAGTCACTTAAAGAAGGACACGTGTTGGGACTAACTTGCCTAGAACACTGGGGCCCTACAGACATAGCCAGAAAGAATGCAAAAAAATTTCTGCTTCTAACATGACTTTTATAAATTAAAAGGAAATACAAAGAAAGTAAAAATGTAAACTGTCTTAATGTATTATTTATATATGACTTGCAATGAAATGTCTCAAGGTAATGTAAATGTGTCTTTTTAAAGGATGATATTGTAGATAATAGGAAGGAAACTGTGTTTTTTGCAGTTTTTTGCTCAAAGGTAATTTTTTAAATTTCAAATTATTTGGCATTTTTGGTAACGTTAAGGGCTATTGCCACAAAATACCAAGCTCCTCAAGGGCAGTGACCCTGTGTTGTCTATCATGCTAGCCCCTAGGCCTAGAAAAATGTGTGGCACACAGTGTACACAGCTGTCTTCAGTATCTGCAGAGGACTGGTTTCAGGATATCAGCAGACACCAAAATATGCAGATGCTCAAGTCTCTGATAGAAAATGGCATAGTATTTTCATATAACCAGCGTACATCCTCTCCTATACTTTAAATCATCTGTAGATTACTTATAATGCCTGATACAGTATACATGCTATGTAAATAGTTATACTGTATTGTTTTTTATTTGTATTATTTTTATTGCTCTGTTATTTTTATTTTATTTTTGAGACACAGTCTCACTCTGTCACCCAGAGTGGAGTGCAGTGGTGCAATCTCAGCTCACTGTAGCCTTGACCTCCCAGGCTCAACTGATCCTCCCACCTCAGCCCCTCAGGTAACTTAAACTACAGGTGTGTGCCACCACACCCAGCTAATTTTTGTATTTTTAGTAGAGACAAGGTCTCCCTATGTTGCCCAGGCTGGTCTCAAACTTCTGGGCTCAAGCAATCCTCCTACCTTGGTCTCTCAAAGTGCTGAGATGATAGGTGTGAGCCACCACACCCAGCCCCCTCTTACTGTTTTGTGCTTTTTTTTTTTCCTGGATATGTTTGATCTGCGGTTGGTTGATTCTAAGCATGCAGAACTCAAGGATAAGGAGGGTGGGCTGTACTCAATGAATGTCTGTCAAGCCTACCTTAACTAAATTCTTGGAGAAATAGTCTTAGTTTGCTTTCAGACCATTCGGCTTAAAGATCAATGATCAAATATTAATCAACTTTAAAACTGAGAAAATGTAAAAGCAAATTAAATGTGTATACATATATTATTAATTATATGTGTTTTAACATCTATTTACCTTTACAGCACTTATAGCTATGTCAAGAGTTGAAACCTCATGGTCTTTGTGGGTGCCAAACACCTTGTCAGTGGCAGAAATTGGACATTTGCAGGTGTAACAGTATGTGTCAATCTGGGACTTTTTCAGCTCTTTTTGTGTCTTTTCAGTTACTAACTCAGATGATAATTGGTTTTCTTCTTTTCTCTCGCTGCCCAACTCTTTCTGTTCAGCAGATGTACTTTGTTCTGCCTCACTCACAAATTCATTTTCACTGATGTGCTCAAAGGATTCCTTTCCTTGAGATAAGACATCTTCAGGTCTGGATTCTGAAGACAGTTCTTCTGATAAAATGTCTTGAGGAAGCACTTCATAATGCAAGGATTCTGCAAATTCATACTCATCCTGAACAGGGCTATTACGGAGCCTCTCTTCGCTTGGCTCAGGTGGGCCCAGGATTTTAGGTTCTTCTAGTGGTGTTTCTTGAATATGAGTTGCACCAGATGCAAATTCTTCCTCTGGGAAGGACACTTGTACTGGGACATTCAGATTGACCTGTGGGCTTGCATTTTCGACTTCATTACCCTGACTGCCTGCTTCATCTGCATGCTCCAGAACATGATGGGTGTCTTCAAATGGAACTGCATAACTTATTTTTTGGGTAGCCACTCTGATGTCCTCTCTGATGGGAGCTTTCTTCTGCATTGCTATATTACCAAGAGTCTCCACATGGCCTACTGATTCTCCTTCCCCATAAACACCTTTCTGTTCTTCCAGACTCTTCTCCCCACAAATAGTTCCAAACTTTCCCCAAATTTCCCCTTCTGCAGCTATCGGTTGGTATGAATCATCCCTACCAACTCGTTTTTCTTCCAGACCTTGGCCCTGGTCCTTTTGAGTTAGAGATGTGTCATGGAGAATGTCATCTTTGAGTATGTACTTTTCAAAATATATTCCTGTTCCATCATCAGTGTCAGAATTTCTGCTGGGAAATGATGCCTCAGAATTCACACTGTCACCTTCAGAAGCTGTCTCCTCTTCCTTCTTTTTCTCTCCAACTGCTTCTTCATACAGATCCTTATATAAAAATGCAAGTGCAGGTGGCTCCTCCAGAAGTTCCGGATTAATGGCTTTAATAGTGGTAGGAAATATCTGGGTTCGTGACAAAACTCCTTCCTCTGCTTCAAATAAAGGCATCCCAGGTGACTTTGAGTCCGCATCTCTCTTTACGTCCTTTGAAACATTTCTGTCAGCTGATTTTTGGATACCCAAAGACCTTTGGGTCTCTGGATGAGATAATATGTCATGATCCTTTTCCAGTCCATAAAAACTTTCATCTAATTTCACCAAGTCATATTCATGTTCTAGTGAACTTTCCACTGAACTTACTGGGAAAGAGATCGCTTCTTCTGTAACTTCCTCTGAGAGTTTGTCTTCAACATTTAATTTATGTGGAGCTTTCTGTTTTTCTGGGTCTGGGGAGATGTTATAATCAATCAAAGTATATTTTTCAAAATAATCCTCTTCACTGGGAATTGTGGGCTGAATAAAAGATAAATCACTAGTTTCTGAATCTGTCGATGTCTTTTCTTCTGTATGACAAGTTTCCTTTTGTTTACTTTCTTTCAATGATGCAACTTTTTCATCACAATCTTCTAACCTGCTCTTTAATGTTTTGTGACAAGCAACTGTTTCACTATCATCAGGGAGTGGTATGGTTTTAAATGAGGCTTTCTCTTCCAAATATTCTAACTTATCTTGCATTTGTTCACTTTCTTCCTGATCGATCGATGAAATAAAGGCAGGAGCATGAATATTCAATATCTCACAGCCTTCAGAAATGATACTAAAGGCAGTCTTCTGATCTTCTGAAAGTCCAGCTGGCTTACTAGTCACTGTAAAGTCTTCATCTTTTGCATACGTGTCTTCAGGCTCCTTGGACATTTCTTTATTAGAAACCATTTTATCAGCATTGCTTGCTGATGCACTATATATAAACTGAGCATAGTTGCTTTTTGCTGAAGACAGTGGTTCCTTTACACAGGTATCTTCCACAGCCTCCAAGTGGTGCTTTGAAACGAGAACAGATTGTTTAGGCACATCTAATGTATCATCTTTAGATGTCTGAATAGTATGAACTGTATGCCTTTCTGGAGTCAATTCCGATTGTGGCATTTCTTGTTTCTTCACTGCATTAATTTCTGGAGAAGCTCCTGAAACTAGAGTTTGTGGTTTTACAGATGACAGCAAATATGGTAGTGTTTCTGAGCTCTTAGTTTCATCAAAAGGATAAGCTAAAGTCCTTTCAGATTCTTTAGTTGGAAATCCTTGTTTCATACTTTCTTTTGTGATATCTACTGAACCACCTTTCGATAGCTCTGATTCTCTGAACTGTTCTTTTTCTTCACTGTGATCTGGCATATCTCTGCTTGACTTTTCTAATACTAGATTTCCTTCCTGAGGTAAAGAGTGGTTCTCTATTTCATCACGACAAGAAAGAGCCACCGGCAGGAAAGTCTTGGTTTTCTCCACCAAAACTTTACTTTCTTCTAAAGGATGTGGTTGGGTTGCTACTGCCTTTGCTTCTCTGATTTCTGGGTGAGCCTCTGAGAGCATGGCTTCTGATTTTTCAGTAACTGATGTAGCTTTAACTAATGAAAATGACTGAGTTTCACCCAAAGAATGACCTAAAGAGATATCTGATTCTTTAATCATAGACTCGGCTACATTCACAGAATAAGGCTGATGTTCCTGCTTCTTCTTTTCTTCCGAAAGCACATATACCTGATTTTCTTTTTCTTCACCTTTCTCCTTTTCAGAACCAACAATGATTTTGGGTCTTTCACTGTAGTCTTCATTTTGATAGAAGTGCTGTGGCATAGCATTGGCTTTTGATTCTTCCAGTTCAGTAGATCTAGATCCATGTGTAATTTGTGTCTTCCCTATTTCATTACTATCTCTAAGCTCTAATGGGGCCACGGAGTCTTGTTTTTCTGCCAGCACCTTCTTTTCTGCCAAGGTATATGATCTGTTTTCCAAATTATCTTTCTTCTCAGTTGGACTAACAGACCTGAGTTTTGTTTCCTCTTCAGAAATTTTCAAGGAAGTAGGACTTTGCATTTCTTTCTTTAGTCTGTCTTCACTGAGATCAACTAAACTGCCTTTTGATTCTTCTACTGGCAAAATAATTGACTCTGATTTCTCTGATTCCTTTGTGATATTTTTACTTGCAAAGTTGGAGGAAGCTGATTTTGGCTGTTGTGGCACCTTATCTACTACATCAAATGAAAGGAGTGATTTTTCTTTTTGATCACTTCTTGGCTCTTCCTTAAAAATAGAAATATTCCATTTAGATGGAGGAGCAATTGCTGGCTTCTGGACTCTTTTAATATCAGTAACATGAAGAGGAACAATAGTTTTGGCTTCTTCCATAATCAATTTCTCACCGATTAGTGAATAAGGTTGAATTTCAAGATGGTTCTCACCATCAGCAGAAGTAACTACTGAGTTTATGTTCATTTCCTCTGAATTGTCTGAGATTTCTTTTTTTCCATAATCTTCCCTAGACACCTCAGAAATGGATTTTGGCTGTTGTAAATCTTCTACATTTGATAAAATTATGGATTTTTCTTTAACGTTTTGGCCTTCATCAGATTTTACTAAAGTACCTCTGGATTCGTCAGCAGTTTTGAGTTTTACCTCTGATAATGAACGATCGGCTTGTTTCTCAGCTACATTAAAATTGGTGGGAATTGTACCTTCAGGCTCTATCACAGTCACTGCTTTTTCTACAGATGGGCTTGGCAGTGTTTCTAAGTCTTCTTGTTCAGCAACTTTGCTATCTGGAGTGCTTGATCCAAAAAACAAGCTGGATATCCATGATTTGAAAGATGAAATTCCTTTCTTTCCCTTTTCCTGAGGAAGGTCTGGCTTAGCCACCTTTGGCTGTGTAGGTGACTTTTCTGTCACCTCAGGTGACTCTGGGGATTGAGGCTCTTTTGCATGGAGTGAGGAGATGGGTGTTCTTTGAGTGGGTATTTTCACATCAGGTGCTGGTTTCTTTTCCTCATCAGCATCATCAATAACCCTCAACGGAACCATTTTTGATTCTTCCAGTGGCTTCTCTCCAGAAAAAGGAGGTGTGCTCCTGTGTGCTTCTTTTTCATTGCCCAGTGCCGGTTCCACACCTTCTGCCAGGAAATGGTCTGTTCTGACAGAAGAGGGGATTGTTTCTGACTTCACCTGTTCCACTGATAGGCCAGACACTGGTTTCTGGAGGAATCTTTCAGGAGGTAGTTTAGTTTTTTCCTGGCTATCTTCTTTGGAAGGCCAAGAAAACTCTGTGTTTGCTTTCTCCAATAGCAAACTTTCACTCTCCATCAAAGAATGAATCTCCTTCTCCTCTGCTATATTTCTCTCTACATTTCCAGCAAGGACTAAAGACTTTGGTTCTTCAGTCAGCTTTAGTTCTTCAGAAGAGTAACTTTTACATGATAAGGTCTCTACATTACTACTGGAAGTATCAAGAGCAGATACTGCTTCTTGTGACGACAAATGAGATTCTTCAGCAGAACGAGGCAGGACTTGCTTTCTCACTTCATATATATGGTCCATACTGGACACAGCAGCCTTGAGCTGCTCTGGCCTCAGCTCATTGCTGGCAGAGGAATCCAGCTGCACAGATCCTACTATTCTCTCTTCGTGTTGACTAGCCACATTTTCTGGCTTTCCCAACATCCAGTTTTCATCCTTTGGAGAAATAAAGAATTCTTCCATTTTTGTTTCTCTGACATCTGCAGGCTTGGTTATCATAAATGATTTTGATTGTTCCAAAGGCAAATTCTCTTTCATAAATGAAAACTGCTTAATATCCAGATCTTGTTTATCTGCAAAAGAGGTGCTTACATCAGGTAATTTAACAGTTTGATCTGAATGAAGTCCTTTTTCTGTCTTCTTTTGTTCCACAAGGAGGTCAGAAAGAGCAATCTTTGATGGTTCTGTTACACTCTGGAGTAGCTGAGATGAATCTGAGTGGCCTGTTTCTTCACTTAGCTTAGCTACAATATCTCCCATGACTTGTGCCTTCAAATTTCCAGTTGGTGGTAATGGGCCTATTTCTTGATTTCCTCCCTTTTTAAAGTGGGCTGGATGGCTAACCTCCTCTGATAATCCTTTTAAAGAAAAAGTAAATGGCTGAAATTCTTCTGGGTTGTCTCCTTCAGCTACAGAAGTGGGTGGTTCTTTCAACTCTAGGCTGACGATCTTGGGAGAGAAAGGTTTAATTTCTTCATTCTGAGATTCCTCCCTAAGCAATGATGAAAGCTCTGAAGTTGTAGGCATTGTAGCAGATGCATAAAGTTCTCTATTTTCTTCTTTTCCTTCTCTGCTCCTAAGCTCAGCTGGGCCTTTTTCTAAAACAGAATCCCCTGTTTCAGTCATGGGAGACTTTGCTTGTTTTGTACCTATGGATCCACTTTGTCTACCTAAACCACTAGCAAATTCTGATCCAGCATTTGGTAATTCCAACGGTTGGTGTGGCTTGTCTTTCTTCTCAGGTTCCAAAGACAGCTCTGCCAAAGCAACATCTTGTTTTTCTGATGGGAAGTCTCCCTGATCTGTAGAAGACACCTCCACTGCCTGTTTGTTCTTATCATCACTGAGGAGCAGTAATGTTGGAGCTAAACCTGATGCTAAATTTTCCAACTCAGGAGATGAACTTGCTATTTCCTCATCTTTGCCTTTTGGAATCATATGTTTGGATGCAGGTGACACATTTTGTGATGAAGGAAGTTCAGTTTCTTCCTTCTTTATCTCACCCCATAGGCTGAGTGAAAGCTCATGTTCAGGCCCTAACACCTCTAAGGTAGACACCAAGCTCTTTTTCTGTGATGAAACCAAACGTTCAGAGTCGCGAACTGTAGAACATGAAAGACCTTGTTTATCTTCTACCATTGCTTCCTCAGATTCGTCTGAATATTGAGAAGATGATGTTTTGATCACTGACAACCCAGCTTTAACTTCTTTGGCTTCTACTTCTGAAAAAACAGAATGCTCTGCTATAGAGGAGACACTTGGAGGTGAATCAAATTTAATTTCCTTCTCTGCTTCTGACCAAGCTAAATGTTTGGATGAAGTTTCAATGGGAGAAGCACTTTTAATTGCCACCTTGTCTTCTTCTGCAAGAACTGAATGCTCATCTGCAGATGTTACCAGTGGTGGCAAACCACTTCCTAATTCACCCTTTCCTACTTTTGTTAAGAATGGATGATCTACAGGAGTGACAAGAGATGAATCTGTTGAGATTTCTTCTTTCACTACTTTGGTTAAGTTTGAATCAAGCTTAGTTACAGATGCTGTGGTTGTTGAGGAACTGGGTTCCATTTCTTTTTTAATTTCTTCTGACAAAGCTGAAAATGCTAGTGCATGTGGACCATGTTCAACTTGCTTTTCCACTCCTGAGGAAGCTGAATGAGGCACTGTAGGTGTAGTTATTATTTTAGAATCATGTTTCATCTCCATTTTTGCCGCTGATAAAACCTCAGGTCCAGATAAAGATGTTTCCTTTAGAGGTGAACATGGTTTTATTACTTCAGGCTCATTCTTGGACAACTTTCTCTGTTCTAGTTCAGAAGTCACATTTAGAACTAATTTGGGCTTGACACCCTTCTTTGGCTCATCTACCACGTCAGGCAAAACTGAGTATTTCGTCTCAGACCCTGTAACATTTGGAGGCTGAGGCTCCATTTTTTGATCCTGTGATACATGTGCTGTAGCTTCTTGAGAATCAGGCACAATTTCTTCCTTTCTGACTTTTGACAAAGCCATCTGTTCATCTGCAGCTTCT
The DNA here is from genome assembly GCF_002776525.5 of Piliocolobus tephrosceles. NCBI lineage: Eukaryota > Metazoa > Chordata > Mammalia > Primates > Cercopithecidae > Piliocolobus > Piliocolobus tephrosceles. The sequence goes on along the minus strand of NC_045437.1, from coordinate 76,458,837 downwards.
AGAGTGAGTGCTGCTGTGGGTTCCTGTTCTTTCTTGATTGCAGGGACTGAATCAGGTAAAACTGAATGTGGAGATGCAGGTTTGGTTTCTTCCTTTAGTATAGATGATTGTGCAGGTAAAGAAGCAGGTATTGCAGTTACTGATGAACTTGCCTCCCTTTCTCCCTTCTTCACTTCACTGGTTAAATGTGGAGGAATCAAGTCTTCAGACTCAGGCTCTAAATATGCTTGAGTTTTCTGCTTCTGTGCCAAAATTAGATATTCAGATACAGATGTTGAGGTTGTTGGAATATCTGGCTTAATTTCTGCTTTCTCTGATTTATCTGTTGAAGGCGGCAGACTCAAGTCTTCAAGCGGAGACATCGAAGGGAAAGTTTCAGATTTTTGCTTCGGTGATGAACTGAACTGCTCAGATACAGGTGTAGCAGCTGTAGATCCAATGTCTTCCTCATCTGCTTCTGAAAAGCAGGAATACCCTGAAGCAGACACTGCAGTTAATAGTGAATCAGGCTCAAGTTCATTTTTCTCTGTTTCTGAGATTCTAAATGGAGGGATTGAAACTTGTGATGCTGAGTCTGGAGAGAACAGTTCTGCTTCTTCAGTGTCTTCATCTGACAAAATAGTGTGCTCAGATGGCGATGTTAAACATACTGGAGAATCGCACTCAAATTCTCTTTTCTCTGCTTCCTGGGTTGCATACGGTGGAAATGAGAATTCTGACGCAAATGCAGAATCTGGAGAAAAAGGTCCAATGTCTTCTTGATCTTCCTCTGATAAATTCGTGGGTGAGGATGCACCTTTTAGATTTAGAGATCTGTGGACAATTTCTTCCTCCTGTGCCTCCGGTGTTGCATATGGTGGTACTGAAAATTCAGAAGCAGACGTGGAAGAGGGTGTGTACCGCTCCAACTCGACTGTCTCTAAGTCTGATAGAACCACATATTCAGATGGGGTGGCTGAAAGTGGTGGGGCCTGGCATTCAGAAGTCATCTCGGTTGTGTGTGGTGGGAAAGAGTGTTCAGATGCAACGACTGAATCTGGGGAAGATGGTCCAATGTCCTCCTTCCCTTCTACTGACAGAACTGTGTGTTCAGATGCAATGACCGAATCTGGGGAAGCTGGTCCAATGTCCTCCTTCCCTTCCACTGACAGAACCGTGTGCTCAGAAATACCTTTCAGTTTGAATTGGGATGCCTCATCAATTATTTTCTTTTGAGGTTCCTGTGTTGCATTGAGTGGTGCTGCATATTTGGAGATCAACTTTGAATCTGATGTGAAACATTCACTTCCTAGGTCCTCTCCTTCTGATGGGACCACGTGTTCTGATGTGGCAGTAGAAGGCAGTGGTGACTGGCATTCAGAAGTCTTCTCAGTTGTGGATGGTGAGAGAGAGGGCTCAGCAGCAGAGGTCACAGCTGGAGTAAACGATCCAGTGTCTTCCTTCTCTTCTGATGGAATCATGTGCTCAGAAACACCTTTCGATATTAACGGGGACTTATGGTCAATTGCTTTCTTCAGTGACTCTTTTGTTGCCTGTGATGGAACTGAATATTCAGAAGCAGATGTGGAGTCTGGTGTATAATGCCCACTTTCTGAGGCCTCATCTCCTGATAGGATCATGTGTTCTGGTGTAACTGTTGAAAACAGCGGAGACTGACTCTCCAAAGTCATCTCAGTTGTGGATGGTGAGAGAGAGCGCTCAGATGCAGAGGCTGCAGCTGGGGAATAAGCCTCAAATTCCTCATTCTCTTCTTCTGACAAAACTGCATGTTCGGCTATAGCTTCTACATCGGATGGAGAAACTGGCTCACTTTCTCGCTTCTCTAGTTCATGGTTCAAATCCTGTGGTACTGAATACTCTGATACGAAAGCAGAATCAGCAGAAACAGATGCAACTTCCTCTCTTTCTTCCTCAGACAAAGCAACATATTCAGGAGTTGATGTTGCCAATAATGGTAGAATAAGCGCCTCTTCTTCGTGCTCCACTTCAGGGGACATACGTGGTGGGAAGGGCTTCTCGGAAACTAATGGGCTTGCTGGGTAATCAAGTTCTATGATCTCTTCTTCTACTAAATTAGAATCTTCAGGTTCAGGGGTAGCAGCTACAGGTAGGGAAGTTTTTATTTCTTCTTTATCTGGTTCTGGTTCTTCTAACATTAGAGGTTCAGAAAGAGAAATGGATGGCTCAAGCACGTTTTCCTCCTTCTCTCCTTTGACACTGGGATGGGTAGGGGTCAGTTTTGCAGAGACTGGTTCTGCCCTTTCTAGTGAAGTCAGGTCTGGCTGTTCTTGATCTGGGTCCAAACCATCCTGGGTAGATGCTGCCAGACCTGGTAACGCTGCCTCCAGAGAAATGGAATGGTGAGCAGAACACACGTCTTCCTTCTTTACCTCATTAGTAAATGATGGTGAGACTGAAGAGTCATTCTCTGAAGCTGCAGTTCCTGGTGAAGCAAGCTCACATTCTTCCTTTGCTGTTTTCAGGAACACAGTTGCAGGTGTGCCGGCTGTCACAGACAGAGGCTCCACTTCATGTGGTTTTGCTTCATCTTCTGGCTGTTGTGGCACTGACTGTGAATGCCTGAGCTGTATTCCTTGTTCTGCTCTGTCACTACTTGAATAAGAGGGAACTGCATGCTCCAATGCAGATGTGGCATTTAGGGGAGAATCAGCACAAATTTTCTTTTGATCTTCGTAACTGAACATTGAGGTTAGGGATTCTGATGCTTTGGAGATTGAGCCTCTCCAGGGTGGAGCAACCTCTTTTACTTTATCCTCTATGCTTTGGGCTACTAATTTGCTTGTTTTGGACACTGTATTAGAATCACTATTGTCCAAATCTGGCTCTAGACTAATGGATGCATCCTTCCCTTTCCTATAATGTATTTCTTTAATTACATAACCCTTTGGCAATGTTCCATAAAATTGTAGAGGAATTAATTCTTCTTTAACCGAATTAAACATTTTAATTTTATATTGTACTGTTCCTATGTAGACTGGTCTTAACACTAATGGCTTGTGTTCTTTGTATATTGCCCCAGTGATTGGAGGTGTATTTGAAGTGGTCTTCTTTTTTCTCGCTTTATCATAAACACCAGTATATGACTTCTCTTTCCCCGTGGTTAGTATCTGGCTTGCTGAAGTTAAAGGACTGCCTTTTTTGTTTGTTGGAACATCTTGGGATTCAAATGAATTTCTTTTTTTGTTGCCTTTCCGGCGTAATGATGGTGAACCATGCTTTGACTTATGAGTCCTTTTCCGAACCTTTTTCACTTCGTCCACAATAAAGGAAACATTTCCAGGAGGAGAGTTCACAGTTGACCCTTCCTGACTACACACACCAGAAGTCTGACTTTCTTCTGAAGCCCAAGGAGTAGAAGATCTACTTGAATTGGTTTCCCAGGTTATCCCACTATCTTCCCTTTGGACTGTCACCATGGAAAAGGAGGGGTCAGATATGATACACTCCTGCTTGATCTTTCCCTCTTCATCCTGGTCTGATAACCTGCAGCAAATAATAATATTAATTATATATTATTATAATAAAATATCAATTAATTAATACAATAAGTAAATATATTTTTACCAGGTGAAGAATTAATGTGAAATTAAAATATAGACATCAATATTGCCATCCATGTCAAAAGGAGGAATGTATATCAAATAAAGTTTAAAAACCAAAGTCAGGATACCCAATACAATGACACATCCCAGGCTGGAATGACTCACTATTCCACAAACTCAAAAAAGCTAAAGTTAAATGTACCACCTTCTCTCATCAGGATTGCCTTCCTGATCTCCTCGGGACTCAGCAGTCACTCAAGCTCACTCTAGTCACTGGGATCTTCATAATAACTCTTGTATCTGTGCTCTCTCCATTACCACGATCACCACCTCACCCAGCTTTTCACCACTTCCCTCCTAGTCACTGCCATTAACTTCCTAACTGGTCAGCTGGTATCACAGGTACCTCATTTTCCCCCACTCTCAACCCAACGTGCCCCATCCTCCCAGACTGGCTTTACTAAACAGCTCAGTATGCCACCCCCTGCTTTAAATTCTCAGGAAATTCTTCATACCCACAGAAAAAAAAAAAAAAAAAAAGGATGTTCAAAATCCTTAGCTCTCTGATCCCTATCTGATATTCTTTCCAAGTATCTACCTGCACCCTATCTCTACAGGTAAATTCCTGTTTTGACAATAATTCACTGTTCAGCAAATAGATCTTGGGAACTCTGAGTCATGATAAAGAGAAAACAGGTCATTGAATAGAGAGAGGTCACAAAAAATATCAGCCTACTGTGCTTCACTTTCCTCATCTATAAAACAGGGATAATAATAGAACCTATCTCGTGAGCTTGTTGTGAAGATTAAATTAGTTAATTCACGCAAAATGCTTAGGGAACATTCCTGGCATGTAGTTAGTGCTCACTCAATAAACGTTATCTGTAGTCAGGCCTTCCTGATGACAGATGATGAAAGGGGCCTGGGCATGGTCATTTTCAGCTGCTACAGGATACAGGAGTGTGGAAAGGCTGTGTCTGTGGACTGGTCTCACATCCCTTTGGAGACGGCTGGCTATGGCCGCCCCTTCATTTGCTATTGGGCCCCCATCTTAGACTCTGCAGTGCTCTTCTCTGAAATTCTCTTCTACCTCTTCCTCACCTGTACTTACGCTGTTCCTCCATTTAGAATGCGGAGCCCCGACCATACTCCACTTCTGCAACTGTAAATTCTACCTACTCCTCAAGGCCGGGTTTAAATTCCTCTGCTGTTATCATTCCTGACCAATGCAGCAGCCACGTTTGCCATCACTTTATAAACATATTTCCTTCTACAAGTATGCGAGATGAATCCCAACTACTGACTAGCTTACATCTGTCTACAACAATAAAAACAAAAAACCCTCTGTTAAAACCACTAAACGTAAGTGTTAAACTAAGGCAATTGAAAAAAAAAAATCTACAGTAAGATTTATGTCCCTTAGTAAACTGTTTTTATCATCAGTCTCTGCATATATCAGAGGTTCTTAACTCTGAAACATTATAAAATCACCTGTGGAAAGTCTTTTAAAAATACTAATACCGCCCCATACCCTTCTCCACAGAGATTCTGATTTAATTGTACAAGGGTCTGGTCTGCACATTGCTATGTTTTTAGGTTTTAAAAGCTGCCAGGTGACTACAATATGTATTCAGAATCACTGGCTTGGCCAGGCACAGTGGCTCACACCTGCAATCCCAGCACTTTGGGAGGCTGAGACAGACAGATCACCTGAGGTCAGGAGTTTTGAGACCAGCCTGGCTAACATTGTAAAACCCCATCTCTACTAAAAATACAAAAATTAGCTGGGCGTGATGGTAGGCACCTTTAATTCCAACTACTTGGGAGGCTGAGGCAGGAGAATCGCTTGAACCCAGGAGGCGGAGGTTGCAGTGAGCTGAGATCACGCCACTGCACTCCAGCCTGGGTGACAAGAGTGAAACTCTGTCTCAAAAAAGAGAAAAAAAAAAAAAAATCACTGGCCTAAACAATCCTAGCTCTGAAACTTAAATAGCACATATCTTTCTTTCTTACTGTAAGCCCTTCCTGGTTTGTTAGGTTGGGTGGGGACCAGGACCATAAGTCCTTGCAGGTGCACTCAACTTCCCTTATGAAGCTTCAGAGTTTCCCCAGCAGTCTACTGTAAAGGGGTTATGGCTGTCCTGAGATCCTGGTCTCCTTAGTTCTCAGCACTGCGGGGGCAGCCAGACCCCTTGGGCCACTAGCCTGGAACAGCAAGCAGCCAGATCCATTCACCCTAGTGTGCTATAAATTATATCATTTTCTATACATGCCATGAGTGAAGAGTCAGGAGGAAGTAGTCTCTCCATTTTGCCACAACTCTGCTCTCACTCATTTGCTTGGGTATTAAACTGCTGAACTTAATTAGGAATTAATACTCTATCTTGGTCCTGAACAGAATCTTATTTTAAACTGTTTTTTTCAGGCTCCTTTACATACCTAATTAAAGCTATTCCACAAAATTTTCAACTCATCCTACATCTTCTCTCTTCCATGTCACTTAGAAATAGGATGAAATTAAAAATTAAGGTTATGACATGCATCTGGGAAGTCAGCATTTTGAATGCCCATGAATGTAGAAGCATTATAAAATTCAATTATAAGTTCAGTTTAGAGTTAACTATTGACTGTAAATTATATGTGCCCAACCAGAAAAGTTTTCATTACCAGCTAGAATGAATTCACGAGTGCTCAGGAGAGAACACACATGGTGGTCACAAGACAGGAGAGCCCTACTGAGGAGGACTCACTCACTCAATTGTTGCTTATTCATTTTCATTCATTCATGTATTTCTTTACTTAATAAAATTTCATTGAGTTCAAATACTAGCAGTACAAATATAAAGCCACAGAACCTTCTTCTAAGAAATTCAAAATCTAATATGGAGAGACAACTAAACATTCTTCTTTAAATTCCAGTTTTTCGAATTTATTTATTATTTTCTTTTATGAGACAGAGTCTTGCTCTGTCACCCAGGCTGGAGTGCAGGGGCGCAGTCTTGGCTCATTGCAACCTCTGCCTCCTGGGTTCAAGTGATTTCCCTACCTCAGCCTTGGAAGTAGCTGGGATTACAGGTGCGTGTCATAATGCCCGGCTAACTTTTTGTATTTTTAGTAGAGATGGGATTTCACCATGTTGGCAAGGCAGATCTCGAACTTCTGGCCTCAAGTGATCTGCCCACCTCAGCCTTCCAAAGTGCTGGGATTACAGACATGAGCCACTGCACCCTGCCTCCATTTTTATTTCAGATTCAGGGGGACTATGTGCAGATTTGTTACATGGGTATACTATGTGATGCTGAGTTTGGGGCTTCTATTAATTCCATCACCCAAATAGTGAACATAGTACCCAATGTGTTTTTTAGATGTTACCCCTCACTCCTCCCCACGTTTACAGTCCCCAGTGTCTACTGTGTCCATCTTTATGTCCATGTGTACCCAAGATTTAGCTCCCAATTATAAGTGAGAACATGTGATATTTAGTTTTCTGTTTCTGCGTTCATTTGCTTAGGATGATGGTCTCCAGCTGCATTCATGTTGCTGCAAAGGACATGATTTCATTCTTATTTATGGCTGCATAGTATTTCATGGTGTGTATGTATCATATTTTCTTTATCCAACCCACCGTTCATCGGCACCTAGGTTGATTCCATGTCTTTGCTATTGTGAATAGTGCTGCGATGAACATAAGTGCACATGTCTTTTTGGTAGAATGATTTATTTTCCTTTGGGTCTATACCCAGCAATGGAATTGCTGAGTTGAATGTTAAGAACATTTTAATACAGTGTGATAAGTACTATTACAGAAGATAGGCAAGATACAATTAGAACATAAAGAAGGGAAAACTTCAGAGGAAAAATACTTGAGTTGGTTTGTAGAAGAAGAAATAGGAGTTTGCTAACTGAACAAAGATAAGAGATGGTGTAAGGATGGGGAGGTCATTCCAAAAAAAGGTTATAGGATATACAAAATGTAGCATGAATAAACAGTCTGGTTCACTGAGAGACCCAAAGTTGAATGACAGAGCCAACGGAACTAGAGAATGACTATACGGTATTAGCATGTGTAAAGCTATGGCAGTATTACACTCAGTCTAAAGAAACAATGTATTAACAGAAGAGAAATGGTCACCATACCATTCAGTGTTCCCATCTATGTACATATCAGCTTTTCATAGTTAAAAGATATTGGCTATGAAAATAATCTCATCAGCTGGGTGCAGTGGCTCATGCCTGTAATCCCAGAACTTTGGGAGGCCAAGGCAGGCGGATCACCTGAGGTAGGGAATTCGAGACCAGCCTGACCAACATGGAGAAACCCCATCTCTACTAAAAATACAAAATTAGCTGGGCGTGGTGGTGCATGCCTGTAATCCCAGCTACTAAGGAGGCTGAGGCAGGAGAATCACTTGAACCTGGGAGGCGGAGGTTGTGGTGAGCCGAGATTGTACCAATGCACTCCAGCCGGGGAAACAAGAGCGAAACTCCACCTAAAAAAAAAAAAAAGAAAATCATCTCATCCATTCCCCTCCAACTGCATTCTCACCAAGCAACCTTCTGATTATCAGTTAGCATCCCACATAGATTTATCTATACGAGTGTAGTGAGACAAATAATGACTTGGGAAGCTCACTTCCTCCACACTTTCAGCATTGGGCAAGGAGAAGGGTCAGCTGATCTGAATTAGATCAAGCAAACAGACTGATACCAGAGATGTCAAAGGCTCCCATTTCATTTGGAGGATAACCCTCATCTGATGAAGGAAGTTTCCTTCTATTCCTATTCGCTCAGGCAGTTTTTTAAAATGATGAACGTTAAGTTTTATTAAATAATTTTTTTGGGTGGGGGATGGAGTTGCGCTCTTCTTGCCCAGGCTGGAGTGCGATGGTGCGATCTTGGCTCACTGCAACCTCTGCCTCCCGGGTTCGAGCAGTTCTCCTGCGTCAGCCTCCCAAGTAGCTGGGATTACACACATGCACCACCATGCCCGGCTAATTTTGTATTTCTTTAGTAGAGATGGGGTTTCACCATGTTGGTTAGGCTGGTCTTAAACTCCTGACCTCAGATGATCCAACCGCCTCGGCCTCCCAAAATGCTGGGATTACAGGCCTGGGGCACCACACCCAGCCAATTAAACAATTTTTTATGAAACTATGGAAATGATCATATTTTCTTTTCTATCCTGTTAATGTGATAAATTATAGTGACTGATATCCAAATAACAAACCAATCTTGAACTCCTGAACTGAACTCAACATGGCTGTGATATATTATACTTTTTATATAATGGAAGATTTTCTTGTTTGCTAATACTATGTTTAGAAATTTTGCTCCCATGTTAATGAGTGATATTACCCTGTAATCTCCTTTTCTTTCTTTCTTTTTTCTAATTGTTTTGTTTTTGAGACAGGGTCTTGCTCTGTCACCCAGGCTGGAGTGCAGTGGCATGATCATAGCTCCCTGATACCTCAAACTCCTGGGCTCAAGCAATCCTCCTGGGCTCAACTATCCCAAGTTACTGGGGGAACCCGCCCCCAGTATTTCAACGTAGGTTCTTTCTATTTTCCATAAGTGTCAGCCAGTTGAGAAATAAAGAGAGATAGTACAAAGAGAGAATTTTACAGCTGGGCTGCCAGGGGTGACATCACATATCGGTAGGACCATGATGCCTGCCTGAGTCTCAGACCAGCAAATTTTTATTAAGGGTTTCAAAAGGGGAGAGGGTGTAAGAACAGGGAGTAGGTACAAAGATCACATGCTTCAAAAGGCAAAAAGCAGAACCACTAATAAGGGTCTAACAAAGATCACAAGGCAAAGGGTAAAGTCAGAACTACTGATAAGGGTCTATGTTCAGTTGTGCACATATTGTGTGATAAACATCTTAAATAACAGAAAACAGGGTTCGAGAGCAGAGAACCAGTCTGACCACAAATTTACCAGGATGGAGTTTTTCCTCACCCTAGTAAGCCTGAGGGTACTGCAGGAGACCAGGGCGTATCTCAGTCCTTATCTCAATCACATAAGACAGACATTCCCAGAGCGGCCATTTATAGACCTCCCCCAGGAATACATTCCTTTCCCAGGGTATTAATATTAATATTCCTTGTTGGAAAAGAATGTAGCGATATCTCTCCGATTGCACGACCATTCATAGGCTCTCTGCAAGAAGAAAAACATGGCTCTTTTTGCCTGACCCCACAGGCAGTCAGACTTTATGGTTGTCTTCCCTTGTTCCCTAAAAAGCACTGTTATTCTGTTCTTTTTCAAGGTGCACTGATTTCATATTGCTCAAACACACGTTTTACAGTCAACTTGTATGGTTAACACAATTATCACAGTGGTCCTGAGGTGATGTACATCCTCAGCTTGGGAAGACAACAGGATTAAGAGATTAAAGTAAAGACAGGCATAAGAAACTATAAAAGCATTATTTGGGAACTGATAAATGTTCATGAAATCTTCACAATTTATGTTCCTCTGCCACAGCTCCAGCTAGTCCCTCCATTCGGGGTCCCTGACTTCCAACAACACCAACTAGCTGCAACTGTAGGTGTTCCCCATCACACTTGGCTAATATTTTAATTTTTTGTAGAGACAGGAGTCTCGACATGTCGCCCAGGTTGTTTTCAAACTCTTGGCCTTAAACCTTCCTCCTGCCTTGGCCTCCCAAAGTGTTGGGATTACAGGTGTGAGCCACCATGCCCAGCCTGTAATCTCCTTTTCTTTTATTTCCTTTTCTTTTCTTTTTTTTTTTTTTTTTGAGATGGAGTCTCACTCTGTTGCCTAGGATGTAGTGTAGTGGTACAATCTTGGCTCACTGCAACTTCTGCCTCCAGGGTTCAAGCGACTCTCCTGCCTCAGCCTTCCAAGTAGCTGGGATTACAGGTGACCACCACCATGTTCAGCTAATTTTTTTTACTTTTAGTAGAGACGGGGTTTCATCATGTTGGCCAGGGTGGTCTTGAACTCCTGACCTTGTGATGCGCCCACCTTGGCCTCCCAAAGTGCTGGGATTACAGGTATGGGCCACTGCACCCAGCCTATGTAATTTCCTTTTCTATAATGTGCTTGTCAGGTTTTTATAGCAAGATTATGATGCCTCATAGAACAAACTGGGAATTGTTCCCCCTTTAGTCTCCTCTGGAAGAGTGTGTAAAATATTACATTATTTCTCCCTTAAGTGTTTGGTAGAATTTGTTAGTAAAGCAGTCTGGACCTGGAGTCCTCTTTGTGGTAAGGTTTTTAGTTAGCAATTTAATATTTAATAGTTATATGACTTTGGAATTTCTTTTTGTTTTGTGTTAGTTGTTATTTTGTACTTTTCTAAGAATTTATCTATTTCATCTAAATGTTTAGAAATCATTAGATTAAAGTTGTTCATAATATCCATTTAGGATCTTTTTAAATGTATGTAAGACCTAAAATTTTACTCACTGTTTTGGTCATTCTTGATATTGGTTGTGTCATCTCAATTTTTTAGTTAATATTTGTACTACCTTTTTCAGATAGATTTTTTTTTTTTTTTTTTTTTTGAGACAGAGTCTCACTCTGTCACCCAGGCTGGAGTGCAGTGGCACAATCTCGGCTCACTGCAACCTTCGCCTCCTGGGTCAAGCAATTCTCTCACCTCAGCCTCCCAAAGTAGCTGGGATTATAGGCACGTGCCACCATGCCAGCCAATTTTTTGTATTTTTAGTAGAGACGGGGTTTCACCATGCTGGCCAGGCTGGTCTCGAACTCCTGACCCCAAGTGATCTGCCCACCTCAGTCTCCCAAAGTGCCAGGATTACAGGCATGAGCCACTGCACATGGCCAAGATAGATTCTTATGTCATTAATTTTCAAACTTTCCCTTTTTCTAACATGTGAAATCAAGACTATGTGCTTCTCTTTAAGCACAAATTGAGATGTATAACCTAAAGGTTAATATACAACATCTTAAAAATTATTAATCTCAAAATGTTTTAAAATTTCCTTTGTGATTTCTTATCTAGCCCATATATTAGTTGAAAATGTATTTTGCAATTTCAAAATACATGAGTATTTCTTAGTTATCTTTTTGTTTACTTTCTAGTTTAATTGCATTGTGATCAGAGAATTTATTTTGTATGAAGTTATACTTCAAAATTTGTTGAAACTTTCTTTATGGCTATATGGCCATTTTAAGAAAAATGTTTTTGGGTTCATGAAAAGAACATATGTTCTGCAGTTTTTCAACAGTGTTTTATATATGGTAACCAAGTGAGGCTTATTTATTGTGTTATTCAGATCTTTTTTAGCCTTAGTAATATTTTTTGTCTGCCTGTTCTAACACTGAGAAATGTGTTAACATTTTCTAACACAATTGTGGATTTGTCTCTCCTTATGGTTCTATAAATATTTGACTTATACATTTTGAATCTATGTTAACAGGTAAGAATAGATTTTTTTTTTTTTTTTTTTTTTTTTTTTTTTAACTTTTAATAATAATGAAATGTCCCTTTTATCTGTAAATAAAGACTTTTTTCTAGAGTCTAGTTTGATACTATTAAAGCTTTGCTTCCATATTAATAACATTATACCAGCTATCTTTTCGTTAGTGTTTGCATGATATATCTTTTTGCATTTTCACTTGAAACCTTCCTATATCTTTATATTTTAGGTATGTTGCTTATAAGCAGCACATAGTTTTTTAAAAATCCATTCTGACCATTTAAATAGAGCTCTCTGACTTTTAAATGGAGCATTTAGTCCATTTAAATGTAATATAATTGCCAATATGTTTGGAGTTAAATTTGCCATCCTATTATTTATTTTCTATTTGTCCTACCTATTCTATATTCCTTTTTCTCTCCCATCTTGCCTTATTTTGTTTTTTCATTTTTTAAAAATAGAGATGGGGGTCTGAATATGTTGCCTAGGCTGGTCTCAAACTCCCAGACTCAAGCAATTGTCTCACCTTAGCTTCACAAATTGAGCCACCACACTCAGCCTTGCCTTATTTTGGATTGAACTTTTTTTATTATTCCATTTCCTTTTCTATTAGCTTGTTAGATATATTCTATTTGACTATTATTTTAGTGATTACCCTGGAAATTACAACATACATCTTTGACTCATTAATGTCTAATATAAACTGATATTTTTTACCTATTCCCAGACAACACAAAGACCATGAATCCTTTAATTTCAACTTACGTGTCCTTATGTATTTTCAATCTCAATGTTAAGCCACGTGAGATATAATTATTTTTATTGACAATATTTATTTAGATTTACTTAGATACAGAACCTTTTTATTGTGCTTCATTCCTTCCTGTATCTCTAAGATTCCGTCTGGAACCATTTTCCTTCTCCCTTTAGTATTTCCTTTGGTGTGAATCTTCTGGGGACAAGCTCTGCCTACTTTTTTCATTAAAAGTCTTTTTACACTTTCATTGTTGGAGAATATTTTTTCAGGATATAAAATTCTAGATTGGGCCAGGCACAGTGGCTCACACCTGTAATCTCAGCACTTTGGGAGGCTGAGGTGGGCAGATCACTTGAGGTTGGGAGTTCAAGACCAGCCTGATCAACATGGAGAAACCCTGTCTCTAGTAAAAATACAAAATTAGCTGGGCGTGGTGATGCATGCCTGCAATCCCAGCTACTTGGGAGGCTGAGGCAGGAGAATCATTTGAACAAGGGAAGGGGAGGTTGCAGTGCATTAAGATTGCGCCATTGCACTCCAGCCTGGGCAACAAGAGCAAAACTCCATCTCAAAAAAAAAAAAAAATCTAGATTGGCAGTTATTTTTATCTTAGCACTTAAAAAATATCATTCCATTGTCTTCTGTCTTCTATTGTTTGTATTGATAAGTTGGCTGTCAGTGTAACTGTCGCCTTTTTGAAGATGATTTGGACTTTTCCCCCCCACTACCTCCCTACAGCTGTTTTTGGGATTTGGTTGTTGTCTTCGGTTTTCGGAAGTTACTACCATATTCTTAGACATCTTATCCTGCTTGGAGTTTGCATGGCTTCTGGAATCTGTAGATTAATGTCTTTCATCATTTTCGAGAACTCCTCAGCCATACTCTGTTCAAATATTGCTTCTGCCTCATTGCCTCTCTTTTCATCTGAGATCCCAGTTTTTCACAAATTGAAACATTTCACTGTATCCTTTGTGTGCTTCATTTGGATGTTTCTTCCAATTTATCAATCAGCATACCAATTCTGTATTCAACTGTGTCTAAACTCCTTACTAAACATAATCAAATGTGTTATTTTTTATTATTGTATTTTTCAGTTTTCAAATTTCCAGTCTTTTCATTGTTTTCAGTTCTCTGACAAAGTTCAATTATGTCTTTTATTTCCGTATCCCCCATCCCTATAAATAAGTTAAGCATCACATAAGCATCATTCTTCTACAGAAGCCCTTCCCTTCCCATAGTAGTCCAGTTATGCCCTGAGCAAGCATTACTCTTTGTGAGATGAGAGTTTATAGGATTGTGTGTGCTCTACTACTTCTCCATTTCTGAATTTTCCCTGATAAACTCTAATTTATATTTTCATTGTGTGTTCATGTCCCTTTGCATGGCAAGAAGGAAATGAGATAATTTATGAATGGTGCTTTCATACATTTGCTGGTGATCTTATCTCCAATTCTTAAATGGACATATTTTTCTAAATTGTTTTTTGTGAGTTGTATTAGTATAAACCAGTTCTCAAAAAATGGATTTCATTAACTGTGCTAAGAAATATAACATCTGATATTTCAAAATGAAGGATCAGGGTCTGGAATACGATGACCATGCCAAAAATTCCTGTTTCCTGTTTAGGTGGTGATCAACCTTCCTAGGTACACCTATTTCATCTTAGCTCAGAAACAACTTATTGAAAATTAAGTTAGTAGAATCATGAGTGGAAAGAGCCTTGTGGTTTTTATAATATATCTCATTTTATAAATGAAAAAACATGAGGGAGGTAACACATATGTATGAATTGAATTTTTAAAGAGGGAAATGGGTAGCCATCATATAGGAGCTACAAAAGAACAGTTTCCCACATTTCTTCATCAATATCTTTGTTTTGAATTGATTCTCTCATTCTTTCCTTAAAAAATACCCTACACTTCTGAAGAAGTGAAATGGGTTCTCTACTTGTATCTGAATGTTACATTTGTATAACACGTATCACTTAACAACAGGGATACATTCTGACAAATGCACCATTAGGCAGTTTCATCACTGTGTGAACATCATAGAGCGTACTTACACAAACCTAGATGGTAGAGTCTATTACAGATAGACTATATGGTATAGCCTATTGCTCCTGGGCTACAAACCTATACAGCATGTTACTGTACTGAATACTGTAAGAAGTTGTAATGCAATGGTGAGTATTTGTACAGCTAAACATAGAAAAACTAAGTTAAATATGGCATTATAATCTTATGGGACCACTGTTGTATACAGTCTGTCATTAACCAAAATGTCATTATGCAGCATGATTATATTATTATACTTTGTTTCTACTGAGCTCAAGATTTGTATTCTAGGAACTTGTAGTTCCTTCCTCTGATCAGCAGTTAAAGTAATATTAAAGTTCTTTATAGGAATATAATTATGAAAAATAGCTTTAGATTTGCATGATCCTTTCTTCTACTCTCAAGCAATCACAGTGCACTAACAGGAAGTGTATAAAACAAAAGAATGTAATGGCTAGGATATCTTTCTCATGAAGTCTTTTAAAATGCATTAAATATCAATTGTTATTACAATGGGGAAGTCACATATGATCCTGCTTATATTACAAGCTTTGAAAGATATATTTAAAGCCATAAAACACCAAGCAAGCTTGTGATCTTTTAATACAAACTTTTAGTGTTTTATGTGAGTCTTTAAAAAAATGGAATTCTTAAAAGTAATCATTAACTCTACAATTAATATTTCACCAAGAATTAATTTAATATTAATGTCTTTAGCTGAAAAAATATATGCATTGCTGAATAACAGTTCAGCAAACTATAACATAAAATAGCTTAGGTTAAAAGGAACTTTTATGCCATTAGGGAGTTAAGAAAAAATTTCATGAAGACATGAATGAATAAATTGTTATACAGCATAATTATGCCATAATAGAAAGTGTTCATTTTGTAGATACACTAAAGACCATTCAACATCATTGTGAATGGAAAGAATAAGGATCTTCTTATCACAATGACCAGGTATTTTAGAAGCCTGGAAGTTAGGGCCCTCTACTATTTGAAACCTGGTTATCTTCCCATTCACTAACTCTATAACCCAGCCAAACATAGGCTTCACCCATCATGACTTTGTTGATATCTTTCTCTTCACTTAGAATGAATCATCTTTGTATATTTTAGCTCTTATTTTTTTTAGAGACCAGATCATATATCAACTTATCCATGTATCCATCACTGATGCTGCAAGCCAAAAGTAATTTTCTACCTCTGAACTTCTGGAATCTTAATGTAATATTCTCCTATTCATCCTACATTCAAGTTATTTTTATGTATATCTTAGCTCCTCTATAAGACTATAAACTTTCCGTAAGCAAGAATCAATGTCCTTTAGTGTTTCTTTTAGTGGCTGTCCTTATAAAGTCTTTTTAAAACATTCACCTTTGTGTTCAGAGGAACAACAGCTCTTTTGTACTCATATTTCATCAGCTTAAGCAATATTTAATTAAATCATGTTATAGCAATAACAAGTACAACTAGTATAAAAAGGTCCTGGAACAATCACAACTGATCCTTAGTAAAAATACAACTCAAAAGAGTGAGTATGATTATTAGAGAGTAGCCTGCTAACAGGAGTGGTTTGCTTGCCTGGGGCATCATCTGTTTTAAGTCAAGATTTATTCACTCAACAAGTATGTATTGAGTTCAAATTATGTACTAGGTAGGCACTATGTTAGGTGTGGTCTTCTACAGCAAGATTATTGTTTGGTACAAATTTTTAAAAGGTCTTAAAAGTTAACTTCAAATTAATCAATTTGGTCTGCACTATAGATTTGTGATATAAATATAAATTAACTTTGCCTTAATCTTCTGAAATCTAGGATGTATATGGATGTTGCTACTGAAAGTAGCTCCACAGTAAAACAAACTGAGTGTTTGCCTAAGACCTCACCTGTACAACAGCATCACTAGATACAATCAATGTTCTCCCAGCTTAGTTTGAGTTGTTGTTTGTGAACATTTTCCTGTGTCATCTATACAAGAGTGTAGGAGTAAACCATGTGATGTAAAGATTCATATTTTTCAGCTCTTTAGAATTTCTCAAAATGCATGATAGTAATTGTTAGTTGAGACACTAACTTCTCATTCCAGATGTTTCTTCTCAAGTAGAAGGACATCTATTAGTACAACACTGCTGGCCTAGCTTCTCTTTATCACTCTTCCCCATTCTACTGTGGCAAAAGCCACAATTACTTTTGCACCAACCTAAAATATTCCTTGTGTTATGAAGTATATGAAGAGACACGTCTGCTGTGGTTCTTCAGAGCCTGTGACTGGGTATATAAATCTGTCTATTTCTGAGATTCAGTAGTAGAAATCACATTGTTGTCCTATATCTAAGCCACATTCTCTGATATCAGCTCTATCAATGATGAAGTTGATATTTTCATCTCTAGCTACCATTCCTTTATCTATCAATTGCTTCAGAACTTCGACAAAGAAAAGAGAGTAATTCTACTAGTCCAATCCTAATACAAATAAATGGCCACACATACCATCTATTAGCTAGTAGGAACTAAAGGACACGACAGTAAGAACAGATATAATAGATAATGTATGTGCTTGTGAGTATCCAACACAAACTGACCTATGGACCAATTAGACCAAGAGAAATCCACCAGTTAGAACTCAGCAATGCCACAATCCCATACAGATCTCCCTCAGAAGCACACAGCATGCGCACATCTTTATTTGCATAAGCTTTAGGAACTCCAGAACTATAGTGGTTGACACAATACTCTGTAAGCAACACAGAACAATTTTAGAAGTACGTTACCCAGTGAGTGATAAGTCATATTATATCTACTGCAAAAATGTCTACGAGTTGGAAAGAACAGGGTTGACAATTTGAACCAGATTATGCAAAAAACATAAAAGTTGGTATTCTTAAAGGAAATGTCTCAGGTTACTTTAGCTTCAGGCCCTGCCAGCTCTACAGCTGCTTCTATTATCATCTGCTAATAGGAGTAAGGAAACCTAGATTCTAATCCCTGCTCTGACACTCACCAGGTATGTAGTTTCCAGAAACAGTAATAATAAGCTATAGCTCCATATCACTTAATGACTCTCCAAATACCTGCACATATATTATTGCCTTTGGCTCTTAGATTCATTATTTGATTTAGTCAACAAACATTTAACACCTACCATGGACCATATTGTTTTAGGCAATGAGCATACAGCAGCAAACAAAACCTCCATATACACATACATAATTCATTTTAATTACAAAAGTAAATAAAAACATTCTTGATATAAAAAATTAATCTACATAGTCTCCCTTAATTACCACCATCTCTATCTCTGTCCCATTACCAGAGATAACCCAGTTAATAACATTTAAATGAGCCTTGCAAAATAAATAATAGGAATTATGTTTTTAAGTTCTAAGAAGTACCCATAATATGCAAAGCAATGGGAATATAAAGAAGAATAACACAGTTCCTACCTTCCAGGAAATTAGAGACTAGCATACAGATATACCTGAAAACAGATTGTTATCATATAGTGTGACACATGCTTCAACAGAATGTGCAAAAAGCATCCCATGTGAGGCTGGGCATGGCCACTCATGCCCGTAATCCCAGCACTTTGGGAGGCCAAGGCAGGAGGACTGCCTGAGCCTAGAGTTTAAGACCAGCCCAAGCAACATAGTGAGATCCCATCTCTACAAAAAATTCTAAAAACCAGCAAGGCATGGTGGACATGCCTACAGTCCCAGCTACTCAGGAGGCTCAGGCAGAAGGATGGCTTGAGTCCAGGAGCTCAAGGCTGCAGGGAGCCATGGTCACAGCACTGCACTCCAGCCTGGGAGATGGAGCGAGACCCCATCTCAAAAAAAAAAAAAAAAAGAAAAGAAAAAAGAAATCAGATATGGTACAGAGAAAGACATTTTTAAACTTTGGGATACAGTGGGGCATGCTGTTTGAATACATGTGTGAGAGGAGGGGTCTGGAATATAATCACAGAGTATGACAGACTGATGTAAGGTTTTGCAAGATAAAAATGAGTTTTCCAGGAAAACCAGGATGCAGGTGGTTAGAAGCAATTCAGGTAAAAGGAACATGTGCAAAAGAAGAGGGGTGTGAAACCATACGGTGTGTCTGGCTATTCTTTGGGGCACCTCTGCGAGTCTGTAATCTTCTTGAAAGTTGTAAAACCCAGTGATATATACGTTAGTATTATGCAGATACTTCCAAATGCTACTCCAACCTCCAAGTAGACTGGAAAACGACCACCATTCTGTCTTTCCTAGGACTTTGGACAGTCCTGATAATTAGCTAACAGTGGGATACACATAGACTTGTTATTAACAGCCAAGGTAACTTGAGTGATTGAGTGACTAAGACATAAACCTGTCCTTACAACCAGGACAAGATGAAGATGCGATCCATGTGAAGGTAGGAGATTTCAAAGTAGTGAGTATCTTCTTTCCTACCCCCACTCCTCCCGAACAAAAATACTACATGTTGGCCAAATGTATAAACTCCATTTATTCCAAGTAGGAAGTACCTACGCAGTAGTAGGTAAAGGTGTTAACATGACCCATGGAGAACTCTGGAATTGCAAAAATCATTTATCTCTCCAGAGTTAAAAAAGAGTCATTTGGGCTTTAGCATGGACCATCAATTTATAAATATTTAGGGAGTATCTATCTATTCAGGTCTTGGCCATGAGCTGGGGCTGTTATTCAGTTATATAAACTGCAAGCACGCATCTGAATCTGCCAGAGAAAAGTATAAAACTCAACCACTAAATTCTCCACTATTATAAAAAACTAAGGACAAAGAGATGCCAGGTCCAGAGAAGCAAAATAAATAAGCTATGGCGTGACAGCATTGTTACAGAGCTTAGTGACTGCTTCAGACCAAAACACAGGAAACTCAATTATCTGTGGTCTTGGGAGGTGGGCATTCCTCCACAGTGACACTGTTGACATTTGGGGCTAAGATATTTCTTTGTGATGGCAGGTGGTGGGGGTGGGGGTGGTGCAGCAGGATCGGAGCTGTCCTGTGTGCTGAGAATGTTTAGTGGCCTCCCTGGCCCCTATCCACTAGATGCCGTTAGCACCCTATCCCAGGCTGTGACAATAAAAAATGTCTTCAGACATGTAATAGTTGAGAACCACTGGTGTAGGCAGACTCAAGAGTGAGAAAAGACACTTAGCCATAGGCAACACCAACCTTGGCTGAGGATACAAGTGAAAAACCATGGAGGATGAGAATGCTCAGGTTCCTGGGATTCCCAGCAAAGGAGTTAAACAGGCTTAACTGTTTAGCGCTGGAATTCTTCAACAGCTACTGAATATTAGTGCAGAGCAGAAACTGCATCCCACCAGCCACTGCTGTCAAATTCCTATGAATGCTGAGTGGTGGTTACTAAGAGACAGAGCACTTCATCTGAATAGAATATGTCAGGTTGGGATCTTTTTAAAATAAACCAGTGAGCCACGATAGACTTCTCCCCACCTGTTACACTGACTTTTTTTTCCTAATACAATTATAACTCCATAAAAACATGAAGTATGAGGGCAAATTGGTCCAAAAAGTAGGAGAAATCTGATCAGATTTCCTTCATGGCCTTCCAGCAATTTTTCATATTAAATTTGCAACAGAGAAAGAGCCCTTACATTGTAGCCTTGAAAATAGTAATAGTAATACATTTAAAAATAAAGCCCAATCTCAAGCCTGTAATCTCAGCACTTTGGGAGGCTGAGAAGGGCGGATCACGAGGTCAGGAGATCGAGACCATCCTGGCTACTAAAAACCCCATCTCTACTAAAAAAAAATACAAAAAACTAGCCGGGCGAGGTGGCGGGCGCCTGTAGTCTCAGCTACTCGGGAGGCTGAGGCAGAAGAATGGCGTAAACCCGGGAGGCAGAGCTTGCAGTGAGCTGAGATCCGGCCACTGCACTCCAGCCTGGGCGACAGAGTGAGACTCTGTCTCAAAAAAATAAATAAATAAATAAAGCCCAGCTCATCTATTAGATGGAATAGGGGTTTGTCCATATACCTAGTACAGTGTTTGGCAACACTTTTTTTCTCTCTGTCATTTTTTAAGAAGAAAAAAAATAGGCCAGGTGCAGTAGCTCATTCCTGTAATCCCAGAACTTTGGGAGGCTGAGGTGGGTGGATCACTTTGAGCCCAGGAGTTTGAGACCAGCCTGGCCAACATGATGAAACCCCATCTCTACAAAAATACAAAAATTAGCTGGGCGTGATGGTGCACACCTGTAATCCCAGGTACTTGGGAGGCTGAGGCAGGAGAATCGCTTGAACCCTGGAGACAGGTTGCGGTGAGCTGAGATTGTGCACCACACTCTAGCCTGGGCAACAGGGCAAGACTCCAACTCAAAAATAAATAAACAAACAACAAATAAATAAATAAAACACCAATGCCTCACTCCAGCAGATGCTGCTGGGATGAACAGGGATAGGTGAAGTACATCCCAGCCCTGGAGTTTCAGGAGAGAGGACCCCTTTGCTGGTGCCAGCAGAGAGACTTGGGTGGCAATGTGCTGGTTCTCCTGGGCCTGTTTGGATAAACCTAAGAGAGAGTCCTCTGGAGGCCCAGTGATGGCACTCTCCAGCTACAGAGAGAAGCATCCTTGAGATACTGCTGTACCATATGTGAAGAGGGAGTGAAGATGGAAGGGGATTAGACTGAAAATTGTGATTGAACAACAACCATACACATTCTCTTTAATTTCCAGGTGCTCCTCCACTGAATTTCGATCTAGGCCCACAATTAATGCTGCCAATAATTCATCAAGAAAAATTAATCATTATATTATGGTTACTGACAAATCCTCAGATATTTTCTGCTGGATCAGCTCTGGATGGTAACTCATTAGCACCATTAACTGTGTGTTGTCTTCAAGTACAGTATTAGAAAGTATGTTCTTTTGTGCATACATAAAATGTTTAGAAAATTTCCCAGCTCCCATGTTTTTCTTTATTTCCAAACAAATGATCTATAAAGCATGTATGGGAATCTTTATCTTTTTTGAAAGTGGTTAATGTCTTTCTCCAATGTAGCCTTTGCAATCTGAAAGATTCATTTCTCAAGAACATAACTTACAAAGTCTGCTAACAAAACCTATATTGACAATTAAACTTCGCCTCTCTCCTCTTCAACTTTCCAAGCAATTGTCTACGTCGTTTACATTCTTTTTCTCTCTGTACCACCTTTAGTGGCTATTCCACTTCAGACAAATTCTGCCAGGTACGGTTGGTGGCAGGGGTGCCTGGTTCCTCTGAAGTTGAAAGCAGATCAGCAGCAGCCTGGCTACGGCGGAGCTGCCAGTGAAAAGCACCCAGAAGACCTACCTGATGGACCCATCGTCAGCCTCAAACAGCACCACCAGAAAAACACAAGAAACCTCTTACCTACAACACAACCGACAGTAAAATAGAACTTACAAAAATAAGTCTCGGCCGGGCGCAGTGGCTCAAGCCTGTAATCCCAGCACTTTGGGAGGCCGAGACGGGCGGATCACGAGGTCAGGAGATCAAGACCATCCTGGCTAACACGGTGAAACCCCGTCTCTACTAAAAATACAAAAAACTAGCCGGGCGAGGTGGCGGGCGCCTGTAGTCCCAGCTACTCCGGAGGCTGAGGCAGGAGAATGGCGTAAACCCGGGAGGCGGAGCTTGCAGTGAGCTGAGATTCGGCCACTGCACTCCAGCCCGGGCGACAGAGCAAGACTCCGTCTCAAAAAAAACAAAAACAAAAAAAAACAAAAATAAGTCTCTAAAATTCCACAGGGGGAAAAACAAAGAGATTAAGTAAAATCCTTACTGATACATTAGGAAATAACTTGCTAGTAGCTTGTTGATTTCTGACTTGAAAAACCTCAGAATTGGAGATTCAATAACTTTGTTTGTTTTTATAGAAGACTGTATTGGAATAAGTGAGATTACTGGAAAACTTTGCATCCCCAAAATCATTGTTATAAGACTTTACAGTGCTTACATCTCTTCAGGAGTTCTAAAAATTAAGATGAATTTCCCATAATATTCTCTTATTAATCACCCACAAAAGAGAAAGACAGAAAAACCCTTTAAAAATGATGTGCATTTGATCCAGTAAAATGTTTTAAAAACCATAATACAGACCACCCTTGTTAATACGTTTTCCCCCATTCCTCAGTTGAACTCAGAGGAAAGTTCAAGATTTTTAGGTCCTATCTGTAAAAATAAAAAAATTTTCTAATTACCAAATATAAATTTCACAGTAGGATATATAGGAAAACAGAAGCACACAAAAAACAACCAGTAATCCCAGCACTCAAAGATGACCACTTTTAATATATCAGCATTCTTCATTCTCGGTCTATCCCAAGATGTGCCTCTTTTACACAAATGATATGTTTTGTAATGTGCTTTTTTTTAAATTAAAAAATACATTCTGAACATTTTTTCATGCTATTAAATATACTTCTGTGACAACTATTCTCAAAACTTTTGGTCTCAAAACTACTTTATACTCTTAAAAATTATCGAGGACCTCAAAAAGCTTTTGTTCATGAGGGTTATATTTATCAATATTTATGGTACTAGTAATTAAAACAGAACTTTTAAAACTTTTACTAATTCATCTAAAAATTATAATAGCCTACTACATGTCAACATCAATAACATATTTTATAAAAAGTTATTTTCCAGAACACACAAACAAAAACATTTAGTGAGAACAATGGCATTATTTTATATTTTTGCAAATCTTTTAAATGTTTGGCTTAGCAGAAGACAGCTGAATTCTCACATCTGCTTCTGCATTCAAAATGTGAATAGGTTCTCTTAGTAAGAATATATAAAGAAAATCTAGAGACCTGTAGTTGGAAAAGGGAGGAGTATTTTTCAGATAATTCTGGATATTTTCTTTTTCTTTTTTTTTTTTTTGAGATAGAGTCTCACTCTGTCACCCAGGCTAGAGTGCAGTGGCATGATGTTGGCTCACTGCAGCCTCCACCTCCTGGGTTCAAGCAATTCTCCTGCTTCAGCCTCCCAAATAGCTGGGATTACAGGCATATG
Source organism: Piliocolobus tephrosceles (assembly GCF_002776525.5). Classification (NCBI taxonomy): domain Eukaryota; kingdom Metazoa; phylum Chordata; class Mammalia; order Primates; family Cercopithecidae; genus Piliocolobus; species Piliocolobus tephrosceles. Next base: position 76,435,020 of record NC_045437.1, on the reverse strand, counting down.
CCACCAAGCCCAGCTAATTTTTTTTTTTTTTAATATTTTTGTAGAGATGGGGTTTCACCATGTTGACCAGGCTGGTCTCAAACTCCTGACCTCAAGTAATCGGCCCGCTCTGGCCTCCCAAAGTGCTGGAGTTACAGGCGTGAGTCACCGTGCCCAGCTGATATTTTCTTTATACCACATCAAAACTTAAAAAGTAGTAGTTTTTTTAAAGATTAGTTGCAATGTGGAATCTAAAAAAAAAAATCAATGAGCTTTTCATCCTCCATATACAGTCATGAGAGAATGAAAGTAGAAACTGCAAATAATGTTTTAGAACTACTATAAAAATAGTTTGGATCTTATGGGTGCCTTGAAAGGAAACCACACTTTGATCACTGCAGTTCCACAACTTCCTATTTAATAGTTAACACAGCATTCCATCATATAACACTCACTTTCTTTACCCAGTACCCCGTTGCTGAACATTTAGATTGTTTCCAAGTTTTTTCTGTACTAACTCTGACAAACATACTTACAGATACATCTTTCAGCACATTTTTTTCCTTAGAATAATACGGCAATAGAATTTGAGACTCAAAAGCAAAATCATTTTTTCAGGCTTTTTACACATATCGACAATTTTTCCCTCCAGAGAGGTTGATTAATTTGCATTCCTATCAGTAGTGTGTAGGAGAGCCACACATTCTTACCCATACTCTTATCAACATGGGTACCATGTGAGCCCTGTCTGGATACCTGTTTGTAGAAAACCGAAGTGTCACTGAGCTGGCTCTTATCTCACTTTCGTCTATGAAATATAATACTTGAGATTTACTGGAATTCAGTAGAGTACTTCTCTGGTAACTCTACCATTTTTTAAAAAATTAAATTAAACTAACTTAAAAAAAGTTTTGAGACAGGGTCTTGCTCTGTCACCCAGAGTGACAGAGTGGAGTACAGTGGCATGATCTCAGCTTACTGCAACCTCTGCCTCCCAGGTTCAACCGATTCTTGTGCCTCAGCCTCCTAAGGAGCTGGGATTACAGGTGTGAGCCACCACACCTGGCTAACTTTTTTGTATTTTTAGTAGAGACAGGGTTTCACCATGTTGGCCAGGCCAGTGTCGAACTCCTGGCCTCAAGTGATCTACCCACCTCAACCTCCCAGAGGGCTGGGATTAAAGGAGTGAGCCACCACACCCAGCTCCATTTTTTAAAATGTTACTTTCTTTTTTTTTTTTTTTTGAGACAGAGTCTCACTCTGTCACCCAGGCTGGAGTGCAGTGGCTCAATCTCACTGCAAGCTCCACCTCCTGGGTTCACGCCACTGTCCTGCCTCAGCCTCCTGAGTAGCTGGGACTACAGGCAACCGCCACCATGCGCAGCTAGTTTTATTTTTGTATTTTTAGTAGAGACAGGTTTCACAGTGTTAGCCAGGATGGTCTCAATCTCCTGACCTCGTGATCTGCCTGCCTTGGCCTCCCAAAGTGCTGGAATTACAGGTGTGAGCCACTATGCCCGGCCAAATGTTACTTTCTATTATTATAATTAGTATTTGCCATGTGTCTTCTACTTAACAATAAGTTTCTTTTTTTTTTTTTTTGAGACGGCATCTTGCTCTGTCGCCCAGGCTGCAAGCTCCGGTTTCTGGGTTCACACCATTCTTCTGCCTCAGCCTCCCAAGTAGCTGGGTCTACAGGCACCAGCCACCATGCCTGGCTAATTTTTTTGTATTTTTTAGTAGAGACGGGGTTTCACCATGTTAGCCAGGATGGTCTTGATCTCCTGACCTCATGATCCGCCCACCTCGGCCTCCCAAAGTACTCGGATTACAGGCGTGAGCCACCGCGCCCGGCCTAACAATAAGTTTCTTGAGACAGAAACTATGTGTTATTATCTTAATGTACGCCACAGTGCTAAGTCCATGGGATAGAAACAGCAAGCGGTAATGGCAGAAATAGTATTTTTGAGCTCAGAGCAGCCTAGGTTTAAATCCTGGCTTCATTACTTACTAGCTATATGCTATGGTCTGAATGTGTCTCACAAAATTCATATATTGAAACATAATCACTAATGTGATAGTATTAATAGCTGGGATCATTAGGAGATGATTAAGTCATGAGGATGGAGGCCTCACAAATGGGATTGGCAATCTTATGAAAGAGGTTGAAGGGAGCACCCTAGGGCCTTTTGCCCATCCACTGTGTGAGGACTCAGCAAGGAGGCTCAAGCCCTTGCCAGACACTGAATCTTCAGTGCCTTGATCTTGGACTTCCCAGCTTCCAGAACTCTGAGAAATAAAGTTCTGTTATTTCTAAATTACTCAGTCTTAGGTATTTTGATATAGCAGTATGAACAGACTAAGGCACTGTGTGAGCTCAGGCAAATTACTTCCCCTTCCTTTCTGGGGCTTGAAGGTCATCATCAGTTCAACGGGGTGGCTAATATCTACTTTATAAGGTAGTTATGTTGAAATGATATGTAAAACATCTCGTATCATACTTGGCAAATGACAAATGAAAATACTTTTCTTCTCTTCCTTTTCCTTTTCAGTGTTGAATTAACCTTGTGAAGTCCAAACTTTGAAGATACAAGATACATAAACTCACTTTAATTTATTAATAAGCCTATAATAAGGCAAAAGGACCTCTTTAATAATGATTACCTCCAGAAAGTGTAACTAAGCAAAATTAATATGTTCTCTAATTATTCTTCCCTATATCATTCATTACTCATTGAATTCATTGATTCATCCTCATTTATTATTCATTCACTTAGTCAACATCTTTGAGTGTGCATTATGCGTTCCAAAGGCAAGCTACACACAGTCCCTAAACAAATAGAAATGTAAAATGAAATCCTTTCTAGTGCCAGAACCATTCATAAAGTTATGCTGAGTGGGCCGTTCTGCTTATATGTCTCAGTGGCTGCAGGTGCATCATTCCTGGCCCTATTCTGTTCAAAGATGACAATTCTTGCAGTGGGGCTTTAACACTCGTCATTTAGGACCCTGAAATGTATTCAAATACTAACAAGAAAGCTTTAACATTTTCTGACAAGCCATACCAAGAAAATTAGAGAAATGACACCAGTGAGGACAGGTGCAGTCCACACTGGGGTTCACACCTAGTTTCAATTTAAAATTAAAACAAAGCAAAAAAACTAAGAAGAGTTATTTGTGCATCTAGGAGTGCAGCTCAACTAAGGATGCAGGGTAAGGAGTGCTGGCTGACGAATAGCATTGCTAGAAATGGCAACATGAACCTAGGAAACAACTCATGTTCAGGGTACTAGTAGATCATGGGGAAGGGACGGAAGAGGAAACTGACACTCACCCATGTCCCACTCTGTGCCAGGAACATATGATGTCCTTGTGCATCTCCATTCTCATTTACCCCCACATGTACCTGTGAAGCAGGTAGCAGTAACTACTTCTTTCAGAGTCTGAGGTTCAAAGAGGTCAAGTGGCTATCAACAGTGTATTCCAGAGAACTGCTAGTATTCAGTTCTCCAAGAGAATTCCAGTAGAGATTGAAAGAAAGTCCTAGACTCTGATTTGTGAGATCAAACTGAGATTGAGATTGATCAAGACCTTTTCTCTATCAGCCCCTGGATGGTATATGTTTAAGTTGGTGTTAGGTCACTATAGACCTTTCTTCAGGTCTGTAACTCTGTTCAATCAAGTTTAAAATACTTGCAATGGGAAGATGTGTGGTTGGGAAATAAAAGTTCTTTCAAATCTGAAGCAGGTTTTTAAAAATTTTCTGCAGGCATGTTGCGGTGATTAAGGGCTAATGGTAGCTTTGGGTTTCACCGTTGGGGTTATTGATGTCCAAAACATTCCTGATTGTAAATATATATATATATATATAGTATTTCTGGACATGTAGGGCATAACTCCAGTTTTAGGGGGTTCTTTTGGCTAGCTCTGGGTTAGAACACATGTGTTGCCAAGGCCTGCAAGAGAAAAATTTTTTCATTTTATCTTATCTTATCTTATCTTATCTTATCTTATCTTATCTTATCTTATCTTATC
>NC_045437.1:76304587-76430996 GCF_002776525.5 Piliocolobus tephrosceles | reverse complement strand
TCTTATCTTATCTTATCTTATCTTATCTTATCTTATCTTATCTTATCGAGACTGAGTCTCACTCTATCACCCAGGCTGGAGTGCACTGGCACGATTCGCCTCACTGCAGTCTCTGCCTCCCAGGTTCAAGCAATTCTCCTGCCTCAGCCTCCTGAGTAGCTGGGACTACAGGCGTGTGCCACCACGCCCCACTAATTTTTGTATTTTTAGTAGAGACAGGGTTTCACCATATTGGCCAGGCTGATCTTGAATTCCTGACTTCACGATCCGCCTACCTCAGCCTCCCAAAATGCTGGGATTACAGGCTTGAACCACTGCACCCGGCCAGGAGAAAATTTTTTTAAAGCTGTTAGAAATGTTAAGAAGGGGTTAAGGCACTTGTGGTGATAAGAAACAAACTCTTTTAGGCTAGGTTAAATAGAGGGTCTTTATTTGAAAGAAACAGAGACTTCTCATAGGATCCAGAGGCCAGAGGTATATCCAGGCCTCCCAGTGAAGGGGAAACAGGAAAACCATCAGGAGTCAAGGGAGCTACTCTACCTCTGATGTGTCAGTTTGGCTCTGGTCTCTCCTTGTCTCTGCAAGTCTTTTCTCTCTCTCTCTCTCTCTCTCTCTCAACATGGCTGTCCCCAAATGGCACCCTCAGTAACAGAAAATTATTTCCCAAAGAGATTAAGAGATCAACCAAGAACAAAGGCAGGGACTCCTGGCTTTCAGAAAAGTTATTTTATTGCTTTTCCCTCTTCTAATCTCTACATCCAAGAGAACGAAAATAAAGGGGTAGGAAAACTTCTGCTTGTTGGCATGACTTGCTTTGATAAAGGATGGAACCTCTCCTGGGTGATAGGACCAGTTCAAATGGCTTTCAGACCCTTGAACACAGGGTATGTTCATAGAATTCTGGTTGCTCTGCTTTGGGTGAACTGTTTTAAGATTTTAGAACACACTTGAGTGTGATACAGCATTCAGACCCGCAGTGGGGGTCACACCCTTTCCCTACGGATTGTCACCTCCCCACCCTTCTACACTCTGGGATTCCTGCCTTGACAGATAGTTTTTATTTAGCATTAAATAGACCTGTTTTTTTTCCTGGACACCATCTTAGACACCAAATTATGCTCCGCAATTTTAGCTAATATTCTTCTTTACCACATCTTGGGCAGTTTGGACAGTTTCAGGATGTACCTTTAGAATTTTTTTTTTTTAACAGTCTCACTTTGCTGCCCAAGCTGGTGCAATCACAGCTCACTGCAGCCTTGACCTCTGGGTTCAAGCGATCCTCCCACCTCAGCTTCCCAAGTAGCCAGGACTACAGGCGTGCACCACCATCCCAGGCTAATTTTTTGTAGAGATAGGCTCTCCCTATGTTGACAAGGCTGGCCTCAAACTCCTGGGTTTCATCGATCCTTCTGCCTCAGCCTTTCAGTGTTGGGATTACAGGCATGTGCCACCATTTCTGGCCCTAGAATATTTTTTGACTGATAGAAAAATTAATGATTTCCAAGAAAAGATCAAAATAAAGTTGACTAGATCTCCAAAAAGTTGAGAAACGTCCTCCAAGCCCCTTTTCTAAAGCTAACTAAAGAGAATCTCTGCCTCCATTTCCAACTTACCAGAGAAGAAAATCTGACACTACTAGAATCTGATTTCCCCCCGAACCAAGGTCATATATACACTCTATTATAGCCCACCTGTGAGATGGTGACAGTTCTCCAAAGGAGGATTACCCTAGGCATACAGACCAAAAGGCTTTAGAAGGAATTAACTTCCTGATAATAACAAACAGTGACAGGATTTCAAAGGAGTTTTGAAACCCCAAAGCAGAAATACCAACGTGTGTAAGACAGGTCATATTGAGGCCAGGGTGAAAGACTTCTTTGTTCTTACTGTAAAATGGAATGTCCATGCTGGAATAAACAGTGAATACTCCGATTCAGCTGATATTTAATGGGGGAAAACTTCAACCTCATATGGTTTTATCTGTTCACTGATCTATGTTGTATTTTCAATTCAATTTCCTTGGGAAATATTAACCAATTTATTCTATTGCTTAAACAAAGTGTTGTACATTCACAGAAATAGCAAAATATACTGCATCCTGTGTTAAATGATCTGAGGGTCAGGTAACAAAATCTGAAGAACAGCCTAGCCCGGGGCCCCTTGCTGATCCAGCAGACATCTGACATCCAAAAAGACAGTTGAGCAAATACTCTCTCTTCCCACTTGGTGGATTCCCCACCTTGGGGGCCCTGAGGAGACAGAACTGACAGCACTAGATACTCTCCTAGTGATGACCTTCACGTCCCTTTTTAGACTGACTTGAGAGCTACTGAGGAAACAAACAGATGTGTAGCTCCTTGTTCTCTCTGGCAGTAGCAGGAGTCCCAGTTGCTGCAATATGGAACTGCTGGTGTGGATGTGGCAATAGCATAAATTGTGACATCTAGTGCCCCAGCCATAGCAACAGTTTACTCACCAGACGATTTTTTAAAAACTGCTTTATTGTGGTATAATTCACATACTATAAAATTCACCCTTTTAAAGTGTACCAGTCAATGGCTTTTAGTATGTTTACAGAGTTGTGCGATCATCACCACAGATAATTTTAGCACATTTTCATCACCCCCAAAAGACACCCCATTCCCCTAAAGCATCACCCCTAATCCCTTCCCATCTCCCTTCCAGCCCTAGGCAAACACAAATCTACTCTGGGTCTCTAAAGATTTGCCTATTCTGGACATTTCATATAAATGAAACCATACAATATGTGTTTCTTTGTGTCTGACTTATTCACTTAGCATAAAGTTTTCAGGGCCCATTCCTGTTATAGTATATATCAGTACTTCATTCCTTTTTATGGCCAAATAATATTCCATTGTATGTATGAATTGTATGTATGAATATAACACTTTTTTTTGAGACAGGGTCTTGCTCTGTTGCCCAGGCTAGAGTACAGTGGCAGATCATAGCTCGCCGTAGCCTCAAACTTCTGGGCCTAAGCAACCTTCCCATTTCAGACTCCAGAATAGCTAGAACCGTACCATGCTCAGCTAATTTTTAAATTGTTTTGTAGAAACAGGGTCTCACCATGTTACTCAGGGTGGAAATGATCCTCCTGCTTTGGCCTCCCAAAGTATTGGTTGGGATTACAGGTGTGAGCCACTGCACCCAGCCCACATTTTATCTCTTTCTTTTTTTTGAGATGGAGCCTCACTCTGTCACCCAGACTGGAGTGCAGTGGCAAGATCTCAACTCACTGCAAGCTTCGCCTCCCGGGTTCACGCCATTCTCCTGCCTCAGCCTCCCAAGTAGGTGGGACTATGGGTGCCTGGGACTGCAGCCACCACTACAGGTAGGAGTACAGCCACCATGCCTGCCTAATTTTTCGTATTTTTAGTAGAGACGGGGTTTTACCATGTTAGCCAGGATGGTCTCGATCTCCTGACCTCATGATCCGCCCACCTTGGCCTCCCAAAGTGCTGGGATTACAGGTGTGAGCCACCGCACCTAGCCTCTTTACCTCTTCATTACTTAATGGACATTTGGGTTGTTTCCATTTATTGGCTATCATGAATAATGCTGCTATGAATATTAATGTACAGATTTTTATGTGGACAAATGTGTTCATTTCTCTCGAGTACATACCTAGGAGTGGAATTGCTGACTCATATGGTAAGCCTATGTTTAACTGTTTGAGAAACTGCCAGACTGTTTTCTAAAGTGGTTGTAACATTTTACATTCCTACCAGTGTTATATGAGGATTCTGATGCTTCCACATCCTCTCCCAACATCTGTCTTTGCCATCTTAGAAAGTGTGAAGTAGTATCTTATTGTGGTTTTATTTATGTGTGTGTGAGATTTCAATTAATTTCTTTTTATTGATATGTAAGAGCTGTACATATTTTCTCGGTACATGTGATCATTTGAGACATTTATATAATCAAGTCAGGGTAATTAGGATATCCATTACCTTAAACATTTATTTTTTCTTTACCCTAGGAACATTTGATTTATTTTCTTCTACACATTTTGAAATGTACAGTCAATTAATGTTAACTACAATCACGCTACTGATCTATCAAACACCAGGTATTATTTCTTCTAAGTGTATGTTTGTTTGAGACAGAGTCTTGCTCTGAAGTGCAGTGGTGCTGTCCCGACTCACTGCAACCTCTACCTGCTGGGTTCAAGAGATTCTCCTGTCTGAGTTGCTGGGACTACAGGCATGCACTACCACACCCAGCTAAGTTTTTTTTTTTTTTTTTTTTGTATTTTTACTAGAAATGGGGTGTCACTATGTTGGCCAGGTTGGTCTTGAACTCCTGGCCTCAAGTGATCTGCTTGCCTCAGCCTCCCAAAGTGTTGGGATTACAGGTGTGAGCCACTGCGCCCAGCTCTAAGTATATATTTGTACCCATTAATCAATCTCTCTTCATCCCTCCCTCCGCGCTACCCTCCCTGGCCTGAAGTAACCACCGATCTACTCTCTATCTTCATGAGATCTTTTTTAGCTCCCAATGAGTGAGAACATGTGATATTTGTTTATCTGTGCTTGGCTTATATCCCTTAACATAATGATCTCCAGATCCATCCACATCACTGCAACTGATAGAATCTATAGTAGAATAATATTCCATTTTGTCTGTATATCCCATTTTCCTTATCCACTCATCCATTACTAGACACTTAGGTTTTGCTGTGGTTTTAACTGGCATTTATCTGATGGATAATGATGTTGACCATCTTTTCATGTGCTCACTGGACATCTGCATATTTTCTTTTTTGAGACGGAGTCTCGCTCTGTCCCCCAGGCTGGAGTGCAGTGGCGCGATCTCGGCTCACTGCAAGCTCCGCCTCCTGGGTTCATGCCATTCTCCTGCCTCAGCCTCCTGAGTAGCTGGGACTACAGGCGCCCGCCACCGCGCCCCGCTAATTTTTTGTATTTTTAGTAGAGACGGGGTTTCACCGTGGTCTCGATCTCCTGACCTTGTGATCCGCCCGCCTCGGCCTCCCAAGGTGCTGGGATTACAGGCGTGAGCCACCGCGCCTGGCCTGCATATTTTCTTTGGAGAACTTCTACTCAGATCCTTTGCCTATTTTTAAATTGGGTTGTCTTTTTATAATTGAGTTGAAGTAATTCATCAGGGCAGTTTCGAGTCATAGTTTGAGGGGCTGTTCCTGTTTAATGACTAGTTCTCCAACCTTCCCATGATTTATGAGCTACCACCCAATTTTCTGCTTAAACTGATCACAGTTTACTTCTATTGCAAATCCAAACCCTAACTGGTGAAGATTCTGGAACCCAAGGCAGCACCCCTCACCTAGAGAAAATAACTTACATAAGGCTTTCCTAGCAAAATGAAACCTGTTTGGTGGCAGTGTTGTCACTAAAGCCTGGGTTTCTGAATTCATGATTCTAAAGTGTTAAACTATGCAAACTCAGTCAAAGGAAACTTATGAGATTGACAAGTGAAACTGTAGCAGGTTGAGCAGCAAGTATCAACTGGAACAGAAAGAGAAAGAAAAGTCTAAGAGTGGTTGCCGTTTCTTGCCATTTTCCTCTCAGGTAAAGTAGACCACTGATTCCAGTCAGTTATTCAGATAATAAGGTCTGATATTCAGATGCCAGCATTCCTCTCTCGGACTTGGCCCTCCAGCCACAAAGGTTGTATTACCCTGCATCTCCCTGCCCACCTAGGATGGTGTCCAGGGACTCCACTAGAATTTTCTTCCAAGGAGTCGAGTATGTAAATGCATTAGGGGTCCTAACTCTATCAGATGCTTTAACTCCACGTTTGGTTTTCAGGCAGTTCTAGTTTATATGTCAATACGGTTAACTCTGTCCATGCTCCTCTTCCCCTTCTGTATCGGATTCTCTGAGGAGTCAGGGAAATAAGAATGTCACCCCCTCCTGCAGTTATCAGTGACTGAGGCCAAGAGTTTGTAGCCAGTTTTCTGCAGTTTCCTGGGTGATACCCTCGGTTCACTCCTGTGGGCAGGACAGACTGAGACACAACTGTAGCACCCAGTGTGCTCTGGGGGCCCTCTCCTCTTCTAGGCACCCACTTCCCTCTTTCCACTTTCTAGTCTCCTCTTCTCCCAGGAGAGTAATCTAGATCCCGTATTTGAAAGGACCTATTCAAAACTGAATTCAGTCTAAAGCAGATGCTGATAGGCTTAAACTATCAACCCTTTCAAAGGTGTCTGCATTTCCATTAGTTATTCATCTCTCTCTATAGACTTGCATTTTGCCAGATCAATGACCACTGCTCGGTTTTCACTCTCCATGCCTTTTATTATCCTGGCATGAGGATAATAAAGAACAAGATAATTTGTTAGGAGGGTGGTAATACGAGTGGTGTGCATCAGACAGAAGGAACTGAGATCCTAGGGATAAAATGTTATGGTGAACCCCAACTACTCATGCATTCAACATCTCTTTCTTTCACTCTCTTTCTCTCTCTCTCTCCCTCCCTCCCTCCCTCCATCCCTCCTTCTCTCTCTCTCTCTCTTTCTTCTGTTGTTGTTTGAGACGGAGTCTCACTCTGTCACCCAGGCTGGAGTGCAGTGACGCCATCTCAGCTCACTGCAACCTCTTCCTTCTGGGTTCAAGTGATTCTTCTGCCCCAGCCTCCCGAGTAGCTGGGATTACAGGTGCCCGCCACTGTAATTTTTGTATATTTAGTAAACATGGGGTTTCACCATGTTCTCCAGGCTGGTCTCAAACTCCTGATTTCAAGTGCTCTACCCACCTCGGCCTCCCAAAGTGCTGGGATTACAGGCTTGAGCCACCGTGTCCGGCCACAACCACCATTTATTAGGCACCTACTGTGTAGCAGGCACTGTGTTCTAGCTGTTGGCAATGCAACAGAGAAGCAAGGCCCCTTCCCTCATGGAGTTTCTATTCTGGTGGCGGCAGTAACGAATAAAATTTCAGATAATGATAGGTGCTATGAAGAGCAATGTGAAATAATGAATAACGTGACCGTGAAAGACATGAAGGGAGTGAACTAAGCCCATGCGGCATGGCAGTTGAGGAAAGCCTCTTTAAGAAAGTGTCATTTGCACCAAAACCTGAATAGTGGATTTAAAGAAGCATTCCAGAGAGAGCAGACAGCAAGAGCGAAGACCTGGATGGAGGAACAGGCTCATTAGCCGGCTGGCTGGAGTGTCGTGAAAATGCAGTGGCATGAGATGAGCTGAGAGAGGCAGACAGGGGCCAGTCAGGGAGGAAGTGGGAAAATTGTGGTAAAGACACAGAGAGGCGAAGTATCCTGCCCCACGTCACATAGTAAGTGGCACAGCCAGGATGATAATCTTGGTCTTCTCAGTTCTATCAGGTGTTTGTTTGTTTGTTTGTTTGTTTTTTTAATGCAATGTAACCTGATTTATGCCCAAAATGGTGATAGATGACTAGGGGATTTATTGAAGCTCTTCTTGGAGCTCCCAAAATTCTAAGAAGAGCTGAAGTCAGTTGTCTCAATCTCTTCTCATGCCCTCTTGGGAAAAAGTAAATAAATAGAAAAACTTCAAAGTTCATGATCCCAAAACTAATATAAATTGTCTTTTAAACAAAGAATCTGAATTTTATACATATTATGGTAAATAACTGTTGCAAGTTTGTTACATGATCCCATACAGCATATAAGGAAGTTATTTTGGTGCTACTATCTTTGGCCTTATGAAAATGCAATCACACTGGATTGCCTAATATCTATTTTTAAACATAAGATCTACTCTCATTATTACACATCAGGAAACTTAATATTGCTAAGATGCTGGTCAAGATTAGCTACTATGCAGATTTTTTGAGTCTTTGATGCTTTTGCCTTTAAAAAAGTTTGAATTGAAATGATTATATAAAAATAGCAAAATTGTACTCAAATATAAAAGAAATAAACTGGCTAATAAAAACAGGTGTGTGTAATATACATATTATGTAATCTTGAGGTGAGCACTGAACTGATGATGGTTCCAGCACGGGCCCTGCCAGTAGACTGGGGTTAGAATCCTAGCTGTGCTACTTACCAGCTGTCTGAAATTAGGTAAATTACTCAGTATGGGAATGAAAACAATGCCTATATCACAGAGCTATTGTAAAAATAACTCCAAATAACAAGTGATAGTGCTTGGAAGAGATTAGATGTTCCTTGACTAAGTGATGGTTTCCCTCCTCTTATCTGGGCCTCTGTTCACTCATCAGAAGCATGAGGGTAAAGGAGATGACGTGTGAAGTCCCTTCTAGGATAAGAGTCATCAGCAGCCAGGCTGTCTTGCCAGACTCTCATTAGAGGACAGTGAAACCTTTTGTTGTAGGCAGATGGAGAAGGACTAACAAGAGGGACCAGAGGCTGACTGAAAACTCCCAGGGAATGAGCAAGGAGGCTTCAGAGACTGGGACTCGAGGGTCCTAGCAGGTCCCTACCTCAGCTCCCTAGGTCCAATTCATTGTACCAATGCATTTGCTTTAGCTAATACTTATGAGATTATTTATTTAATACCTGTCCTTCCCAGAGGCTAACCTTTGACGATTAATAACTTTACATGTTTTGTTCACTCCATGTTTATATTGCCTGGCACACAATAGGCCCACAGTAAATATCTTTTGAATGAATAAGCCTCTTTTCTTACAGTAAATACATTGTTTTTTATTTGTTTTGTTTTTTGTTTTTTTTGAGACAGAGTTTTGCTCTCTTTGCCCAGGCTGGAGTGCAATGGCGTAGTGTCAGCTCACTGCAACCTCCACCTCCCGGGTTCAAGTGATTCTCCTGCCTCAGCCTCCTAAGTAGCTGAGATTACAGGCATGCACCACCACGCCCAATTAATTTTTGTATTTTTAGTAGAGATGGGGTTTCACCATATTGGCCAGGCTGGTCTCGAACTCCTGACCTCAGGTGATCCGCCCCTCTCGGCCTTCCAAACTGCTGGGATTATAGGCATGAGCCACCGCGCCTGGCCAATAAAAATATTTCTTTAAATGGAAGAAATTAATTTTATTTATAAATCAACAATTTAAGTGCCCTTGTGAAATCAGCCATTAGGAGGAAATTTGTAATGAATGTAAATTTCTCTAAGTTTTTTTAATCAAAATTATATATATTTATGGTATACAACAGTGAATGTAAATTTCAATTTTGCAAGTGAATTTTTCTTAAAAGGAGGCATACTTACATGAAGAAAACACATTAATAGCTCCCTGAGAGGGCTCTGAGCATTTAGTTTGGTGGACTGAACAGTAGCATCAATTAATTTTCCCCCATATCTTGGACTTTATCAGATTAGGCTGAAGAATTTTGGAACTGAATTCACTTTGGTTGTCTTAACAGAAAAATTTTCTCTGAGCAAAAAGCAAAGTCTGTTCTTATTTTTCCATCTATGATCTGACTGAAGGATCAGTCTAGGGGTGACTTTCTGACAAGTCACAGAAGGGGGCACTGATGACTGCAGACACCTTAATTGAACAATCCTTCAGTACTTGTCACTGTTCCCTCCAAGCTACTGTCTTTCCAGAGTCACTGGGCATTATCAATCCCTGGTAAATGAACTGCCAACAACCAACAAAAGTCTTACCTGATCTTACAAGTTCAGTATTCCAACTAAACTTGCTTCTTGTAAAAGTCTGGAAGATTTGCCCTTGACTCACACACTCATTTATTCATTTATTTATTCACACCATTCACTTATCCAATCAACAAATATTCTCAACCCTGAAAAATCCTGAGATGACTCTGGATAATAACAAGAAAGTTTAGACAGAGCAGCAATTAGCAGCACAAGAGCTGGAACCAGGAACTAAAGGAATACCTAACCACATATTGTGCCTGGAATATCTTTCTGCCCAACCGCAGTGTCACGCTACAGAAATCTTTCTAAATCTCATTTTAGGAAGAACGTCTTTGGATATTCCTCTGTTAATATCCTTAGTGTAGTGCTTATGATATTACATTGAAATTAACCGCTTCCACTCACCAGACTGAGCTCCTTGAGGGAAAACAACTGTGTCATCCAATCCTCTTTGTGTCCCTGGTATCTAGCACAGGGCCTGGCATATAGAACTTATTACCAACGCAGCAGTTCTCCAGATTCCAATGAAGCTAGCAGATTTCTAGGTATTATCAGACCTGCATTGTCCAGTATGATAGCCACTAGCCACATGTGGCTATGAAGCACTCGAAATGTGGTTAGGTAAGATGAATTGAGACATGCTATAAGTGTTTAAAAAACATCAAATTTCAGAGACTTAGTACAAAATAGTGTAAGATATCTCTAATAAGTTTTTCACTGATTATATGTTGAAATGGTAATACTTTGGATATTGGGTTAAATGATTACTAACATTCATGTCACTTGTTTCTTTCTACTTTTTAAAATGTGGCTATTAGAAAATTTAAAATTAAATATGTGGCTCACCTTATATTTCTATAGGCTAATGCTGGACTAAATCAAAGGTTATTTTCATGTACAGCCACAACCTGTCTCTTGTACTTGATTCTCTTAAGTCACGTTGGTAGGAAGGGGAATTTGGCTTACTGACTAAAGAAGATTAGGTTTTCATAAAGCCTGTTTTCAGAATATCCAGGGAATATAGACTTTTTTTATGTAACATTTTATCAGTATGTCCTACACTTTTTAGTAAGTTTGCCTTTTTAAAGAAAAAATAATGATAATTCCAACTCTTGCTGTGTTTGACTCTTCGTTGAGTCAAAGTCTTACCAAGGACATACAATATCCATGCAGCCAATACTTAAATAGCTCTTCAGTTTCTGGCTACAAGTGACTATGTTATCTTCTATCCTCCCTCAGCCTCTGGCATCCTGAGCAGTCACCCCTCCCATTCTGAGCTCTTTCCACTGACCTCAGAAGAAGGCTGGCTCAAATAACACACTTGTCAAAACAGCTAGGTAAGCACATCTGTGGGAGACACCATATAAATAGATATACGGAAACAGAGTGCTCTGTACTGATAACGAAAACCATTTACAAATTCTCTGCACCTTCCAAAAGGTTGATTTCCTACAAGGACTAGTTAAATGTGAATGTCACTAATAATTTTAATTCTGTCAGCTTAGACAGACCTGTTTTATAGAAGCACTGGCAAAGCTGCAACTGAAGGTGATTTTTAAGTTTTGGGTACTGCTGTAGCAAAAATCCTCTGTGCTTAAATAGAGAAACGAAAATTGATCATCAGAGAATGACCCAAAATAAAAATGCTGAAAAGTTTCTAAGTGATCTGTGGGAAAGGCTGAAAGAGTTGGCTTTCACTGGTCTACAGCAAGAGAAATACAAAAATAACAGTTATATTTACTTCTGTCTCCTCTCTATACAGGAAACCATGAGTTTGAAACATTTAACATAGTGTTTGGCACATGGTGTTTAATAAATACTAGTAAAATGAAAATACAAATGTATAGGTGCTTATTATTTAAAGGAATCACTGTGCTTTCCTTGTTTTTTGTTTGTTTGTTTGTTTGTTTTTATCCAGACCGGTATAGTAGACAGAACATAGCTTCCAATTTTACTCAGAATAAAATTTAAAATCCTTACCATGGGCTACAAAGCCGTACATGATCTGCAACCCAACTATCTGTTAGCCTCGACTCTGACCACTCACCCCCTTACCTTACTCTGTTCCAGCATCCTGACCTCCTCGTGTTCCTCAAATAAGACACATATCCCTGCCTCAGTGCTGTTGCACCTGGTCTTCCCTTTGCCTAGAAACTCATTCCTTCAGTATCTGCTCAAATGTCACCTCATCAGAGAGGCTTTCTTTACCACCTCATTCAAATACATCCCACCTGTTTATCCTGCTGTTTTGTCCTCAAAATGTATTACCACTTGACATACTATATGTTTTATTTATTTGTCTCCCCAAACTGGAGTGAGTTTTAGCAGGGCAGAGACCTTATTCATTTTGTTCACAGCTGTATTCCTTGTGCCTAGGAAGCTTTTGGCACATTATAGGAGTTCAATAAATATCTGCCAAATGAATAAATTAATGAACATTAAACTGGAGTCCAGACTGGGGCCTACTCCTAATTCTACTCCAAAAAATTCTGTGGCAGACCGGGCACAGTGGCTCATGCCTATAATCTCAGCACTTTGGGAGGCTGAGGCAGATGGATTGCTTGGGCCAAGCAGTTCAAGACCAGCCTGGGCAACATGGCAAAACCCTGTCTCTTATAAAAATACAAAAAATTAGCCAGCCTGGTGATGCACAGCTGTAGTCCCAGCTAGTCAGGAGGCTGAGGTGGGAGGATCACCTGAGCCTGGTTAGTCAAGGCTGCAGTGAGCCATGATCATGCCACTGTACTCCAGTCTGGACAACGAGAGTGAGACCCTGCCTCAAAAAAAAAAAAAAAAAGGTGTGACTTTGTGACTTTGAACAAACAACTCCTGACACTCAGTTTCTGAATCTAAAGTCAGACCGGTTGGGAACAGATACTTCTAAAGCCTCTGCTAGCTCTAAAATCCTGTGGGTTTTATAATCTGCCTTTCACAAAAGTTCTCTGGTGACGTTTTAGAAACATAAAAATATATTTTGATATCCACAAACTACAAGCACTGTGAGGCATTTTATTATGATTCAAAACACCACTGCAATGATGAAGCCTTCTCCAACCCTTCCAGGTAGTATGGATCCCAAGACTTTGAGGTGTCTCATACAGAGCTTTTCTTCCTTAAATCTCTTCTAACAGCTAACGACATAATTATATTTTTCTGTTTCCCCAACTAGAATGTAAACATAAGAACGGTAATGGATTCTTAGTTATTTTTGTATCCCCAGCACCTTGCATTGTCTATGGCAAATACTAATAGTAGGCACTCCATGAATGTTTAGTGAATGAATAAATAAAAAATGAAATAGGATCATTATTTATACTGAAAGCTGAGACCATCTCTCCCTTCATGGATGAATAGTGGGCAGAAGGTAGAGCCTTCCTGCTAATAATGACTCATCTGATGGAATAAAAGAAACTAAAGCTTAATGGGAAGCTACTAAGAACCAAGCACTCCTCCACACATTCACATAATTTATGCAATCCTTACAACAACCTGATGAATTAGGAATTCTTATTATTTTACAGATGAGAAAATTGGGCTCAAAGAGGACAGAATTTGCCCATTATGGAACAACTAATAGGATTCACAATCAGGCCTCTTGATGCTATATGTCACATTCATATCACTGGATGAGATATCAGGATAGTTCTCTGATCCAATATACATGTTAGTGTATGTAAATGATGAGCTTTCCTGCACGACAAAAGCATTTTATAATTAAAAGGAATTTTTCCTCAATTCAGAAAGGTTACTGTAGATAATTACATATCATACCTGAAAGGGTAAAGGAAAGTTTACAGATTACTTTGTGCCTTTTGAATTTTTAAAAATAAAGATTTGTAAACCAAATATAAAATTCTAAGCCCCCTGACCGTCTGAATGGACCCCTCCTTTCAGCAAAGGCATTCCAAAGCTAACCTGAAAAACTCACTCAGGCCATGATGGGTGGGGAGATGGAACATGCCTCACTACATCCCCCTCCCTTTTGGAATTACTGACAGAACAACTCTTTCAGTCTGATAAGAAACATTTACAATCTATTCTCTCTCAAGCTGGCTACTTGGAGGCTTCATCTGCATGAGAAAACTTTGGTCCCAACATCCCCTTACCATAACCCAGACATTCCTTTCCACTGATTCCAAGTCTGAAGAGAATAACTTAACTCTTTCAACCAATTGCCAATCAGAAAAAACTTAAACCTACCTATAATCTAGAAGCCCCCACTCCCTTCAGTTTTCCCACCTTTCTGGACCAAACCAATGTACATCTTACATGTATTTGACTGAGGTCCCATGTCTCCCTAAAATGTGTAAAATTAAGCGGTCCTGCAACCACCTTGGCCACATGTTCTCAGGATCTCCTGCAAGCTGTGTCACAGGCCACTGGTCACTCATAGTTGTCTCAGAATCAATCTCTTCAAATATTTTACAGAGTTTGACACTTTTTTGTCAACATGTGCTTTTCCTAAATCCAGAAGTTTTGCTGACTTCCTGCTACCCTTGTCATCTAATAAAAAATAAACTGGATGCTTTTTCCAGGCCTCCATTTTCCATATTCCCTCATGTTTCCCTCCACTCTATTTATTCTGACCTCTTTACCTGGTGTCCACCTTACTGTCTATAGTCAGAGCAGGCTGAAGTTTACTGCAGACAAATCACATCCTTTTCTGAAGGCCTTGACCTTTGTCAAATGGCAATACAACCCCAAAGTGGTGAACTGTCAGCTGCTCACATTTTAGTGTAAACGAGTTTTCAGATTCTCTTGGTTGTAAATGTGGTTGGGCAAGGATATGAGGATCACAGACAACAGTAAGGGAAAGGTTATAAAAGCTCGGGTTGACAGACTTCCCCTTCTCAACACTGCCAAGGGATCACAGGTCCCCTACTCCCTGATCCACTTCCTACAGGTGCCTTCTCCTCCGCTCTTCCTGTTTGTAGTCCCTGCCCGCTACTTCAAGGCAGCTCCAGCCCAATACTCCCTCTTCTGCCCTTGCACAGTACCCACCGTCCTTCCCTCCACCTCTATATAGCCTCACACTCCTCATGTTAGGGAAACGTTTCCCCATAGGGGAGAAAGTTAGGGAAACTTTTCCCACAAAGTCCTTGAGGCCAGAGACTGTGCTTGCTTCCCACTTGGTAGTTGCTTGGTAAACATGTGACATGCATTCAGGACTTCCTGCCTGACCGTCCATCCTCCTCAATGCCACTCTATGGGCTACTTCTCCAACACCGGCTTTGCTGGCTTTGATTAGGTAAGCTGGGCGTTCTGAGATGGTACACATCCACCTGCCACCTTCAAAGCCTTTCCACTGTTATGAACAGACTGAAGAAGAGACGTCACTGACTGACACACAGTCAGGGAAAAAACCCAAAACCCATACTCAAGGAGAACCAGTGAAGGTAGAAGCAAATCCAAATAGAGATTAGATGATTTCTATTATTCTCATTTTAGGGCCTTCTTAAAGAAAGGGAAGGAGGGTGGGGGATGGAAGGGTGGGAGGCGCATCTTTTTTACATAGTATTACTTCATCACATTCACGGAAACTGATACTTGGGACCAGGAAAAAAGAAGCAGGACTTGAAGAACAAGGATTACTGAAACTCATGCTTCTTTTCCCCCAAAGAATTCATGGGCCTTTGTATCAAAATAAGGTCACCTTATTGCAGCCTAGTCCAGTGCTAGGCCGCCGGGGAGACCGCCATTCATCTGAAGGTACCAGGGCGCCTTCACCGCCTCCACCCTACCCCCTTCTCTAGCTCAGGATTTAGCGATTGTTCCTGTGCCTTGGGCCAGATGTACGCGTTCCAGCACATTTCGGCAGTTAGGCAGGACCTAAGTAAATCCTCAGGAATAAACAAGAGCAGCGAGTCACAAGGAGCTGGGGGCGGGGGTAATGAACTCTGCTGCAGGCGGGCCTGTCACTCCAGCTGACAGCGAGCACCTTCACCTTCAAGTTCTTTTAAACGGCTGTGCACCCAGAGAGTAAGTGCCTAACTCGAGGGAAACGAACCCCAGAGCTTAAAAACTTAAAGCAAACGAGCGAGGAAGCTGCTAGCTGCCCTGCAGGCCCTTGGCCGAGGAGAGAGGCTCGCGCTACCTGGCGTCCGGCTCCTCCTCCGACTCCGCCGCCGTCTCGTCCTCCTCGCCCTCCGACTCCTCCTCTGTCTCCAGCTCCCGGGTCGCCTCGTCGTCCCCGTCGGAGCCGAGAAAGCTCTCGCCAGCGTGGTTGCTATCGCGGCTCGCCATCGCCTCTCCCGGGCCGGGGCCGGAGTCGGAGCCGGAGCCGCCCGCGCCGCGCCTGGTGTTCTCCCTCCGACTGCTCTGGCCCCTGCCCTCCCAGCCCTGCCCCTGCGGGGGCGGCTCGGGTTCCAGGCGCCGGGGGCGGGCGAGCCCCGCGACTTTAAATAGAAGGCGTCAAAGTTTCGCCACCAAGCTTCTGGGGCCCGGGCTCAGCTTCTCCTCTTCCTCGAGCCCTCCCCCGCCCCCGTTTCGCCAGGTCCCTGGAGGGCCTTTCGGACAACTGGAGATCATTTTAAGGAGCCCGGGCTCCAGCTGCACCAGGGGGTTCGAAGGAGGAAGTACAACCTAGCCCAGTCTCTATTTCCTCCAGAGTGAGTCTTTTCGGTTTTGAACTACTTTTTGGACCCTTTATCCCAAACAATAACTACATCCTGAGCGGGGCACTTAACTACCACGCACTCTGCTAAGAGTCTCGCTTTCATTACCTCGATTCTGCGGTGGTACCTGTAGAAGGTTTTACTGTAGTGCTGGTTTCCCAGATGAGGAAACTGAGGCTCCGAAGAGCTCCAGCAGCTCAGGCTCTCATTGCTAGTAAAGTGACCCAATGAGAAACAAAGCTGCCCTGCTCAAAAGCCCAGTTTCGAACCATTATTCCGTCCCGGCTCCCTTTATATCGCAAGTCAATATACTGTATATTTTCTTGCTCAGTGGTCCCTGTTATTGAGCCAGGAAACTTTATCTCCACTCATCTTAAACCTTGAGGAGGAGCAATTTCCCCCACGTTAGCAAAAAGCTAAGTTTTGTCTGAAACTGGCCCAAAGGCCTCAAACCTTTCCCTGGATCAAGTTGTGGTTAAAACCCCTCAATGGCTTCCCACTGCTCAAAGCCTGAACCCCAACATCCTCACAAAGGTAACGGTTGCCTAACAGGCCATGTTTTACCTGTCCAGTGTATTTTATTTTTTTTTTTTGAGACGCAATCTTGCTCTTGTCTCCCAGGCTGGAGTGCGATGGTGTGATCTCGGCTTGGTGCAACTTCCACTTCCTGGGTTCAAGCGATTCTCCTGCCTCAGCCTCCCAGTAGGTGGGATAACAGGCACCCACCACCATGCCTGGCTAATTTTTGTATTTTTAGTAGAGACGGGGTTTTACCATGTTGGCTAGCCTAGTCTCGAACTCCTGACCTCAGGTGATCCGCCAACCTCAGCCTCCCAAAGTGCTGGAATTACAAGTGTGAGCCCCCGTGCCCAGCTGGTCAGCTCTCTTTAGAAGTCAGGAGTTTCCAACATTGTCGAGTCATTCCACTGTGTCTTTACACAATTCCTTCTGCCCCAAAGGTTCGTCCCATTTTTACCAGAATACCCATCATTCAAGATACCACCTTTCTCTGAAATCCCAAAGTTAAACTCTGTACCTCTCTTTCAGGTTCCCACATAATCCTATACAGATTATGTTTGTATCTCCTTCCCCAGCAGACTTTGTAAGTTTACTACTCATCTTTGTCCCACCATTCCCATCCTTTACAAGCCTACACACTAGCAAAGTAGCCAGCACACAGCAGGTACATATAATGGATGCTCCCTGAAGAGAACAGAACCAGACCTGCTGACTGTACAAATTGAGGTATCTTTACAATAAAGATACTCATTTCATGAGAATGATTTGATGGCTAGAAGTTAACATTTATTTTTAATTATAGCAAGTCACAGAGTTGTTAAATATGACTGTAAGCTGGGGATTATTCACCAGTTACACTAGTTGCTAAGCATACATTACGTCTGTAGCTAATGAACTGTAAATCTTTGAATTACAGTACAGATACATCAGCTAGTGGGACATAAGGAGGGAAAACAGCAGAGTCAAGACTTCCACAGTTCACTAAACCAGATTTAGCATCAGCAATGTTTATTCTCTTAACACCAGCTAAACTTTACCATCAATAATCCCAAATGACCATGCTCATCCAGGACAAAAGGAATTCAGTCGCAGCTGTGGGAATCCGTTACACACTAATCAAAACCACAGGTAGCCATTCTATGTTCCTTCCATCATTTAATTAAAAATTTCTTACAAACATTAATGTCCATGAGATTTGCAAAGATCCTAGTTCAAATCAATCCAAAATTTAGAATTGTAGTACAGATTGCACATTTTAAACACCACTTTAACAACACATGCAAATACAGTCAGCCCTCCGTATCCATGTAGGATTTGTGAATTCAACCAAGGATGAAAAATATTTGGGGTGGGGGGGGGCAGGGAGAGGGAGGGAGAATGGTTGCATCTGTACTAAACAGGTATAGACTTTTTTTCCTTGTCATTATTATTCCCTAAACAATACAGTATAACAACTATTTACATAGCATTTACATTGTATTAGGTATCAGGTAATTTAGAGATGATTTAAAGTATACAGGAGAATGTGTGTAGGATATATGCAAATACTACGTCATTTTTTATAAGGGACTTGAGCATCTGCGGATTTTGGTATCTGAAGAGGATGGGGGTGGCCTGGAACCAATCCCTCAATATACTGAGGGACAACTACATACAGGAATGGACAGATCAACACAAACAGAAAATAATTTAGTACTCACCAAACGAATAATTGAGATTAATAAAAGTCTAGAAAATTCTCTCATATATTAACAGTTCACTTATCTGACATATTTGGCCAGTCACATGTGCATAATTTTAGGCCTCAGTCTACTGATTTAGAATTGAATCTAGGTTTAGTGACTTCTTGATCTGTTTTTCATAGTAAAACAAGTGAAAAGAAGCAGCAGTAGGGATGGGGCCATTGAAAACTGAGAGAACACTTGACAGTGAAGGAGTCCACACTATGGTAAATTCTGGGGTTTTATTAGGAAATGTCATAATACTGTAGAGGCAAAGGGTACATACTTACCCATCCCTGAAAGTTGCACAGTTATTACTGAATAGTACTAAGACTAATGCTTATAATGATTACACAGTCATCACTAGAATATTAACTCTACTCAGTACATTCTCATTAAGAGATGCACAACGTAAATTTTAGGAAAAATTCCCCCCCCCCAAAATATGAAAAGCTCAAATGCATAAAAAGTGTTACACATCAGGAATCTAAAACACTTACTATGTGTAAACTTTCATTCCTCATAGTGCCAGAGACATAAGATATTGATGTGGTTAGCTGGCTAATAAGTAGATTTACTTCAGTTTTAGATGATAACTACAGCCTCGGTCTCATCTCAAAAGCAAAGACTTTCACAGAAAAAAAAAAAAACACCTCAACAATGTCCGTATATAAATTTTATTGCATTTGACATACAAAAATTTGAACTTAAAGAAAATGAAAATGTGCACCTTTTACAAGTCAAAGAAAAGCAAAAGTTTTAGCATTTGGTCTGCAAAAAATAAAAATAAAAAAATACGTTAGAGGTACAAAGTTTACTACAGCAGGTCTAAAAAATGTTGGACATAGTCCTTTTGAAAAAGTTAAAACTTTTCAAGATGACTTTTTATATTTAAATTTACAGGCACTGACCAATTTACAAATATTTACATAAATCAAAAACAACCTTAATAAACACTGTAGCTTTTTTTGTTTAGCAGCCACCACTACTTCTTTCATGTGAAAAAAGAAATACTAAAAAAGAGATTTTTTACAAATATTAAGCTTTTATTTATAATAATTTTATTGTGTCTTATCTAAAACATTTTGTAGTGGCTTACTGTCTAAAAATTCCAGTTTAGATTACAATCCTATAATTGTACACAGAAAAATATCTGATACTCAAACAGGATATAATCTTAACTTTGATCTCTCAGTTTCTGTTGCTTCATGTCACAGAGAAAATAGAGCAGGAAAACGGCAAGTAAAGCAGAAGTGCACATTGTACTAAGCTATCATAAAGCACAGGAAACAATCTTTTCAAAATGTCTACACTGAACTGATTCTTTAAAACAATTCACTAACTGTTGTAAGAGTTAGTGCTCCTATTACTACAGTGCAAAATGTATTGTTGTTTCAATACAAAATTTAAAGCAATCTCAAGAGTACATCAAAAGCATGTGAAGTACTAATGAAATGCTAATACAGACACACCCGAAGCCTCAGTCTATCCCAGTGAGTCAGGCAAAGCAAAGACTTAAGGCAATTGTTCAGTATTTCATGACTCTGCAGTGATTTGACTGAAATGATTTTGTTTTGCTTCAAGTAACTGAACAACTGACTTGAATCTTCACTTTACTAGAACAGACTTTGACAACAAACTATCTAATGTAGGTTAGACTTTAAGCATGTATGAATTAGACCCCTTCCAAAATTCCACACATCTCTTCAGGATTAGCATGTGTTACAATTAATTGAAGTTGTATCAAAAACTTTTTATTTGTTCAGGTAATTTCGCAAAATATATTTTATCTGATCACCTGAAAACGCATGCCATAATATTACTAATCATCAATGTAAACATTTTCAAAAATACATTTTTATTTTTAAATCAAAGGGTTTTATTAGGAAATGTCATAATAAAATATGCAATCTTTATATGTCTTTTTAAAAATAAAAAATGAAAACAAGAACTATGAAAAAAGCAATTATGATGGAGGTAAACATAATGTATTACGATGAAACTATTGTTCTTTATTTCTTGGAAGAATTTATTAAGAAATAGAGGCCAGTTATCTTTTCAGGACAGCAGCTCTTACAGGTAGTATACTGTTCAAATCTCTCTTGTTTTTCAATCTGTGCCATGACTGGGAGAGAAAGAAAAATCATTCTTAAAACCTGAAATTTATACAGAACAAAAGACTGAGAGTTTAAAATAATGTTAACAGTTGGTTCTCTCTAGGTGGTAAAATTTTGAATAGTTTTTTCCTTGAGTTTTTTCTTTTTTTGAGATAAGGTCTCGCTCTGCCACCCAAGCTGGAGTGCAGTGGTGCAGTCTCGGCTCACTACAACTTCCGTCTTCCAGGCTCAAGAGATTCCCCCACCTCAGCCTCCTGAGTAGCTGGGATTACAGGCGTGTGCCACCACGCTCAGCTAATTTTTAAATTTTTTTGTAGAGACGAGAGGTCTCATTGTATTGCCCAGGCTGGTTCTTTTGAGTTTTTATTTTCCAAGTTTTTAACACAGTGTAAGTATTGTTTCTGTCATCAGAAAATAAAATGTTATTTAAAAACTCTGTATTTTTATGGTTCCAATTCATTAATAAAGAAATGGGCACAAAGGTGGTACTGAAAGATACAACTGACAATATTTATTCACAGATTAATTCGATCTAAAAATAGCAAACAAAAACTCTGGATTTGAGAAAAGAGTATTATTTCAATTATTTGATTGACTGTCTTACATCTTTACTAGCTTTTTCCATTAAAAATAGTATTTATGGGACTGGGTACAGTGTCTCATGCCTATAATTCCAGAATTCTGGGAGGCTGAGGTGGGCAGATCAGTTAAGCCCAGGAGCTCAAGGCCAGCCTGGGCAACATGGTGAAACCCTGTCTATACAAACAGTATAAAAATTGGCTGGGTACGGTGGCACACGCCTATAGTCCCAGCACTCACGAGGCTGAGGTGGGAGAATCATTGAGCCCAGGAGATTGAGGCTGCATGAGCCTGGGTAACAGAGCAAGACCCTGTCTCAAAAAATATATATATAGTATTTACGAAGGAGAAAGTAAATTTACAATAAGGTACTTTATGTATGCCTCTGGAAAATAATAGTGATTTGAATGGATAAGGAGAACAAAAGAAACTTGTTCACAAGCTAAAAATCTGTCTCACTACTTGGTGACTGCAGATCTTTGTATTCTAGTCTCATGTCAATTATTCAATTGTCTAAAAGTACTGGTTTTACAACTAAACAATCCTAAATGAAAGCTCACTCATCAATAAGAACACCAATGTAGCATTGCTATTTTTGAGTTCTCAATTTAATCTGACAGACGAAAATATTCTCTCTTGAATATTTGTTTTAAAATTAAAGAATTTCTATAGGACAAATTTTCTATTCTGGTTGCCAAATTAAGAAAGTCTCATTTGAAGGATTGCTTCAATGATATATCCTTTTGTTGGATATATCCAACAAAATCTAAGTAATAGAATACTTATATTTTATCTATTTATTTATTTGAAACAGGGTCTCACTCTATTACTCATGCTCAGGCTGGAGTGCAGTGGCACAATCACAGCTCACTGCACCCTCAACCTCCTGGGCTCAAGGCCTTTCTCCCTACTCAGCATCCCCAGTAGCTAAGACACAGGTGCATAACACTACACCCAGGGGTGGGGTGGAGTGGGGGGTGTGTGTGTGTATTAACTATGTCGTGTGTGTGAACTATGTCTTGCTATGCGTTGCCCAGGCTGGTCTTAAACTCCTGGCCTCAAGTAATCCTCCTGCCTTGGCCTCACAAAGTGTTTGGATTACAGGTGTGAACCACTGCACCCAGCCATTATTTTTATTCTTTTTTTCTTTTTTAAGAGGTGGAGTCTCTCACTCTGTTGTCTAGGCTTGAAGTGCAGCAACTTGATAATAGCCCACTGCAGCCTCAAACTCCTAGGCTCCAGTGATATTCATGCCTCAATCCTTGTATTTTAAATTATCATTAAAATAAAATCCACTTGTACGTCTAGATAATGAAAAAGTATGCCTCTAAAATGATCTTTGCAGTTTTCTCATCTTTTTCTTCTACGAAGCTTTCCCTCCCCTCCATGTCTCAATACATGTATTAATCAATGCATTTCTACAATGTGTTGTGGAAGTCCTTGAAGATTAAGACTACATCTAGCAACATCACTGATGAATAAATTCATACTATAGACACAGACACATACATAAATTTTAACTTTCCAAAATATAAACAAAAATAAAACGGCACTCTAATTCCTGTGACAGTGGGGTATACATTAAAAAAAGCATGGATCAGACATCAGTTTCCTTCTAAGGCCACAATAAATTCCCCAATAAACTAAGGAAGGAAAGGAGTCCATTAGGTTTTACTCATTTTGGAAATTTAATAAGCTCACTATGAAAATGCTTACTTCGGCAGGGCATGCACGGTGGCTCATGCCTGTAATACTAGCACTTTGGGAGGAAGAGGCAGGTGAATCACCTGAGGTCAAGAGTTTGAGACCAGTCTGACCAACATGGTGAAACCCTGTCTCTACAAAAAATAAAAATAAAAAAAAATAAGCCAGGTGTGGTGGCACACACCTGTAATCTGAGCTACTTGGGAGGCTGAGCAGGAGAATCCCTTGAACCTGGGAGGTGCAGGATGCAGTGAGCTGATATTGTGCCACCGCACTCCAGCCTGGGCAACAAGAGTGAAACTCTGTCTCAAAAAGAAAAGAGAAAATGCTTATTTCTATGAAAGTGAAAGCAATGTGAATAAAAACAGAGCCAGATCTCTTTGAGGAAAAGTTTAACTAAATTCAAACAATAAGTTCCCTATCATGCTATATTAATGGATTCACAAAAGAGAAACCATTCTGTCCTATTACATATATATTTTCTCCTGTTTAAAGCATACTGGTCTACTAATGCTTCTAGGGTTGATCTAATGCATTGTTTACCTTTAAAAATTGATCCTTGATCATGTCAAATTTCTGCTTTTCATGCACTGCTCTGGCTGTATTTGTTCCATCAAAAGGTTCTGCAATGTTAAATGCACATATACAGAAAACATTAAAATGAGAGCTACAGTTTCTTTTTTAGGTTTGACGCTGTCAATATGTGACAGTTTTTGACCTACAAAAATTGCAATTTCAGATGGGTCAGCCTAATATCTTTATTAGATTTATGTATACAGAAAAGCTTAACATACTATGAACTGCCTAATAAGTTAGATAAAATTCAAGGGAGAAGGTGATTAAAAATGAAAGTCATCAGCATAGGTGTGTTAAGTCTAAATCATAAATGTGTGTAAGGTTTCTGAAAAATTAGTGTCAAAGACCTACCCTTAGGAAAATAATAAAAGTCATCAAAAAGAAGAAACCATTATATCTAAGAGAGGCAGTTAATGTTAAGTATCACAGAAAGGTAACTTTAAATTTAATTTTAACTTAAAAGCTGATTTGTCCTTTGAAGGTAGAGGTTCAATACTGGAGAAAATGGAAGACAATGCAGGGAGTTATGGCCCGAGTAGATGGTTTAGAAAAAGATACAGTGAAGTCTGGCCAGACACAGTGGCTCACGCCTGTAATCCCAGCACTTTGGGAGG
Organism: Piliocolobus tephrosceles; assembly: GCF_002776525.5. NCBI lineage: Eukaryota > Metazoa > Chordata > Mammalia > Primates > Cercopithecidae > Piliocolobus > Piliocolobus tephrosceles. The sequence continues at coordinate 76,406,987 of NC_045437.1, read as the reverse complement.
CCAAAGCGAGTGGATCACAAGGTCAAGAGATCGACACCATCCTGGCCGACATAGTGAAAGCCCATCTCTACTAAAAATACAAAAATTAGCTGGGCATGGTGGCGCGCGCCTGTAGTTCCAGCTACTCGGGAGGCTGCGGCAGGGGAATCACTTGAACCCGGGAGGTGGAGGTTGCAGTGAGCCGAGGTTGCACCACTGCACTCCAGCCTGGCAAAAGAGAGAGACTCCATCTCCAAAAAAAAAAAAAGAAAGAAAAAAGATACAGTGAAGTAACTTGCATGAGAAATTTGGCAGAAAAAGAAAAGAGAAAAAGAGAAAAGCAAACAGAAGACAGGAAAAAAGCAAAGGAACGGTTTTTACGTATGTGTGTCTCCAATATATATACCTTCCATGTTCACACCACCATCCCACTCACCCTTCACCCACAAGAGAGAAGAATACATATAGAGAGATAGGAAGAAACCAGAAGAGTACAAGGAAACTGAAGATCATAATGAGAAGACAAGGATAACGAAAGGCATCAGGAATGAGACGAAATGTCTAAAATAATGCCAGCAGTAGGTAAAAATTACTAGAAATTAAGAATTTTAGCACTGAAAAAGGCGAAAAATGCCTAGAAGAACCAGTAGGACCAAATAAAGAGTACTTTTCAAGAATGAGAAGACCTATGTATGTATTAAAGCTGAAAGGGAAGGACGAGAGAGAGAAAGAATGAAGTTGTTGGTAAGAGGAAAGGTAACTGAGGGCAAAGACCTAGAAAAAGTATGGAAGAATAGGGAATCTGATGGAAAGGTCAAAACTTTAGATTTATCATATAATCTACACAGGTCCATAATTTTAAGTACTCTTTTTGCTTATTTTTTATTGCTTAGAAAGGCTATATTAAAAAGGAGTCTACTATCACAGTATTGTGGGGCTCTTTTCCTTAACAGAATAAGGTCATAAGCCAAATTATACTGGATTGCATCATCACAGCACTTTAGAACAGTGTTTAGTATTCAACTGAACACAAGCAAATAAAATAATGTCCACCCAGTGCAATTTATTAGCACACCAAAGCAGGAGATTTAATTTCATATTCACAAACTCTTAAAATACTGCATATAATTCAAGATTAAAATATCCAAAATCTGATGTTTTCTACAAATGCTGATTCTCAACTACTTATACTTTTTAACCTCCAGATTTACAAAGGTCTTCAATTTAGCATCTATGAGAATAATTTTGTCCCCTGAAGTCAGTTTTCTACTCACTCAAAATGTCTCAAGGATATATTCAACTACATGTAAATTAATTTTAGAGAAGAAAATTTCTTCAGATCATTTAATTTTTAAAGCAAAATCAATTTCTATTTATAAAAGTCCAACTTGTGCTAAGTAATATTTTAAGTGCAAAAGAATATAAAATAACTGATTGTATGTCAATATAAGAATCATATATAGGCCGGGCGCGGTGGCTCAAGCCTGTAATCCCAGCACTTTGGGAGGCCGAGACGGGCGGATCACGAGGTCAGGAGATCGAGACCATCCTGGCTAACACGGTGAAACCCCGTCTCTACTAAAAATACAAAAAACTAGCCGGGCGAGGTGGCGGGCGCCTGTAGTCCCAGCTACTCCGGAGGCTGAGGCAGGAGAATGGCGGGAACCCGGGAGGCGGAGCTTGCAGTGAGCTGAGATCTGGCCACTGCACTCCAGCTCGGGCGACAGAGCAAGACTCCGTCTCAAAAAAAAAAAAAAAAAAAAAAAAAAGAATCATATATAAAGATTCTATTTTCTTCCATCTGTAAGTCATGAAATTGTCCGTCAACCACAAGAGGGATAAAGACAGCTTAAATTTTACCAACTAGAAAGGGTGAATGCCTAAAGTTTATGTTTATTATTTCTCACACCTACAAAATTTTAAATTTTTTTTAATTAAAATTTTTAAACTGAAAGACTTACAAATCACTTCAGACATAAATGTATTACTTTTAACTGAAACACAGCTAAAATTACTCAAGTAATTCTCTTAGTACCATGATGATACGTGGATGGTAAACAGAAAACTACCTTCTACACAGATGTATTTATTTCTCCATTCAATACCATCAGGCCTCGGAATGGCTTTGGCTTCACGAACTGAAACCATTTGACTATTCCAGCTATAAGAAGAAAAACAGTAAACATGTTAACTATTTTCATAATTTCTCTTATATTATTTTTATTGTATCAATAGTAAGGCCTACCCCAATTTTCCTGTGGAACACTGAAACCTATACCCCAACCCTCAGCACCACAAGCCCTATTTCCCACCTCTATTTTATTTTCCACAACACTTATCATCTTCTAATAATTTGTTTCTTACATTTACTATTTATCACGTTATTCTTCATTGTGTCTCCCTCAAGTAGGAGGAAAGCTCCAAGATACTGGATATTTATCTATTTTTTTCACTCTTCACCTAGAAGAACAGTACATACCAGGTTTTCAACACATATTTCAACACATATGAAAAAATGAAGTAACTGGAAAAAATAAGAAAGTACAGGCTGGGTGCGGTGGCTCACACCTGTAATCTCACCACTTTGGGAGGCTGAGGCGGGTGGATCACGAAGTCAGGAGTTCAAGACCAGCCTGGCCAAGATGGTGAAACCCCATCTCTACTGAAAATACAAAAATTAGCTGGGCATGGTAGTGTGCACCTGTAGTCCCAGCTACTCGGGAGGCTGAGGCAGGGTAATCGCTTGAACCCAGGAGACGGATGTTGCAGTGAGCTGAGATCATGCCACTGCACTCCAGTCTGGAGAGAGGGTGAGACTCCATCTCAAAAAAAAAAAAAAAAAAAGAAAAAAAAAAAGAAAAGAAAGTACAAGCAAACAAACAAAAAATAACAACTATGGTCATAGTTAACAACGCAGTAACAATCTGTTATTTGTTAAGAGGGAAGTAATCCTCTAGTGTTATCTTCTGGTACTAATTAAATAATTTTTGTTCAGGTACATCTTTATGTGTATGATTTGGGAGAAAATTTTGAAATTTTCCAATAGAAGTAGATGCTGTTTTAGGAAAGCAAAATTAATACTCTATGAAAATATACTTTATTGCTGTATATCAGATGCAGTTGTTAAGAGTAAAATTTTATTCAAGTAAACTAATTTCAGCAGCAGGCCTGAAGGTAAACTGTCCAGTCTTTAGTATATACTCACTTTACATTTTTTAAAAAAGGTTTTTCTAACAGTAATTACAAGTATTTTCTTTTTTTCAAGGAACATTTTAAAGTATGTGACTACCCAACTTGTATATATAGAGAGAAAAATAAATTTGAGGAACAGCTAATACCATTTTTTAAGCAGTATACAATTATCTTTCTCTACCATTTAAGACTATCGCTTGGGACCTTCCAACACCCTACACTTCTCCTCTATTTATCAGAAAGAGAATTTGTAGGAATATAATAATGGATCCTGTATGGCATTTGTTTATAGAAATCTGACTAATTTCTATATTAAATAAGCATGAAAAATCTTGCATCTTGTGAATTTTGATCCTTGTAAAGCACACTGAAAGTATAAATTTATTTTTGTTCTGATCAAGAGTGGTTTGTAAATATTTTATAAAGAAAGCTTTAAGTTCTTTTAAAATATATATATCAGGATTTGTGCTTTTTAAAAATTAAGTGGGTTATCAAATGGAAATACTTAGTATTGGTTACAGGAAAATGTTTTAGATCCCTCATGTATTGCAGTTCCATTAGTACAGACTCCAAACAGAAAGACTACTCTGCTCTATTGTTTCAAATGTCTTTACTAAAAATCCAAAAATTAGCAGGTGTGGTGGCAAGCGCCTATAGTCCCAGCTACTCAGTAGGCTGAGGTGGAAGGATCACCAGAGCAATGGGAGGTTGAGGCTGCAGTAAGTTGTGATCATGCCAATGCATTCCAGCCTGGCTGACAAAGTGAGACCCCATCTTAAAGAAACAGAAAACAAAAAAATCCATAAAAACGTTTCCAACAATTTTCTTACATTGTTTCTTTACAACAACAATGTAAAGAGGGGAGTTATATAACCACAAACCTGAAGCAAACAAGGTTACCTACTACAGTTTGCATCACTTCACTTTATACTAGTTAAGTCAAATTTATTAATAAAATGAATTTTCCCTTGAGACTATTTGTTTTCTAATAACAGCTTATAGGACAATTAAATCTGCAGAATTAAAATTGTAAACATTATTTTTACAAGGCATAGATTTATTTTTATCTTTTAGAAGAGTTTTAGAATATTGAAATACTATAGCCTGCTGTTAAATTACAACTTTTATTTCCTTAAATCAAAAATTCTATCTTTACCACTATATGTCTATTAAAACAAATCCTGATTTTTTTTTTTTTTTGAGACAGAGTCTCACTCTGTCACCCAGGCTGGAGTGCAGTGGCGTGATCTCGGCTCACTGCAACCTCTGCCTCCTGGGTTCACGCCATTCTCCTGCTTCAGCCTCCTGAGTAGCTGGGACCACAGGCGCCCACCACCACGCCCTGCTAATTTTTGTATTTTTAGTAGAGGCAGCTACCATGTTAACCAGGATGGTCTCAATCTCCTGACCTCGTGATCCACCCACCTCAGCCTCCCAAAGTGCTGGGAGTACAGGCGTGAGCCACCGCGCCCGTCAACAAATCCTGATTTTACACTACATGCCACTACTTGGTTCTAAACTGGTCACAGAAACAGTATGAGATATATATTAATAGATATATTCATTTTATTGATCATCCCTTACCAGATATTATTTAAGTTTCAATGTACAATAAACCCAAATAATGCAGTTATTAAAATGATTGTATCATTTGAAGTGCTTCAAAAAGAAAAAAGAATATTTTGAATCACTACTATTTGGACTGATTCAATCTACTGCACTTTCAAAGAACTTTTAAATATTTCCAGATTGTTAAACATTTCAAATCATTAAAACATGACATAATTTTATACTCTTTGTACTCTAAAGGTGGATTTATTTATTTATATATTTTTTGAGACAGGGCTTTGTTGACAAGCCCAGGCTGGGGTACACTGGCACAATCATGGCTCACTGCAGCCTCAATCTCCTGGACTCCAACGGTCTTCCCAAGAGTTGAATTTAAATGGTAATTTAGAAGTATCTTCCCTAAATATTTCATTCTTTAAAACACAGCCCATAACCTAAGCCTTCTATCATACTAACCTATTCTTGACCATAATTTGCTTGGCATGTAAAAATCTGTTATTGTCACTCAATAATTAAAGTGTAAAATAAGATACAGAATCTATAGAAGAGAGATGTTTCAGAAAGAAGAACAGACATGGGGCTTAATTTAATCTAAAATACGCTGATAATAAATGATAATCTTTTAAATATAAAACTGAGACAACTCATTATATCAGAAGCAAGTTAGGTCCTTGCTTCTTCTCTTCGATAATGTTAACAGACTGGCATTCATCAATAAACTCTCTTTAGCCATTCTTTTTATTTATTTATTAGTCAGAGTCTTGCTCTGTCACCCGGACTGGAGTTCAGTGGCACAATCCCAGCTCACTGCAACCTCCGTGCCTCCCAGGTTCAAGCAATTCTCCTGCCTCAGCCTCCCAAGTAGCTGGGACTACAAGCAACCACCACCACGCCTAGCTAATTTTTTTATTTCAGTAGATACGGGGTTTCACTATGTTGGCCAGGCTGGTCTCAAACGTTTGACCTCAAGCGATCTGCCCGCCTCAGCCTCCCAAGGTGCTGAGACTAGGCATGAACCACTGCACCCAGCCCCATTCTTTTTGTGACCACAGAAAGTATTTTGAGGCAACTGATTAAATTGTAAATGCTGTCTTAAGTGACATAAAGAAAAAATCAAGTCTAATAAAGTCAAAATTATGAGTCTGATACCATATGGCTGTGTGTGTGTGTGTGTGTGTGTGTGTATAGACTAGTAACATTAAGTGAACAAATATATATAATTTTGTTTTATTGTTATGGGCTGGGAAGCAAATAGAAAGAAAACTTTGTTAGAAATTTCAAATGTCTTAGGTAGAGAAAATATTTCACTCTAATCCTAGAGTTCTGTTTTGACTGGCTTCTCATCTTCTACCTGAATCTTTAAATGTTAGTATTCATCAGGGCTCAGCCTCTTTGAATCTTCTAATGGTAGAGTACACACCTTAGGCTCCAATAATCTGATGTTTCTTTCCCAAATCCTTTCTCCAGCTCTGACCTTTCTATTAAGGTCCAGGCTAACATTTATAACCAGCTATTGGAAACTGTCACCTGGATGTCCTATAGGCATCTCTGTGCCCACATTTTCAAGACTGAATGTAATACATCCCATGCATGGTCAATTATGAAAATCACTCCCTTTCACATACTCTCAACTCTTACCCACTCTTGCTGCATTGAACTTAGTTGGCTGAAACACAACCCTGATTAAATCTACTCCAATTCTTTCCCACACAGCTGAACATGGGTGGAGAGATGCAATCACACAGACTGATCACACTTCAAATTCATGATCACTTAGCTAAAGAGGGCTCTTAATGTTACTTCCCCCAACCATACTGTCTTTCCACAGTTAATCCACTCTTTTACTCTAGTATATGACAATTTATACTTTCATCTTACTTCTCAAATTTCCACCTTCACAATCATTAACAGTGCATGTCCATAACTCATTTCACTAAAAACTTAAAACAATTCAAAGGTAATTTCTACTAGCTCCAACCACATTGATTCAGCTACATTTACCTGTGTCCATATATTCTACTTTTGATCATTATTAATGAATTATCTGTGCTCCTATTCTATTTGTGCTCTAGATTCCAACCATTCTTACCTCAAACAAGTTTATTTCCAAAAATTTACTATGCCTTTCTCTGGTATCATCAATTTTTCATCAAGATGGGTTATTTCTCCTCTCTAACAATAAAAACAAAAACTGGACTCCACTTAACACTCTAATTTCTACACTGTTTTTTTCTGCTGTAGAGAATGAGTTACATTATCCATATTGAATTCTTCTCCCTCTGTCTTCTCTTGAGTCCACCAATAATGCTATGCTCTTTATCCCCATTATTCCACAGAAACTATTCCTGTCAAGGGTCCAGAGGACTCCATATAGCTAAATACAATGGTCAACATTTAGTTCTCATCTTACTCAATCTATCAAAAAATAATGACACAGATAATCACTCCTTCTTCCTTAAAACATTTTTTTCTCCTTTGGATTCCAAGATACCACATTCCATTGGATTTCCTCCTATCTCAATGATTCTTTCTTCCTAGACTCATATATTAATTAGTTCCTTCTCATCCTCAATCTCATTTTTATATCACCTATGTATTATGAAAAATTTCAAATACAAAAAAAGTATACAATTTAAAAACAATTCAACAAGTGTTAACATTCTGCCACATTTGCAGGGGTGTGTGTGTGTGTATTTTGAACTGGACCACTCAGTAACCTGTACACCTCATGAAAGTTCATTTTCTGTATCCTTCAGCATGTATCTCCTAAGAATAAAGCCATTCTCCTTTATAACACCAAAAGCAATTAGAAAATTAACAGTGACTCAAATACCTTTTATAGTTCCCCCACCCCAATCGGATTATAATCAAGGTTCATGCATTGTATATGACTGTTCCATCTCTTTAAATCTAATAAAGATCCCCTCACATTTTCCTTGTTTGTTTTTTTGAGATGAAGTCTCGCTCTGTCCCCCAGGCTGGAGTGCAGTTGCTCAGGCTGGAGTGCAATGGTGCTATCTCAGCTCACTGCAACCTCCGCCTCTTGGTGCTATCTCTGCTCACTGCAACCTCCGCCTCTTGAGTTCAAGTGATTCTCCTGCCTCAGCCTCCTGCGTAATTGGGATTACAGGTACCTGCCACCATGCCTGGCTAATTTTTTAAATTTTAGTAGAGATGGGGTTTCACCATGTTGGTCAGGCTGATCTCCAACTCCTGACCTCATGATCCGCCCACCTCGATCTCCCAAAATGCTGATATGACAGGCATGAGCCACCACACCCAGCCTTTGTTTGTTTTTAATGATACTGACTTTTGAGGAGATTAGGCCAGGTATTTCCCAGAATGCCTACATTCTGTATTTGTCTGTCTGTTTATTGTGTCATTTAACAATACATATTCCTTTATCCCCTGCATTTCCTGTAAACTTCTTAACATTGGAGTACCCAATGCTTGGCTGTTTTCTCTTTTCCATCTATATATTCACTCCCTTGATTTTTTTCAAAGAGCTTCATAGCTTTAAATACCATCTACCTGGTGACAACTCCCAAATATTTAGCTCTGTGGCCTGTCTCCTGATTCTAGGCTTATATATCCAACTGTCTACTCAATAGCTCCACTTGAATATCTTGAAGTTATCTCAATCTTAAAATGATAAACAAATTCAGTAAAGCTGCAACAAAACCAGTATGGGACTGGCATAAAAACAGACACATAGACCAATGTAACAGAATAAAGAACATCAAAATAAATCCATACACCTACAGTGAACTCATTTTCAACAAAGGTGCCAAGAACATACACTAGGGAAAGCAAAGTCTCTTCAACAAATAGTGCTGGGAAAACTTGATACCCATATGCAGAAGAATGAAACTAGAACCCTCTCTCTCGACATATACAAAAATCAAACCAAAATGGATTGAAGACTTCAATCTAAGACCTCAAATTATGAAACCACCACAAGAAAACACTAGGAAAACTCTCCAGGACATTGGTATGGGCAAAGGTTTCTTAAGTAATACTCCACAAGCACAGGCAACCAAAGCAAATGGACAAATGGGATCACATCAATTTACAAAGCTTCTGCACAGCAAACAATCAACAAAGTGAGGAGACAAACCCACAGAATGAGAGAAAATATTTGCAAACTATTCATCTCACAAAGGATTAATAGCCAGAATATATAAGGAGCTTAAACAACACTATAGGAAAAAATCTAATAATTCAATTACAACACGGACAGAAGATCTCAACAGATATTTCTCAAAAGAAGGCACACAAAGAACAAACAGGTATATGAAAAGGTGCTCAACATCACTGATCATCAGACTTAGGGAAATCAAAAGTACAATGAGGTGTCATCTCAGCCCACTTAAAATGGCTTTTATCCAAAAGACAGGCAACAGTGAATGCTGGCAAGGAAACCCTCATACCCTGTTGATGGGAATGTAAATTAGTACAATCACTATGAAGAACAGTTTGGAGGTTTCTCCAAAACTAAAAGTAGAACTACCATATGATCCAGCAATCTCACTCCTAGGCGTATACCCAAATGAAAGAAAATCAGGATACTGAAGACATATCTGCACTCCCATGTTTTTGTAACACTATTCCCAATAGCCAAAATTTAGAAGCCAAAAACTTCTTAGAAGCCAAACTTAAGTGTCCATCAACAGAGGAATGGATAAATAAAATGTGGTACTTATACACAATAGAGTACTATTGAGCCATACAAAAGAATGAGATCCTGTCATCTGCAACATCATGGATGGAACTGGAGGACATTAAGTGAAACAAGCCAGACACAGAAAGACAAACTTCACATGTTCTCGGTTATCTGCGGGATCTAAAAATTAAAACAACTGAACTCATGGAGATAAGAGACTAGAATGATGGTTACCAGAGGCTGGGAAGAGCGATGGCAGGGAGAGGGGGAAGTGGGGATGGTTAATGACTACAAGAAAATAGAACGAATAAGATATATATTTGATAACACAACTGGGTGACTACAGTCAATAATAATTTAATTGTACATTTAAACATAACTAAAACAGGACAACTGAATTGTTTGTAATGAAAACGATAAATGCTTGAGGTGATGGATACCCAGTTTACCCTGATGTGATTATTATGCACCGTAGGCCTATATCAAAATATCTCACATACCCTATAAATATACAAACCTACTATGTACTCACAAAAAGCAAAAAATAAAACGGAAGTATTTCAGCAGCAAGGTGTGAGTGAAGTAGGTAAGAAAAATAGTAATTTTTTTTTTTTTTTGGATACAGGGTCTCGCTCTATTGTCCAGGCTGGAGTGCAGTGGAGCAATCTGAGTTCACTGTAACCCCCGCCTCCCTGGTTCAAGCGATTCCTGTGCCTCAGCTTCCCAAGTAGCTGGGATTACAGGCATGTGCCACCATGCCTGGCTAATTTTTGTATTTTTAGTAGAGAGGAGGTTTTGCCATGTTCATGTTGCCCAGGCTGGTCTCAAATTTCTGGGCTGAAGTGATCTCCCCTCCATGGCCTCTCAAAGTGCTGGGATTACAGACATGAGCTACCATACCCAGCCAAAAAATAGTAATTTTTAAATGACCATATAAAACTTCCACAACATTTATACCATATACTCAAGCATCCCTTAACAGTCACTTAATGTTTTGTCTTTCAGAAAAAAGAACTTTTGGCTAGGTGCAGTGGCTCACACCTGTAATCCTAGCAGTTTTGGAGGCTGAGGTGGGTGGATAACTTGACCTCAGGAATTTAAGACCAGCCTGGCCAATATGGTGAAACCCCATCTCTATTAAAAATACAAAAAAAAAAAAAATTAGCCAGGCACAGTGGCATGTGCCTGGAATCCCAGCTACTCGGGAGGCTGAGGCAGAATTCCTTGAACCCAGGAGGCGGAGGTTGCAGTGAGCTGAGATCACACCACTGCCTGCACTCCAGCCTGGGCAACAGAGCAAGACTCTGTCTCAAAAAAAAAAAGAAAGAAAAGAAAAAGAAAAAAGAACCTTTTAAATGATTACCTCGAAGTTCAGAAGAAATCCTTATTGACATTTTTAACAATTGCCATAATTCTTTTATACAGCATCTAGTTTATTACCATGACTACATTCTTGGCTGTAATCCCCACAGTCACATTTCTGAAAATATCTCATATGAAATGACAAATGTACTATATGGTGAAGTTCTGAAACCTCTTTCCAAGCATCAGCATCATGTGACCCAGCAGACTAGTTTCCTTCAATATTAAATTAACATACAAACCTACACATCTACTATCTTGTTTCTGTTCAACAAAGCAGGTGATTTTCAAGGTATTTGTATACAGATGCTCTAATCCTACACTATACATAGGAGAAATAAATCTTTCTTCTGTGAATCCTTTCCCCCCTCCACAAACATCCCCCAGTCCCTAATTTATATAACATAATAAACAATGTCAATACAGTCTAACAATTAAGAATGTAGTTTTGGAGTCCAGCTTGAAAGTGAATCCCAACTCACCCACAATCTAGCTGTAGATTGTCATGGACAAGTTTCATGTACACAAATTCCCTAAGCTTGACAGAGGTTATTGTGAGGATTAACTGAAATCCATGGGAATCACTCAGCTTACTACAGCACACTAGATAAATTCTCACTAAACATTAGCTATTGTTATTGCAATATCTTAAAAAGAACTCTAGAATAACCATTAAACCTTTACAGTCCATTTATGTACTACGTCTCATCCAGTCTTTAATCTTTCCTCATCTTTATATAAATGAAAGCTCCGTGGCTGAGCACAGTGGCTCACACCTGTAATCCCAGCACTATGGGAGGCTGAGGCGGGCAGATCACTAGGTCAGGAGTTCGAGAGCAGCCTGGCCTATATGGTGAAACTCCATCTCTACCAAAAATACAAAAATTAGCCAGGCGTGGTGACGGGTGCCTGTAGTCCCAGCTACTCAGGAGGCTGAGGCAGGAGAATCGCTTGAACCCGGGAGACGGAGGTTGCAGTGAGCCAACATCACACCACTGCACTATAGTCTGGACAACAGAGTGAGACTCCATCTCAAAAAATAAATAAATAAATAAATAAAAGCTCTTACCTTTTTATACTTGTAAGTATCATAGCTAAGTGTGAATTCTGTGTCAAAACTATCTGAAATACTACTTTTCTTTTTTTTTTTTGAGACAGTTTCACTCTTGTTGCCTAGGCTGGAGCATAATGGCGCAATCTCGGCTCAGTGCAACCTCCACCTCCCAGGTTCAAGTGATTCTCCTGCCTCAGCCTCCCGAGTAGCTGGGATTACAGGCATGTGCCACCATACCTGGCTAATTTTGTATTTTTTAGTAGAGACGGGGTTTCTCCATGTTGGTCAGGCTGGTCTCGAACTCCCAACCTCAGGGAATCCACCCGCCTTGGCCTCCCAAAGTGCTGGGAATACAGGCGTGAGCCACTGCGCCCAGCCTGAAATACTACTCTTATTAGCTATGTGATCTTGGAGCACGTTACTTCCCCTCTCTCTATGCTTCACTGGTAAAATGGGCATAATATATCACACAGATAACAATTATGTAAACGGAATGAAATGATAAATATAAACAATAATATAATAAATATGTTTAGAACCATTTTCCCACCTAGTAATAGCAATTTATTATTATTATTACTATTATTATTCCCCTATGCAAACTTCTTCAAAGTGGTCTACAGTGGTAACTGTACCTGCCTCTAATACTGTACAATTTCTAAATCTTCTCTCTTCCTCCCTCAAGCTTTTCCAGATTGATCAGAAGAGCTGCAAATAGCTCCTAACTCCACTCTATCTGAACTTAGAACTCACATAAGAACTTTTAGTTCTGTCCAGCCTGATTATACATTCTTTGTTTCATGTTTACATATCATCTTCAAAAAAGAAAAAACAAAACGACACATTCCTTGATTTTTATATCATACTAACACAACTATTTATGAAGATGCCAAGTATTAAACAGATCTTTATTAGTCTGTCTTAGCAGTGTTTTTTACTATACATTTTAAGTTTACAGAAAATGGATGTTCCAAACTACACAGAACCTGCACAGGACCAACACATAGGGCCTATCACTATTGAAATCAACTAAAACTGGGCTTACTGGACTATAAATGTATTTATTAGCTAAGAATATAAAATCTATTAAGCTTCTAATAATTCACTGTCATGGAAGAATTTTATAAACTATACATTTCTGGACAACTTGACAGCACTAGAAATGACAAATATAGCTTCTGACCAAATCTGTAGCATTCACTTATATATATTCATATTCACATATATATATACACACACACATATATGTAAATGAACAAACACAATTTAAAGTTTTACTTACTCAAATTCTGTAGCATAATATTTAAGAAAGCCCAGTAAGAGGTCCCCAAGGTTTGATTCATTCTTTGAGAGGTAAGGAGGAACATTACATGGAGCTTGATGTACAAGGTGCAGCTGTATAGCAGGACTAAAAGATTCCTGTCAAAAAGAAGGGGAAAAAATGTAAAGCCATTTAAAACAGACACTAAGAAACTTTATAAATCCTGAACTAGGCTCCTCTTTGAAAAAGAGAGAAGAAATTTTCTCTACGTTGGCAATTTGGAACCCTGAAATTTTTCTTCCACTAAAGACTTCACCAGTATTTGCAGTAGGCCAGAATGTACCTGAAAAACTAACAATCTAATCCTTGGCTTGAGTACAGCACTCAGTTAACCAAACAGATTGCTATTTAGCAAAAGGTTTTCTAACTCATAAATAAAGCCTTATTATGCATACCAAGATTCTACCCAATACCATATAGATTTCTTCATAAAGGTTATCTCATTCTTAATAATTCCTACAAGGAGCAGTATATGTATAAAGGCTATATCAAGCACAAAGTAAGAGTTTTTTCTGTCACTTCAAACTTCTCTCAACGGCCATAAGAGTACCCTTAATATAGAAATACTACTTATACTAATGTTAAGATTTTATAAATTTTGCTTTGTTTCTGTATCTTAGATGGAAGAGGAGATGTTCAACCTGAATTAAGCTTGAAAAGACAAAGAAGGCAGGGAAAATAAGATAGGAAGCATACCAACAAGCAATATTCAGCAAGCTTTTACCATAATATTTATAAAAGAGGATATCATTTGCCTGAAATCCAGGAACAAAGACACCTTTTAGAAAGAATTCTAATGGGTACTTATCCTGTTTTCCTATGTTATGCCATTCATTTTCATATTCATCTTTCCTCTATTAACAGCAAGTTCTGGCTCTCAAATATACTAAATGTACTATATAAATTATCAAGTCATTTATATACATCAATTAGAAAATAATACAACATAATTTGCACAGTGCCATCAGGGATGGTTTTCTGTATTTCTTTCTCCACTGCTGTCAGAACAGAAATGAATTTTTTTTTTTTTTTAAAAAAAAAAAAAAAAAAAAGCAATTAGTTAAGACAGCAGAATGACAACTAGTTAAGATTCCAAACTACCTATTTAACCCTAGGCTTATAGATACTGATGTAATTAAAGACATCTAGATAATGCCAAGTTAAAAAATGGAGAATCTCCGGACAGGTGCAGTGGCTCACGCCTGTAATCCCAGCACTTTGGGAGGCCGAGGCGGGCAGATCACGAGGTCAGGAGGTCGAGACCATCCTGGCTAACACAGTGAAACCCCATGTCTACTAAAAATACAAAAAATTAGCCAGGCATGGTGGCGGGTTCCTGTAGTCCCAGCTACTTGGGAGGCTGAGGCAGGAGAATGGCATCAACCTGGGAGGCAGAGCTTGCAGTGAGCTGAGATCGCGCCACTGCACCCCAGCCTAGGCGACAGCGAGACAAAAAAAAAAAAAAAAAAAGGAGAATCTCTGAACAATGGTAGTAGAGAAATAGCAGTGCATCATTTAATGCTAGTGCCCCCAAAATATGAATAAACAAAGGAGCAGGAAAATAAAAATACCTCCTCCCTTGTTCCATTACCTATAATTCTATCAATAATTGTTAACTACCAAGAAGTGATTACCTTTCTCTCGGAATAAAAATTCTATTCCAACCAAATTCATAAAGTTGATACTCCTCAACATGGGACTTTCCCCTTACATTCTAACAGCTGTAGTATTAATTACATTTTAAAATTCAAGTAGAAATTTTAAAAAGAGGAGAGTGTAGGAAAGAAACCTCAATTAGTAAAGACTAAAGGCAGAAGGAGGCACAGATGCAGTGCCTCTATTCCCCTTTAACTCTTACTTGTTAGGTATAAAATTGAACTTAGGGCAACAATATTTAAAATTATAAAATTTAAATGCTATTTTCTGGCAAATCAAACAAAAGGTATAATGTAGATCAAATAAGTACGTCACTGTTTAATAGCTCCTGCTCTGAAAGCTTCTTACTAATTTTGATTCCTAGCACCAAACACAATTAGCATTCAATTTGTGAACTGAATATGCTAAAACAGAAATCACTTTCTTATCTGAAGTTTAAAAAATGATTGTACCTCCTGTAACATTTTTATTTTGTTCAATAATTTAAAGAAAAAGGTCAGCAATTATGACATTAAGAAATGAAGAGTCATGAGATCCACTCCATTAAAATGCTGAATGACCTCAGACCAACAATTTGGCCAGTCTTCTCTTAGCTCCACTGTTTCATGGTCATATACAAAAAGAATCAGGTCATGCTTATTGAGGGAGAACTGAAGCAGAAATCCAAACCAAAACTAAAAAAGATAGGGACACCTAAAAGCAGCTACCAGTAAATAGTAATTCTATCTATCCTTAAGAAATCCCCTAAGCCAGGCATGGTGGCTCAAGCCTGTAATCCCAGCACTTTGGGAGGCTAAGGCAGAAGGATCAATCTTCGGACAATTAAGCACTTTCTGAAATAAGTTAGACTAGCTAATCTTCTATATGGAAACTGTTCTTTAAAATCTTAAGTGAAAGATGATCACTTTCAATCTCCAGGCAAACAAAGAAACTTAGGTGATTATCAAATAAAATAAGTATAATTTCACAGCAATATGAATTACGAAATCCTTGAGCCCAGGAGTTTGAGACCAGCTTAGGCAACTTACTGACATCCCATCTCTAAAAAAAATAGAAAGATTAGCTGGGCATGGTGATGCATTGCTGTCGTCCCAGGTACTCAGGAGGCTGAGGCACAAGAAATGACTGAGCCTAGAGGGCTCATCATTGCACCACTGCACTCCAGCTTGGGCAAGACCTTATCTCAAAAAAAGAAAAAGAAAACCCCAGTTTTTAGCGAACATTCACATTACAGAAAGATTCTTTGCTTTAAAATTTCAACAAAGAATTTTTTTAAGGCCAGACGCAGTGGCTCATGCCTGTAATCCCAGCACTTTGGGAGGCCGAGGTGAGCGGATCCCTTGAGGTCAGGAGTTGGAGACCAGCCTGGCCGACATGGTGAAACCCGGTCTCTACTAAAAATACAAAAACTAGCTGGACATGGTGGTGGATGCCTGTAATCCCAGCTACTCAGGAGGCTGAGGCAAGACAATCGCTTGAACCCGGGAGGTGGAGGTGGCAGTAAGCCAAATCCACGCCACTGTACTCCAGCCCATCCTGGGTAACACAGCAAGACTCCATCTCAAAAAAAAAAAAAAAAAGAATTTCTTTAAAAGAGAGCTTCCCCACTGTAGTTATGTATTTAAGAAAAATACACGCCATTTCAGATAGGACAAAGGGGTTCAGAACTTAAACTAATATTTTAGAAAGTACATAAAGAGCAACCAAAAAGTCAAAGAGAAAGAAAGCAGCCTTAAAATTACAAAGTCAGTCCACAGAATAGCAATTAAACTGATAAACATCTATCTCTTTAATAAATACATTTTTGGGTTACAAATTTTTACCGTTGCTTGTGTGCCTATAAAGAGGGAAGATTTATTATATTTTTTAGGTTATTCTGGGCTTCTGATAATCAAATGTATAACGTATTAACTCCTGAAAACATTTCCAAATGATTTTTAAATGCTGATCCTTTAGAAGACACGTAATCTTTCATTTCTCTTCAAGTTAAAAAAATTAAATAGAAAACCCCTTGAAAAACATCTGAGAACTCTCACCGCTTCTGCTCATCGAATTGTCTTTAATAATGGCAAAAATACCTTTTGCCAGATTCCATCATTTTTTCTGCGACTGTCCCACGATATCTTATGTTACCTTCAAAGTCTGAAATTTGGACAATTAAGTGCTTTCCAGAATAAGTTAGACTGGCTAACCTTCTATCTGAAAACTGTTCTTTAAATGATGAAAAGCTTAAGTCAAAGATGATCACTTTCCATCTCCAGGTAAATAGAAATTTAAGTTATTAAAAGAGATTAAGCATAATTTCCTAACAATATGAATTATGAGACCCTAGAAGTATGTTAAGGAAGGTTACAAGGAAAAGAAAAACTGATAGGGAATAGTTCTGCCTGAAAAGAAGAACTAAGTGATATCTTCAAGTTTCTGCAAAGCTATCTGAATTGCACGCAGGTAAGTCATCATTAATCTGGTGATGTATGTTAAAGATTGATCATAAAATTTCCTTTAATTATATCTGACTTCAGATTTAAAAGATGTGAAATCAACGTAAGTAACATAAAGTAGAGGTACTATAATGAAGAGATTAAAAGCATTAACTTTGAAGTCAGACTGAAGTGTGAAGCATTACCCTTCTTCTAGCTTCAAGCATTTAAACAAGTTACCTAGCTTTCCTCAGCTTCGTCATTTATAATACAAGAAAAGGAAAAATACTCAGATGGTTGTTGTAAGGATTTATTAACTGTTTAGTATATGCCACATGTCATTATTATTGCAAATTTATACAATGCAGTGTGGTTACCTTCTGAAATTTTTCACGTATTATTTCCAAATTAACTTTCCTATGTTTTCAAAATTCAAGTAGTGCCAACTTTAAAACAATGTTTTGTAACCATTAAAAAAAAAAAATCCACACCAAAATTTTCTAATCTTTTTTTTTTTTTTTTGAGACAGAGTCTCGCTCTGTCGCCCAGGCTGGAGTGCAGTGACGTGATCTCAGCTTACTGCAGTCTCTGCCTTCCAGGTTCAAGCGATTCTTCTGCCTTAGCCTCTTGAGTAGCTGGGACTATAGGGGCGTGCCACCACACCCGGCTAATATTTGTATTTTTAGTAGAGATAGGGTTTGACCATGTTGGCCAGGATGGTCTCGATCTCATGACCTCATGATCCACCCGCCTCAGCCTCCCAAAGTGCTGGGATTACAGGTGTGAGCCACCGTGGCTGGCTAAATCTTTTCAAAGGTATTCATTTATAGCCTGTTTCATGTAATTCATCAATCCCTTCATCATATTAGGTCAATTTTTAAAAAGAAAAAAGTCATTATACATATGTGTATACAACTGTCCCTTGGTATTCCCAGGCAACTGGTTCCAGGGCTCCAGGGGATGCTCAAGTCCCTTATATGAAATGGTTAAGTATTTGCATATAACCTATGTACATCCTCTCATATACTTTAAATCATCTCTAGATTACTTACAATACCTAATACAACTTAAACTCCATCTAAATAGTTGTTACACTATTTTTTTATTTGTATTATTTTTTATTGTTGTATTTTTATTTTTCCTGAATATTTCTGATGTGTGGTCAGTTGAATCCATGGACGCATAACCCACATATAGAGGGTCAACCGTATATATACAGGCACACCTCGTTTTGTTGCGCTTTGCTTTACTGTCCTTTGAAGATACTGCGATTTTTACAAATTGAAGGTTTATGGCAACACTGCAGCTTGCAAGTCTATCAGCAGAGCCATTTTTCCAGCAGCATGTGCTCACTTCAGGTCTCTGTGTTACACTCTGGTAATTCTCATATTTCAAACTTTTTCATTATTACTATATGTTATGGTGATCTGTGATCAGTAATATTTAATGTTACTACTGTAATTGTTTTGGAGTGCCACAAATGGTATCTGCTAAGACTGCAAACTTAATCAACAAATGTTATGTGTATTCTGATTGCTCCACTGACTGGCAGGCAATTCCCCTGTCCCTCTCCCCCTACTTGGGCCTCCCTATTCTTCGAGACACAACAATACTGAAATTAGGCCAAATAACAACCCTACAATGGCCATCCAAGTGAAAGGAAAAGTCACACATCTCTCACTTTAAATGAAAAGCAAGAAATGACTAAGCTCAATGAGGAAGTCATGTTGAAAGCCAATACAAGCCAAAAGGTAGGGCTCTTGCACCAATGACAGCCACGCTGTGAATGCAAAGGAAAAGTTCTTGAAGGAAATTTGAAGTACTACTCCAGTGAACGCATCAACGATAAAAAAGCAAAACAGCCTTATTGCTGATATGGAAAGTTTCATTGGTCTGGATAGATCAAACAACCAAAATATTTCTTTAAGCCAAAACCTAACCAGAGCAGGACTCTAACTCTCTTCAATTCTGTGAAGGATGAGAGAGGTGAGGAAGCTGCAGAAGAAAAGTTGGAAGGCAGCAGAGGCTGGTTATGAGGTTTAAGGAAAGATGCTATTTACATAACATAAAATTACAAAGCGAAGCAGCAAATGCTTAGCTAGAGCAAGTTATTCAGAAGTTATCTCGCTAAATTAACATGGCTACACTGAACAACAGATGAATGCAGCTACATTAAATAGCAGATTTTTCAGTGTAAATGGCAGCCTTCTATTCAAAGATGCTATCTAGAACCTTCACAGCTACAGAGGAGACACCAATGCCTGGCTTCAAAGTTTCAAAGGACAAGCTGACTCTTGTTAGGGGCTAACGCAGCTGGTGACTTTAAGTTGAAGCCAATGCTTATATACCATTCCAAAATCCCAGGGCCCTTAAGAATGATGCTACATTTACTCTGCCAGTGCTCTATAAATGGAACAACAAAGCCTTGATGACAACACATCTCTTTACAACATGGTACACTGAACATTTTAAGCCCACTGTCGAGACCTACTACTACTGCTCATTGACAGTGCACCTAATCATCAAAGAGCTCTGATGGGGATGTACAAAGAGATTAATGTTTTCATGCCTGCTAACACAACATCCATTCTACAGCCCAAGGATCATGGAGTAATTTTCATTTTCAAGTTTTATTATGTAAGACATACATTTCACAAGGCTATAACTACCACAGATAGTGATTCCACTGATAGATCTGGACAAAGTACATTGAAACCCTTCTGGAAAAGAAGTCATCATTCTAGATACTGTTCAAAACAGTCGTGATTCACAGGAGGTCAAAATGTCAACATTAACAGAAGTTTAAAAGAAGTTAATGCCAACCCTTTTGGATGACTTTGAGAGGTTCAAGACTTCAGTGGAGGAAGTAATTGCAGATGTGGTGAAAACAGCAAGAGAATTAGAATTAGCAGTGGAACCTGAAGATATGACTGAACTGCTGTAATTTCATGATAAAACTTTAACAGATGAAGTTCTGCTTCTTATGGATGAGCAAAGAAAAGCAGTTTCTTGAGTTAGAGTCTACTCCTGGTGAAGATGCTGTGAATCTTGTTGAAATGACAACAAAATACCAGTACTGCTTGGATCAACCATGTAACTTTTCTAAGACTTAGTTTTTTCATTCGTGAAAGAGCGACAATATTTGTAAGTGTATAAACAAAGGATTTAGAACATTACATAAACTTAGCTGGTAAAGTAGTGGCAGGGTTTGAGAGCACTGACTTCAATTTTAAAGGACGTTCTACTATACGTAAAATGCTAGCAAAGATCATCATACACCATAGAGAAATCTTTCGTGAAGAAGAGTCAATCAGTGTGGCAAACTTTACTGTTGTCTTATTTTCAGAAACTGCCACAGCCACGCCAACCTTCAGCAACCACCACCCTGGTCAGGAGCCATCAATATCAAAGCAAGATTCTCCACAACTTGTGCTGAAGGCTCAGCTGATCGTTAGCATTTTGTAGCAATAAAGTATTTTTAAACAAAGACATGTACATTTTTTAGATATAATGCTATTGCACACTTCAAAGACTACATGATAGTGTAAACATAACTTCTGTATACACTGGGAAACCAAAAAATTCATGTGACTCACTTTATTGTGGTGGCCTAGAACCAAACCTGCAACACCCCAAAGGTATGTCTGCACAGGTTGCAAATCTGCACAGCATGTTATTACTGAATACTGTAGGCAACTGTAATAAGTATGTGTGTATCTAAACATATCTAAAAATAGAAAAGGTACACTAAAAACATGGTATAGAAGATAAAAAACAGTATACCCTTACCATGAGTGGGGCTTACAGAAGTAGAAGTTGCTGGGTGAGTCAGTGAGAGAGTAATGAGTGAATGTGAAGGCCTAGAACATTACTATATACAACTGTAGACTTTATAAATATTGTATACTTAGGCTACCCTAAGTTTATTTTAAAATTTTTCTTTTTTCAGTAATAAATTAACCTTAGTTTACTGTAACTTTATTTTAAAAACTTTTAAACTTTTAGGCTGTTTTGTAACAACATAGCTTAAAACATACTGCGCAACAATACAAAAATATTTTCTTTCTTTACATCCTTATTCTATAAGATTTTTTCTAATTTTTTTTTCCTTACTTTTAAACCTTTTTGTTAAAAAACAAAGGCACAAACATATACATCGGCCTAGGCCTACACAGTATTGGGATCATCACTATCACTGTCTTCCACCTCCACATCTTGTCCCACTGGAAGATCTTTGGAGACAGTGTCATGCATGGAGCTGTCATTTCATACAATAATGTCTTCTTCTGGAATATCTCCTGAAGGACCTACCTGAGGCCATTTTATAGTTAGCTTGCTTTTTAAGTATGAAGTGTACACTCACAAATAATGATAAAAAGTATAGTACAGCAAAAACCAAGTGACAGGAATTTTTCAGCTCTATCATCATCTTATGAGACCACCATCATGTATGTGGTCTGTCATTAACCAAAACATCATTATGCAGCACATTACTGTATATGTATAATTTAAGGTGTTTTTAACATTTAACTACACAGAAAAGCTCTAGAATTCTTTATTTCATAACTATTAAAAAGAAGAGGGTTATTTTCTTGCGACTCCTAGAGTACAAAGATACTTTTAGGGAAGGAAACAAATAGCTAAAAAATACAAGTTGTATTGATAAATCTACCTAGCATAAATTTAAGTTAACCCTCATAGTAATATGCTTGCATTAAAATAAAGATTCTTTCATAAGCTTAATCTGTTTATATATTTAACTTTCTCAGCTTCATTTCTTCAACTGAATAGTAAATACTCTGCCCTCTATCAGTTCTGTTAAGTCAATAAGAATTTAGTAATAATCAGTAATTCTATACTATAATACAGTCTTCACAATGTTTACAGCCTTTTATCCTTTTCATATCACAACTGAACTAAAATATACCAATTTTTAAAATATTTAAAATGTTATAAATTTTGAAAAGAAAATATGAAAATGACTAAAAAGCACAGTATACTGAACAAACTTATTCCATTCCAAAATTGTTTTATTTTTAAAATAAACCCTATTTTGTATTAGAGAAGCTCCAAATTTAAAAGAACCCTGTGGTTTCCTTTGTAAAGTAACAAAGTTTTTTTCTGTTGTTGTTACTTAAAATGGTAAGTCATTCTTAAACTTATTTATACAAGCTGAAATTCTGCCGTAACTGTTGTCCTTAAAGGTATATCTGTATAGGAACAATCAGATGTATACAAATAAAACGTAATAAGCAACAGAAATTAGGTAAAATGTTAGTGAATACTACCACAATTTTTGCCTTCCCCCAAGAAACAGTATAATGGAAAAACTGTTAGTATCACTTGGATCAATCATGTAACATTTCTAAAACAGTTTCTTCGTTAGTGAGAAAGGGATAATACCTTGCAAGTGTATTTGTTCAGGATAAAAAATTGTGTATACAATGTACAGTATGCTGACATATAATGGATACTAAATAAACAATGGTTATGGTTATTATATATATATGTATTTTTTGAGACAGCATCTCACTCTGTCGCTGAGGATGGAGTACAGTGGCACAATCTCCGCTCACTGCAATCTCCACCTCCCAGGTTCAAGCAATTCTCTTCCTCACCCTCCCAAGTAGCTGGGATTACAGGCACCTGCCACCATGCCTTGCTAATTTTTGTATTTTTAGTAGCGATGTGGTTTCACCATCTTGGCCAGGCTGGTCTTGAACTCCTGACCTCGTGATCCACCCACCTCGGCCTCCCAAAGTGCTGGGATTACAGACATGAGCCACCGTGCCCGGCTGGTTATTATTAATAGCAAACAAGCTGATTTGTTTGTTCCATCAGATGGACCATTAAAAATGTGTTCTGCTAACCAGCTTACAGGTTTCATATAAAACAAAAAATCTTGTGTGAGAAGAGGTAGTTAAGTCCCTACCCATGTAAACAAAAATCTTATAGTAAAGGCAAATTCAATATTTATGATAGCAATGTAACCATATGTGAATGCAAATCAGGAGATTCCTAATCTGGTAGGTCTTGCTATTAGTATTTTTTAAGGTCTTGGGGCTAAATCTATTTCCCCACTGCAGGTATAGAAATAAGCTTATAAGCAAAACAGATGGAGAGTATAGGGTCAGAGGCAGTGGATATGAACAGAAGTCAGGACTCTGTCATGGAAGAAAGCTAGATAATAAGAAAAACAGAACACAGAAGTGAAAATGGGGCCATTAGTAAGAACCTGAGTATTATAAAAGCGTTACCTCCGACCCCAACCACAGTACACTGATATTTTGCCAGTCTTCTATATTAGTAAAAAGAGCTTCATGTAGCATAGGGTTTTAAGTGAGACTGCTGCAGAAGCATTTTTCAACACACAATATTATTTTAGGGATAAGTTTATTAGATCCTTTGCTAAAGAACATATGCAGCTCTTTCTACACTGACACCTGGGTCTTAAAGCAAGATGAAGTTGGGTCAATAAAATGAAATATGACCTTTCAGTACGAACAAAAGAGTCAATACTTTATGGAGAGAGAAAAACATTCAAAATAAAGGCCAACAGGCTGGGTGTAGTGGCTCATGCCTGTAATCCCAGAACTTTGGGAGGCTAAGGTAGAAGGCTCACTTGAGGCCAGGAATTTGAGACCAAACTGGACATCACAGCAAGACCGTCTCTACAAAAAAAAAAAAAGGAATATATAAAAAGATTTCAAAGAATAAGGTCAAAAAGTTCAAGTTACTTCTACTTCTGTACTTTCATTTTTCATAACGTTTAAGAGAGCATAAAGACTGGTGCTTAGCTATACTGGAAATTCATTATAATAATTCTTCATAATAGCAGAAACTAGTTTTTTGAAAAAAGGAAGATGAGATAGCAAGATTCTAAAAGGCTTTTGTTATATAGTCTCTTCCAGTAGATGACGTTCCACAGAATGTGAGATCTCCACTACAGCAAGGCTGTATTAAAATGAACCTTTATTATCCAGCACCTTGCATGTGTGCATTACAATAATAACTTATGTTCAAAACCAAGAACATTGGTCCTTCTCAATTATCAGATATTAAACTATATTTAATTGATGTTCCATGTCAAGTAAATTTATTACATTTTGTGTAACACAATAAGTATGTTTTCTGAAAATTAATCGTCTAAGCTGATTATATTTCTCTTTGTAATATGACCGTTTAGTAAGTTTAGAAGACAGCTCTTCTTATAAGTATATGAAACCAATATGTAAAAATTATGTGGTTTCAGAAGAGCAGTCAAACATTCTAAACAAGTAGCTTAAATATTATTTCCAAATAAATGCAGGAAAAAGGATGACTATGGAGGAAAACACTAATGATATAAAACAAAGAAACAGAGAATTCTGGAGAAAGAACACGAAAACTGAAAAAGAAACACAAGGATTCTTATAGATGATGAATACATACATAACCTATGTGTCTCTAAAGTCAAATTAAGTACATATTAAATCTTTTCTAGTAGCCACACTTCATTTCTTGAATGTTTCCAATTAATGTCAGTAGGATTCATAGTATTATGCAGACAAGAATAGTGTACTAATATTACCTGTTTTGGTGTATTACTTGGCAAGAGCAAATTAAAGACAAAAAGATTATCCAATTGTCCAACTTCTCTTCCCCTTGCTTTTCAAAGTATAAATATACTGGGCTAAAAAATTTCTGAGTTACTAACTAAAGAAATCCTGTGAAGCTATATTTTAAAATAGTAGGAAGAAAACTGGAATAAGGCCAGATGGGCAACTGAGTATATTTAATCTCCATTAGTGATAATCTTGAGCATCATGCAAAACAAATTCCACCATTAACACAACTGAACAGACTGTCAGTAACAAAATAACAAGTATGAGAGTTTTCTGAAACAGTATATGAAACATTTTAAATGTTCTCTTGGTATATACAGAAAATGTTATGTACTTAACCTTACTACTTTAATAGTCACATTAATACTA
Organism: Piliocolobus tephrosceles; assembly: GCF_002776525.5. Classification (NCBI taxonomy): domain Eukaryota; kingdom Metazoa; phylum Chordata; class Mammalia; order Primates; family Cercopithecidae; genus Piliocolobus; species Piliocolobus tephrosceles. Next base: position 76,381,798 of record NC_045437.1, on the reverse strand, counting down.
CTTATAATAGTTCTACATACACTTGACATAAAATGTATTATAATAATTTATAAGAAACACTTACTGGGTAAATTTTTTGGAGGGATGGAAGGATGGGTTCAGGTAGGGCTATAAAAAGAAAAAGTTTAAAGCTTCCGTGATTCACGTGATTCATTTTACAATGCAATAATTTGTCAGCTACATCCCAGGTATGAGACTATAAGGGTTTATGCTAAAATTCAACAGTTTTCAAGTATTTCATGAAATTCTTATCCCTAAGTTTGTATTTAAAATATATTTAAGTTGACAAACTAAGGTTTTATTAATAAACTATATATATCCCTATGTAAACCAATGTTCCTCACATGGTTTTAGAATAGGCTATCAATAAAGGGACACATGTAGTTTGTCCAACATCAGACATACACACACAATAAGCAAGACGAGGATTGCTCTACAGATACTGAATAGACATTATTAAGATGGATGTAGTAATCAAAAACCATAATTTTAAAAATACAGTTCAGTGACACTAGGAGAGAAAAATAGTTCTTTCATAATTGTCCCTTTATTATTTAATTTCCACTGACAATACCAAAATTGAAATCGTTCAGGAAACTGATATACTGCAAATAACAACAACAAAAAAAATCAGATAAAACTGAAAGAAAATCTTTAACCTCATTAGTACATTTTTAAAGAATGTTCAGCAAAAGTTAGAAAACTAAGGGCAACAATCTGCTATAAATAAAATTTCATACAAAGAAATCATTATCCTGTTATCACCATATTTTTGTCATCCGTCACCATTCAATAGTTCTAAGCAAATCCAATCTCATTAAATGCACTAACAGTAACTTTACATTGTTTTAATATGAAAAGAACAATATAAAAAGGCAAAGTGCCTAATATCCACAATATAAGAAATAACTGTAAAATATAATGTCATGAGTATGGTAAAATACAAGTACTACATTTTCAAATTTAAGAATTAGGAAGTATTTAAGAATTAGGAATACACTATGTATAATAACTACATAAACTCAACAACAAAGCATATTAATTCACTTTTAATGTGTGATTTAGCAGAAACTTTAAAAAATGACTTCTGAAATATATAAATGTACATGTAATGAACCATTATGACCAACTTACATGCTCTCCAACTATAATTAAAAGGGTATGAGTTTTTACCACATAGTACAAAGTAGGATGCTTTATTTAAATTTCCCTTATGTATCACATTTCACCTCATGTTGAAAATTGGCATAAAATTAAATTCCATGATATGTCTTCATGTTCTCAGTACATGACTGAGAATATTAGTAGAAAAAACTCAATCATTACTTACCAGAATCACTCTTAGGAAGTAAGAATATACATATTCCTTTCCCCTAAGAGGCATTCAAATACTCAACATGTTAGAAGACCTGTCAAGTAAACTCAAACCCCACTCACTTTAATTCTAAATGTCTCTATATTTGTATAACACTTTTTAATGGCTTTCTAGCAATTTTGGTTACAATACAGAAGTCAAATTGGAAAATCTTACAAGAAATTAGTTTACTTAAAAACTTGAATACCTTTCCCATTGAATAGTATACTAAAAGTATAATAAAACAAAGGATGAAGAAAAGATTATAGAGAATTAGAATAAAAAAACCTTTATCTCATTCTGGTAACATAACTAGAATACTAGGAGAGAAAAACAGATACTAGCCACTGGTTGAGGATCTTTCAATGGACAAAAGAGCTTTTAGAGCTCAGCAATTTGGAAGTTTCTGGAGGCAAGGTTATCATTAAGTAAATTCTTTATGTTACAACCTTAAAAGATTTATAAACACTAGTCATCAGAGAAGCAATTAGTGTACTGCAGAAGTTATTTATTAACAATATCCTGATATTAGTCTCAATGAGTTTAGTAGTTTTAAAAATGTTTATCTTACTCCAAAGCAACGTAAATTCTGGAAAAATCTGACTATAACATCTATTTTAACTTCAGAATTTTGGATTACAGGTTCAGTCTTTTAAATTTCTCTCTCAAAGGCAAACTAAAAACAAAACAAAAGCTCAATATTAGAATACATGATTAATAGGCAATGCCCTGAATACAGCTAATGTACAAGATTCTACTTTACCCGAAGTTTGCATAATAGCTTGCTGGTAGGGACCCCACAAATTTATACCCATAAATTTCCATATAGATGTACCAAAAATTTAAATTTTAAATAGCAGATCTTTGATGACACTAAGAATCATTAATTTTGAAAATACAAGGAAACTTTACTTATTCATTAATTTTTTTTGAGACAGGGTCTCGCTCTGTCACCCAGGCTGGAATGCAGGGGTATGATTTTGACTCACGGCAGCCTCTACCTCCCGAATTCAAGCGATTTTCATGCCTCAGCCACCCCACTAGCTGGGATTACAAGTTAGTGCACCACCACATCCAGCTAATTTTTCAGTAGAGACACAGTTTCACCACATTGGCCAGGCTCTGCAAGGACAATTTTAAAATGCCTACCAGAAAGCTCTGTGCCTAGGAATATGGCAAACATTCCATGAATATTCTTTAATGTTATTATTTCTAGCCAACTGATGATCTTACCTTTTTCATTACTTTTTTTTTTTTTTGAGACAGAGTTTCGCTCCCGTTGCCCAGAATAGAGTATATTGGTGTGATCTAGGCTCACCGCAACCTCCGCCTCCCAGATTCAAGTGATTCTACTGCCTTGGCCTCCCAAGTAGCTGGGATTACAGCCGTGCGCCACCACGCCCAGCTAATTTTGTATTTTCAGTAGAGACAGGGTTTCACCATGTTAGTCAGGCTGGTCTCAAATTCCTGACCTCAACTGATCCACCCGCCTCAGCCTTCCAAAGTGTTGGGATTACAGGTGTGAGTCACCATGCCTGGCCTCCTTTTTCATTAACTCTTAAGTTATAATTAAAATCTCTTCTCAATTCCCCCTCATGCTTTGATCAGTCATCTTTCAAGTATCTGTAAGTCAATTACTGACGATTGGAATTTATTCTAGGAAATGCGTTAATCTTTTTAACCTTTCTACATACACAGGACCTATTTCCTTTCTCTGTTTATGGCAGAAAAGATATTAAAGGATTTAAGAAGTTAAACAAAACGTGAAGGTCATTTAATCCAACTGTTTGTGTTACAGGTGAGATTAAGGCCAGTGAGGTACAATAACTTGACCAAAGTCACAAAAACTAGTTTTTTGTGGCAGAGCTGGAACTGCTCAATACACCTTGCGGACTCTTGTTTGCCCTTTTCCCTCACAGTAATGTGATACTGCCAAGAAAAGCAACTATCTATTTTAATCACTCTCATTTCTTCTAGGGAAGAGTAGCTTAAATTTGCCAGTGTAGAGTTACACATTAGCTCTGGGTAGCTGATGTTCTTCAAGAAAGATCTAGGAATGGCTGAATGCAGTGCTATTAATTACAAACCACTTCAGTAAATGGGACCACTCTGTCAAAAATAAAATGTTGGGCAAAGTCTAAACTAAATTTTAGTATGATTTTAATAGGCTGGCAAAACAGCAATGTTTAATTTTTTTGTTTTGTTAAGAAAGAGTCACCCTGCTGACCAAACTGAAATGCAGTGGCATAATCATAGCTCACTGCAACTTCAAACTCCTGGGCTCAAACAATCCTCCCACCTTAGCCTCCTGAGTAGCTAGGACTAACGATATGTGCCACCATGCCCAACTAATTTTTTTTATTTTTTATTTCTGTAGATGGGTCAGTCTCACTATGTTGCTCAGGCTGGTCTCAAACTCCTGGCCTCAAGCAATCCTCCCGCCTCAGCCTCCCAAAGCACTTGGGATTACAGGCATGAGCCACTGCGCCTGGTCCCAGTTTAAAATTTTTATTTTGCTTTCAATTACCACATTGGGGCATCTGTGATTAACGTATATTTATCTAAAGAAGTCAATCAAATTTAAAATTTCTAAGGTAACCAGTAAGAAATGAGGAATAGGACACATATTATGGATGATCATGTATGCTAAATGCTTTAGTCAAATCTCATTTTTAAATCACAACTAAAATATAAATAGCGAATGGTGGTGAGTGCTACATATCTTTTATATTTTATATATATAAGAAATTCTATTCCATTTTTAATGAAAGTAAACTGCAATCCACAAGAGAACAGAGTTCATTGAAAAAAAATGTTTAGAGTTCACCTGAACATATAAAGTAATATATATATATAGACATGTATTTTGTAAAACTGGACAAAAATGATTAACGACACATAAAGTAGTATCCAAAATAGCCAATGTCGTATGTTTCAAATTCTTTTAGAGGGGCAAATGAATCATCAAACCAGTACATATTCAAGACTGGTCAGCAATAAAAATACATGTATTAAGATTAGCCTGAAATATTTAACATTAAAGAAGATTATCAAACCTCTCTGATGACTGATTCATAAAAATGTTGGCCCATTTAAACTATTTTGTCTCTCTCGGTAAGTCAAAAAAATCATCTGAGACCAGCATCCAAAGGAAGATATACTCTCATATATTATAAAACATCTGCAAGTACGGTGAAGTACAGAGAACTTCGCTAAACTGTCCATAAATAACCCCTGATATAATTTTGGCACCTACCTTTTCAGTATTTGCACATATACAAATATATACACAGTTATCATTTTTAAATAAAATTGGTATTATGATATATGAGACAATATATCATGTTTTCTTGTATCATTAAATATATTAAAAACATGATCGTTAGTGGCTATGCAGATCTCATATTAGGGTATATCGTAATTAATTTAACCATTCCCCTATTCTAGAAAATTTAAGAGTACTTCTAATCTTTTATTATTTACATAACACCATAAAAAAATAGCCTTACATGTACATCCATATATGCACCATTCATTATTACATTAGGATAAATTTCTAGAAATGAAATAACTGAGTCAAAGGACATAAATATAAATATACAACACTGCTTTCTAAAGGGGTTGTACCAAATCAACACTCTCAGCATGACTGTGTATTCCATTTTGTCATTTTTAAAAACTGCCAATTTAAGAATATTAACCCCTACATCTGTAATATGTGTTCGAGTGAAATTTTGTAAGTAATAGGACAGAGTATAAGATTATATTCTGTCAAGAATGTAGAATGCCAAATTCACCCTAGGAGCATACCATAAAACTCTGATTACCAAGAAGGGACAAGGTTGACACACTATGAAATTAAGAACAATAACATAAACACTTTGGTCAAATAATGGCACCCTATCTCCAGACAAAGATGGGATGAAGATGTGTCTAAAGGTAGAATCAAGATTTTCTTGAGAACTAGCTAGCTCTAAGACTACTCCAATTAAAATAAACATGAAAAAATGTTCCCCAAATTCTTCACCCTAGAGGAAAGGTTTCTAAGCTGTGATAAACTAAAAAAATTAGAACATGTGTGTGTGCCAAAAGTGGGAAGGGTGTAACAATTACACTGTTTTGTGATGGTCTGTCCATTATTCTGAGATCATATCATTGCTTTTTTGGTATTTTATGCACCATTTTTTATGAAGTAATGGTAGTAACTGGTAGCAGTTTTTTGGTTCTGATACTTAACATAGCAAAATAAAAACTCCAGTTTGGTTCTTTTTTTTTTTTGGACATTACTCTTCCTTGAAATCTAAAAGTCTGAGAATCATGTCATGAACAGGTAAAAGAAAATGTAAGAACATTATTAAGAAGACCATGATTTTGTAGAGGAAAAAAGAACACACACCATTTATAGTTACTTATTTGTCCCCAACTTTTGGAATTAAAATACCTGAACTTGACATGTACGTATTTAGGTTTGGCTAAACATTTTGAAACCTTTGCAAAGAAAACAAAAACCAGAAAAAATAAAACAAATGTTAACAATAACAATCTTTGGGTGTGAAAATACATGGGCAATGTATTTTTTTTTTTGGTCCACTTTAGTATATTCTCAGGATTTTCTATGATATATATGTACAACTTATTCAAAATGAATTTTAAAATGTAAAATAACTATTTTAATATCACTACGTTTTAAGTATTATTTTAAACATAATAATTCTGAAACAAAATAGAAAATTCCTGACAACCAACCTTCCCTCTGAACTGCTCTTTTTTTAAGGCATTGGTAGGACAATCTTCGTTTTTGTCCCAACCACTTCTATCTATCCTCCTATTAGTAAAAGTGGCTCATTACACAGAAATTCTCAACTTAGGTATCACCCTCCAATCCCTATCCAAAGCCCAGTCTATCAGGAATTGGGTTAACAAAATTGTAATCCCCAACTCTAACCATTTCTGATCTATATAACAAGGAAAGGGTGTCTTCTCCTTTTCCCAGTTCCCAGTATCCTCAATACAAAGAAACACAGCTGTAAAGGCATCAAATCATCTCAACTTTCCAAGACTAAGCTGCTGTTGACAAAATTGCTAATATTATCTGTTATCTCTCTCAGAATCTAAATACAAAAAGCATCAAACAATACAACAAAAGGATATTTTTCAATAGGCTTTTTTAAATGACTACACTGTAATAATCCATTTGTTACTGAGCATATCACATGTTGACAGTGCTCTATCAGCAGCTCAACTCACAACGGTGGTAAAAATGTCACATTTTATTAGTAATCTGTGAGTTGTTTAATAATTCATGTTTTGGTAGGTAACAGCTACGAAAATGTTACATTTTACAAGCTGAAAATGTAAGCTTTGAGAAGAAGATAATTGTTTTTGTATTGTGTTCACTGCTGTATTCTCAGATCCTAGAATACCTAACATTTACTTGGTAGGTATTCCATACATATTCATGGAATGAAGAAATAAGTATTATATATGTTAAAATATGTTTTCTACTGTTACTGTAATCTTTGGAAACCAAGACTCTAAACTGTGGAAATATCACCAACCCAGAACAGATCAAGCCCCAGACCCCCTGGCAAATGGTCTTCTACTACATTCACACCAAGTCTTTCAGTTGGTCCTCACGTCACCACATATTCGTATTTTCAGTTGGTTAGTCATTAAACATCTCAGTCTCCTGGTCTAATAACTACAAAACAGTAGATGTATCCATCTTTTAACAACTCTTGGTATCCAACTAAGTAGAAAATATAAAGTGGCTTAATGTTTATTTCTTGGATTGTTATATACATAAGATATTTTTGAGAAATATGAAAGTAAGGATTTCAATTAGATCTAGTCAGTCTGTCCCATACTTCTAGGAAATTTTTAATACCATAAAAATTCTCACACTTATCTTATGAATGGTCCAATCTACAAGTGTTCACTTATTACTGTTTGTCACTATGCATGCGACAAAAGTATGGCTTTTACCAGAATGGCCTTATAAACAATGACTAACCAGACAAAACTAAAATTTGGGAGCCAATCTGATACAACAGTCCTATAAAGATAAAATCTAGTTGAGGAAGGCAACTCAGATTAAAAGCTTCTTTAACCAACAGGAAAATCATTTAATTCCCGTCTCAAATTAAAAATTTAAAATATGATAAACAGTGCTTGAACTAACTTTTATAGACCTTTTGAGCATTTGTCTGCCTCAAGATAATGGGTCCACAATACAGGTAAAAGTCCTTTGATAACAAAAGTGACTATAAAAAAACTTTCAAAAAGTAAAAAAACAGTGAAACTTCTTAATATTTTCCAAGGAAAAACACTTTTAAAACATTTGTCCAAAACAACAAAACAGGAAATGTGTTTTATGGACCTTAGAAAGAACTTTTAAAACACTACTATTTGAAAATAGGGTCAACAGAGAAAACACCATAATAAAGCTAGCTGTCTTTTACTTTTAAAAATTGGGTAAAACCCCATTATACTTACTTTGTAAATAGTGCAAAACCATCAATACAAGACTATAGCTGCTTAAAGTACCACGACTGGCATCATTTATCTGATGGTGACTTGCCCACTTCTTAATCACCAGCACTAACGGACGAACTCGATTTTCAACTGAAAGTAAAATTAAAACTTAACATGGTAAGAGACATTACAGTTTCTTTAAAAGTTTATATTATTTTCCAGATCCATGCCAAAATAAAGAGCACTGTCTCTGCGTATATTAAACACTGTGTCTGTTCACCATAAATGTGTCTTATGTCTAAAACTCACCTTAGTTACCTTTTAAAAATTACCAATTATTAAAATGCCACTTGATTCACCTATGACTGATAGTATATGATTTTAGTGTAGCAACATATACAAATAAAGTAAGATATACTTAAACACAACTAAAGGGATGTCACTATTTATGACAAACATCTAAAAATGAATAAAGAAAAAAGAGGCTAATTTTTTATAAACAAACCACAAACTTACGGTATGCATAAGTTCTGAGAAGGAATGTGTTTCTTATTCCAACAACATTGTTTACATTCAAGTCAAACTCCACACAACTATTTAAGAAAAAAAAAAAAAACAATAAACTTTAGCTGAAGAACAAAAAAACTTCCCTCCTAATAACCAAATTAATGCTCATCCATCCCATGATGCAAAATAGCATGGGCCCAAAGGCCACAGACCTGTGTTTCTAACATGACACACTAAAGAAATAAGAATGAACAAATACTCAGTATGTTATTTTGATGTGATTTGGTGAGTACTGAAAATATAAAATAAGACTAGTGGAAAAATCAGTAACATACTGCTAAGGCTCCAATTACCCCAAAGAAAATTTTTAAATCTTTTTTTTTTTTTCCTTTAAAGAGATGGACTCTAGCTCTGTGGCCCAGGCTGGAGTGCAGTAGCACAATCATAGCTTACTCCAGCCTCAAGCTCCTGGGCTCAAGCAGTACCCCCACCTCAGCCTCCCAAATCACCAGTATTATAGGTAGGAGCCACCATATCCAGCTGAAAATGTTTAAATCTCACAATCGTTTCCAGATAAACACAACTATGTGACCAAAAACATTTCTGAGCAAGCTATTCCATTAAGTTATACATTCTCAAATAATCTAGAATTATAGCATCATATACTTTAAAACAACAGGAATAAAAAGCCAAATAAAATGCAGGGGAAAAAAATTTAAAAGCTCTGTCTACACATTATATTTCCTCTAAAATGGCCAGTAAATTACAGTATCATGTCAAATTAGGCTACTGACACCTGGAAAGAACTATCTATAATACTCAAACACATAATGATTATTTATTTGGAAGCAAATACATGCAGTTCATAATTTAGAAAATAGGGCAATAGCCAGGCGCGGTGGCTCACACTTGTAATCCCAGCATTTTGGGAGGCCAAGGCGGACGGACCACAAGGTCAGGAGATCGAGACCATCCTGGCTAACACGGTAAAACCCCATCTCTACAAAAAATACAAAAATAGCCAGGCGTGGTGGTGCGCACCTGTAGTCCCAGCTACTCGGAGGCTGAGGCAGTAGAAGGGTGTGAACCCGGGAGGTGGAGCTTGCAGTGAGCCGAGATCGCACCACTGCACTCCAGCCTGGGCAACAAAGCGAGACTCCATCTCAAAAAAAACAAAAAACAGAAAATAGTGCAATAATGACTCAATCTACAAAAAAAGGCTAAACTCATATTAAAAACGAAGGATTACTTTCTGTAAGTCAGTTCTATTCATACCCATGTGAGATCCCAACTTATAAATACTAAATTTTTCTGTGAAGATTGTCTAAAATAAAAACGAAATCTTTCTATATTAATTACAGCTTTTAAGTATAAAATTTGAAATCTACCATTTCAGTCTTATTTAGGGGAATAAAAGAAATCTTACAATCTTTCCATTATCCAGGCATATTAATAAAAATAGATAGTAGTATTAACACTTCAGATATTATACATTATTTGGCTTTGGGAAACTTACAGTAACAATAGAGTTATTCTTTGTGTTTGTATAAGTCTAACACTGAAGCCAATTTGTACTACATCCATATAGTATAGAAAAGAAAAACACATAGATGGCAACTAGTCTGCAGTTAAAAATTTTTCCAAAATTGAATTCAGAGCTTTAAAAATATCCATAGTTCCTGCTTCAATACTACTTCTAGAAATACTAAAAAACTGATCCTCAATATGGAAAGAATTTATGCACAAAATGCTTATTTATGTTATCTAAAAACTAGAAACACACCAAATGTTCAAACACAGGGGAATGGTTAAGTTAATGACAATTTATTCACTCAATGAAAAAATATAAAGCCATTAAAAATGAGCTGTAGAACAATACTTAATGATATAACCAAATATTCATGAGATATGGTTCTGTTGGGAAGTAGGATTTGGCCAGGTGCAGCGGCACACTCCTGTAATTCCAGAACTTTGGGAGGCTAAGGTAGGAGGATTGCTTGAGGCCAGGGGTTCGAAACTAGCCTGGGCAACATGGCGAGACCCTGTCTCTACCAAAAACACAAAAATTAACCTAGTGTGTTGGTGTGTGCCTGTAGTCCTACCTACTTAGGAGGCTGAAATGGGAGGATCACTTGAGTCCAGGCATTTGAGGTTACAGTGAGCTATGATCATGCCACTGTACTCCAGCCTGGGCAACACAGTAAAACTCTGTCTCTTAAAAAAAAAAAAATGCTTAAGAACAAAAAGAGTTTGTATGATAATCTTAAAACAGAAAAAGAATGAAACCATTTTTGTAACTATAACTACAACCATATATTATTAAAAACTTATAATTAGATAATATAATAACTTTATGTTTTATCTCCCTATATATTTCATATCTGCTTTAGGAAAATCTAACACAATTTACTTGGCAGAAATTTAATAAGTATTTATATATCTGATCGATGTTTAGACATATAAAGGAATGGCTTGAGCCAGGCATTAAAGTTTGTTTAAAATCTATATATTCAGTCAATTTTCATCATTCATAGTAGCTACATTCTATAAAGTTGCTGCAAACACTGAATTAGTGAATACTATATATCATTGCTCCTAGGGTAAGTACAGGGTTAGGTTTCTGCCGGTCTGGTCACATTTTCATAAACTCATCAATACATAACCAAGTTTTATGTTGTGCTTCTGTTTGAAGACACTGTATTTAATATATATGGTTGATTCATTAACAGTGGACTCATGGCCAAGAGTACTGTAACTCATGCCTGAGCAAAGCCTACCTAACACATATTTTCTCCATAGGGCACCATCACAACCCTCCTGCACTTGGGGACACTAGAAAGTAACTCCACACTATGCTTGGGGGCCATTCTAAAAAGCAAAAAAGCACAAAAATGTGAAAAATATGGCATTAATTAGACTACGAGGAGGTTATTTGTTTACAGTACGAAGCTGAACAAGAAGACAGTGTGTCACCTAATTCTATCTCAGCTGGAAACACGGTATTGGGTGATTTGAAATTTTCACCACTCTGTGTATGCCCATGAAATGACTGCTAAAGCGTATGAATATTCATGTGCGGAGTTACAAATAACTTTGAGCAAGTAGGCAAATTCGTGAAAACACAATCTATGAAAGATAAGGATCAATAATGTGTGGGGGGGGCATAATTTCAGTATTAATTTTGTAAAACTGGACAAATTTTATGAAATCTGTTACAATTCTATTTTTAGAAAACAGTAACGAATCAGTTTAATGAAATAATCAACATCTATTTACATTTTGCATTCAGATATTATATAAAAGATCCCAATTCTAATGCCCATAAGAAATTCAGAACCCAAGCTGGTAGAACACATAAATATAAATTCTGAAATGGAACAAGTATATTTTGCTGTTGTTCGTTCAATATCTATTCTCTAGATATTATATGTATCTTTCATTAAAATGAAACATAACTTGTTTAATCACAATTGTATTTACAACAAATCCCTTGATATTAGTATGTCAAATTTCATTAATTATGTTCTTCAGAACGCATTACTTCCAAAAGGCAAGAGATCATTTAAAAATCTAAAATACAAATATGTACATACTCTTTAAATTGGATAGTCTCACATATTCAAAATGTCAAGCAGAATAGCTAAGTATAGTTAAGCATCAAGTATCGCTCAATTTTAAAAAACCATTTCAAACACCAAGTCAAATGATTTCTAAAAACTGATGAAAATAAACTGCAATGCTACAACATACAATTCTTAATTATCTTTATCAGATGAGTATCTAAAAATGATCTAAAGGAACTGAAAAAGGTTCATTAATTACTTACCTGACTTTATCCCTGAACTTCACAATTGGCACTTTTGCTCGAATCAGCTGAGGTCTCTCAATGTAGCCCGCTGAAAGACAAAAGATAATGTGAATATCGGCAAATGTTTCTAGAATTCATAGTGTTCCAATCCATGTTTTTAAAAAAATAGTATTTACTAAGCTAAAATAATTTAAGAAAACGTCTGTGAAAAAGAATACAAGCGAGGACATTATCAAATTCTTCTAAGGTTGGAGGCTCCAGCAATACCATTTTTAGGGGGCTTTATACTAAGGTTATTTTCAGGAATGTGGTCTAATATACTATCTATAGAGAAGTTCATCAGACGGTCTCACTGTTAAGAGTGAAAATATATCTAGGCTAGCAGCAGAGGGAATAACTAATTTTGGTACAGCACAGAGTAAGGTATCACGGTAACTGTAGAAATCATATTTACAGAGTCTTATGTGTGGAAATGCTTTGCAACATGATATATGGGGCTTGGATGCATTCAGTAAGTGTGGTCTCTATGAGTGAAAAATACATATATTTATTATACACATGATCTCTACAAGTGAAAAATTCAGAACAGCTTAGTGAACACCAATTATTGTGCTATTATACACAGGAGTATCAGTTGATAGGAAATTCAAATATATACACATATGTATTACATATATACACATATCATATACAACATATAATAAAATGTATATACATATTTTTATTCCATCAAACTAAAAAATTATTGAGTTGAAAGTAATACATGCTTATCATTGAAAATTAGGAAAATACAGAAGTGTATAAAAATGAAATTCTGAAAATCTTTCCCAAATGAGCAATTTTCTAATTTTTTAACTATAGAAAAAGTAGTACCAGGATTTTTTGAAACCAGAAAATTTTCTGTTATAATGTTTTACCATCAAAATTACAGAATATGTATCAGCTGGGCTTGGTGGTTCACGCCTGTAATCCTAGCACTTTAGGAGGTCAAAGTGTATGTATCACTTGAGGCCAGGAGTTTGAGACCAGCCTGGCCAACATGGCAAAACCCCGTCTCTACTAAAAATAAAAAATTAGCCAGGTGAGGTGGCACACACCTGTAATCTCAGTTAATAGGGAGGCTGAGGCATGAGAATCGCTTAAACCAGGGAGGGGAGGTTGCAGCGACCTGTGATCGTGCTACTGCACTCCAGCCTGGTGAGAGCGTGAGACTGTCTCAAAAAAATAAAAAGAATATATCAAGCTTCAAAATAGAATTTATGTGCAGGAATTCAGAAAAATAAAATTAGGAGGTAAAAGTTTTGAGTAATAAGTACAGGTTCTGAGACCAACAAACTATAGTCCAGGCAAGTTACTAAATCCATTGATCACCAGTTTCCTTAACTATTAAAAATAACCAAAAGAAAAAGAAAAAAAAATTCATGTGAATTACATGATCTTTAAGGTACCTTCCATTTTTAATATTTTGATTCAAATAGCTAATAAAAATCCACTTAGGTATGAATTATTCTTTATTTTACAGAATAATTCAGAATGCAGAAGCCTAGGTCCAAAGAAATAAATCACTTCATTTATTTCTCTTCTACAATAGATGTAAGTTATTCAAAGACAGTGACTTGTTACTTGACTTGTACATTCCAGCTCAAAGTCTGGCACATAATGAATGTCTGTTCAACAAATGAACAAGTGTCCTTCCAATATCACACAGGATAACTTCAACTTCCTGTAAAATTCTATATAAAAAGAAATTATTTGAGATGGCTTAACATGTGGATTAAAATCTGTTTAGAGTCAGTGTATTCAAAAAGTAAAATCGTAAAATAAAATGGCTTAAGTCAACAATTTGCTTTCTGTTGAAGTCATACATTTAAGTCTCACGTTCAGTGATCTTATTTTTAAAACAAGGAAAGATGCATATCATTGCAAGCCAGATGAAATTGTCACACACATAAAGCCTACAGGACTTTATGTGTATCAACACTTTTAGCTTTTCACAGATACTCTGTTATTACAACTATTTATATTCATGCTTTAATTTCCCTAACAATCTATAAGCTTTTGAGAAAAAGGACTAAAACTTACATATCTTTGAATCCCCCCCACTGCAGCAGGTGGTATATTTTGCAGTAAGAGCCATAAAGATATGTTGAATAAATGAGCACTCTTCTTTTTAATCAAAAGTTAAAAGAAATTCATTTGGAAAAAAGGATCCATATTATACCTATCCTGACCAGAATAAACAATTCTTACCAGAAGATAATGTAAGAGGTATTTTAAATAAAGTTATGTCAGGTGACATACAAACTTGAGGCATGTCAGACTTACAAAGTCTAGTACAGAAGTGTTTATGGACTAAGGTGAGTATATGCCGTGCTTCAGTCTTCTGATTTACCTGAAAAAAACACTGAAAAGTTAAAAATAAAGTGTTTTCTCATTATCTAAGCTTAACGCTTCATTTTCCTAACGTATCTCAACAAAAACACAACATACAAGATACACTTTCCTTTGGAGTTATTTTTCAATATACCCAAGGAAATTTATTTTTCTAAATTATAGAAAAAGTCAACCTTTAATGCTATCTTTCACATCTACATTTCTAAATCAACTCCTGATTTTAAGCTTAAAAGCACAATTTTCAAAGCAATTCTGAAACAGCCATTTATGTCACTTTTCCCTTCAGTATAACACTGTACAAAAAGCAACCTCCAACAAAAATAAACAGAATTTTAGCCTTATCTAGATCTTAAGCTGCTCAAGGATAGTTTCATATCTATGGTGCCTCAGTTTGTGTAAAAGCTATGACAACATGATTTAGACATGTGAATAAGACTAGAGGATGAGTGGGATGTGCTTGAGCATAATCTAGCAGCACAAAAAAGTTTTAATTACAACCCTTGTATTCTCCACTGTTAATAATGTGAGGTTTTTTTAAACTTTCTATGATTTCAAAGCCTAGAAAAATATCATTCTTCCTGGAATAAACCTTTCTGATTTGCAGTAACTAGAAGTCATTTTTGCTAGTGGAATAATATGAATAGTAAAATTATACATTAACATTCAATAATTTTTTGTAATTTTAAAGATATAAAACATAATAAAATTACACTGAGCTTAATTTAATCACCGGTAGTTCAAAAGAAACCTCAGCATCTTAAAGAGGCTGCCTCAAGTCAGCTTAATGAACACCAATTACTGCAGTATTAAACACAGGAGTATCAGTTAACCGGAAATTCAGGTAAACATACTACAGGTTGAACATCCCTAATCCAAAAACCTGAAATCCAAAATCTGAAACTTTTTGACTGCTGACATGATACTCAAAGGAAATGTTCATTGGAGCATTTCAGATCCGGATCAGGGATTGTTCAAATGTTAAGTATAGTGTAAGTATTCCAAAAAAATAAATAAATAAATCTCAAATCCAAAAAACTCTGGTCCCAAGCATTTTAGATAAGGAATACTCAACCTGTACTAAATAACACAGTATCGTTGCTAAAAAAAAAAAAAAAAAAAAAAGGCAAAATGTCAGAGAAAAATATTTTAAATTTAATAAACATGATAGTCTTATTTTAAATTTCAGTGAAATCTATTTTCCCTTAATAAGCATTTTCAAGGAGAAAAAAAGTAAAGATTAAAAATAGAATCACTGAGAATTCAAATGGAAAGGAAATATATCAAGAAGATAATATTGCCACATGCTCTTCTCTGCTGCATCCTGATAACATATCCAAACTAATGACATTTCAAAACAGAGGCAAAGTTCTTGAAAAAAAAAAAAAACAACACATAGTGAAGCCATCTCACTTTAAAAACTTAGAATTAAATTAATGCTATACTTCCTATTATGCTTATTGTGCACATGCCTTAAAAATAAAAAATTTCCTAGGTTTCCTGCAATTATGGTAAACAAAATTCAAAGAAGTAATCAAAACAAAGCAAATTTTTTTTCCTCAATGACTTTTATGTAAAATTTCTTAACCCATTAACACGAGAAACACACTTGGAATAAATGTTTCCTTACTTACTGGTTCTTCCTTAACAACTAGGCATAAATCACCATCACTGCTCCGGGTACCAAATCCATTTAAAGAGGACCCAACCAAAAAAAGTCTGCTTTCTAAAGAAACAGAAGAAAGTAGTAAGAGTATTTAAAATCTAAACAAGGTGCACTGGTTCTGTGCCTATTAAAAAAAAAAAAAAAGATAAAATGTAAAATAGGAATGCATATACCCTAAAGGGCATGCAAAATAGGGAAACATACGTGGAAATAATAGCTGAATTTCTCTCTGCAGCTGTGTTCGACAGAGTTCTTTCTTCTTTAAATCACTTATTTGCTGCTGACATGTTTCAAATAATTCCAGTATCTGCTGACTCAACTTGAATCCACCACAAAAAAAAAGTAAAAGTTTTGTTCAGCGATGTAAAAGTAATTGCCATATGGAGAAGTATAAATCAATTATATTGACACTATTTTAAAAGGGAATATATATTATCTTCTGAATAGTTTCCAAAACAAAGCTACTATTACTGAAGTACAGGAAGAGAACGGTCTGAAAAACTATATATAAATTTTACAAAGTAAAATTTACAACTCACAGAAAAGTACAGACACAGATACTTCATAATAAAAATAATCCATGGGTCAGCAAACTGTTTAACACTTGCTCACTGTATGTGTATGGCCCCTGAGCAAAGAATTCTTTTACAGTTTTAAAGGATTATGAAAACAAATAAGAATATGCAACAGAAACAATATGTGAGTTGGCTCTTTAAAGAAGTTTGCCCAATCCCTAGTATTCACACCCACTAATAACAAATATAAGAGATGTCACCAGTCCCTGGTCTTCTAGGCTCATGCAAACCACCCCCTGTCCCATTCTTGTAATAATGCCCTGAACCTTAACTTCATGTTGCCATGTACTTACCACCCTTTTTTTTTTTTTTTGAGACAGAGTCCTACTCATCGCCCAGCCTGGAATGCAGTGGTGCGATCTCGGCTAACCGCAACCTCAGCCTCCTGGGTTCAACCGATTCTCATACCTCAGCCTCCCAAGTAGCTGTGAATACAGGCATCTGCCACCACACCCGGCTAATTTTTCAATTTTTGTAGAGACAGGGTTTTGCCATGTTGGCCAGGCTGCTCTCGAACTCCTGACCTTAAGTGATCCACCTGCCTCAGCCTCCCAAAGTGCTGGGATTACAGGTGTGAGCCATCACATCTGACCCTACCAGCCTTTTATCTACTGATCTGGTTCACACTTTTCCCTCTAGCCCAACTCTTGCCAACAACATAGGTGATTTCCCTATCTGAAATGGGCTATATATCACGACATACTCCATTTCTGGACTTTTATTTCCTCCAGTATTTTTCATCAGTATACACCCCTAAATTGTGGTCTTTACAATAAACTGGAACTGCTCTAGCTCTGAAATTTTAAATTCCAATATACTATCCTGGCTTCAATCTCCTATCCAATTCACACTTTCTCACTCTCCTCATACCTGCTCTAGAACCACAAGAGATCCAGATTCCCTTGAAGCCTCCCTTTTCTGCCAAGCCATCAGCACCTAAATGGTGTTATTTCTTTTCCTATGCAGTCTACACCACACAGTGCATCCCTCGAACCACTCTCTCATCATGCCTTACCAACATTATCTCCTTGTCATGTTCTAATACGTGTCCTACAAAACCCCAATCTTAGGTCAATATTAAAAAAAAAAAAAAACCCTTCTCTGCTCTGACATCTAAGTTGCTAAGAGACAAAACTGAAAAAAAAATTAAAAATCATAAAATTGGAGTATTTCAAGTTTACAGTCTTAGGTTGGCCCTTAGCATCACTTAGCAATTTCTTCCAAGTCTTTGGTTAGATATTGCTTCTGTTTTTCATTATACCATTCCAAAATGTTTACTATCTTCTTCAAGCCCTCTAAACTTATCTCCCTTTCTCTAGCAGATACAGTTAAAGTTTACTATGAAAATTGAGAATACCAAATGTGATATTCCTCAGCCTCTTAACCACAGACCTAAAAACGAACATATCTGGGGGGGGAAAAAAAGGCGCCCTTTTCCCCATTCAAAGCTAATCTCTCTACCAATAATTTTGTATTCAAGCCTTCTGGTCACCTTAAGGGCACAAACACCTCTACCAGTTTTTTAGTCCTGCTCTTGTATTTTCAATCTCTCCCTCTCTAGGACTGCCTTATAGCCCATAATGAGGCAAAAGTATCACACATCATGAAAAATGTTGTCTTTTACATATTTAGAATCCTCATTTTAAGAAGGCAGAGGCATTCTAGGCAATTTGGCAATGAAAGAAGCATAACTTTCTTTAAAATCTCTGAATACCCACCCCACAAAAGACAGCAACTAGGAAAATAAATCAAAGAGATCAAACCAAACCAAAATGTGGCCAAAAATTAAAACACAATTGACTGACCAAGTATTCATCATGAACACTCAGGAGTGAGACAAATACCAACAGCAACAAGATTCACACGGTATCAGATACGGTAAAAGAAAAGGGAATGGGATTTGAAACAGTCTTAAAAACAGAACATGCAGAAATCAAATTGCTTATAGGTAATACCTTCTTCCCCTCACTCACCAAACTAAGCAGCCCACATCAATGTACCACAACCAAAATAGGCAAGCAGCTTCATAGGCTACAATTCATAGGTAAATGCAAGGGGACCACAGAAAGATCAGAGACCTCCAAACAAAATGAGGTTCCCTTCCAAGAATAAAGCAACAGCAGAAACTACCAGGAAGAGAAACCTAAACTGGACAGTACAGAGCCATCAGGAGAAAAGGAAAGGTATAAAATGATTCTGACTCTCAGTGGACATATGAATATGAAAACATTTTTGGTTATTATAACAGGACCAGGCAGGGCAGAGGGAAGGTCCCTGGCATCTAGTAGGTAGAGGCCAGGATGTCACTGAACATCCTACAATACAGAGGACAACTCTACCACAGCAAAGATTATCTGGCCCAAAATGCCAATAGTACAGAGAAAAAATTCTGCCCTAGACAAAAGTAGGAAAGGAAAAAAGCAAAGGTACTCAGGAAGTATATTTCTGAATACTACACAAGAACAGAAGAGGGTTGGGCATGGTGGCTCACGCCTGTAATCCCAGCACTTTGGGTGGCCGAGGCAGGTGGATCACGAGGTCGAGAGATCAAGACCATCCTGGCCAACATGGTGAAACAGCATCTCTACTAAAAATACAAAAAAATTAGCCAGGAGTAGTGGCACATGCCCGTAGTCCCAGGAACCCGGGAGGCTGACGCAAGAGAATCACTTGAACCGAGAAGGCAGAGGTTGCAGTGAGCTGAGATCACACCACTGCACTCTAGCCTGGGTGACAAGAGTGAGACTCCGTCACAAAAAAAGAAAAAAAAACAGAAGACGAGAAGTCCTAGAGCCACAAAGCTAGCCTGCTCAACCCTCTCCACATAAAAGTAGCATACTGCTGGGCATGGTGGCTGAGCACGCCAATAATCCCAGCACTTTGGGAGGCCAAGGCAGGCGCATCATGTAAGCCCAGGAATCTGAGACAAGTCTTGGCAACATGGCAAAACCTCATTTCTACAAAAAATTTAAAAATTAGCTGGGCACGGTGGTGCGTGCCTGGAGTCTCAGCTACTAGGGAGGCTGAAGCAGAAGGATTGCTTGAGCCTGGGAGGTCGAGGTTGCAGTGAGCCATGATCACATCACTGTACTCCAGCCTGGGCAACAGATAATAAAATAAAATGAAAGTAGTACAGAAAAAGCCATCTCAAAGACAAATAACAGAAAGAAAGAACTGGAATCTCGAAAGAGGTAAGAATGGGAGAGGACAGAAGAAAAAATTGAAGAAATAACGCCTGAAAGTATTCTAATCAATTCCCATACAAAGTATTTGTAAGAAAAATGAGAATACATTGAGCAACTTTTTTTTTTTTTTTTTTTGATACATGGTCTCACTGTGCTGCCCAGACTAGAGAGCAATGGCGCAATCAGAGCTCACTGCTGTCTTGACCTCCTGTCAAGCAATCCTCCCATCTCAGCCCCGCAAGTAGCTGGGACTAAAGGTATGCAGTACCACATCTGGTTAATCTTTTTTCTTCAGAGACAGGTTCTCACTATTTTGCCCAGGCTGTAGAGTAACATTTCTACGACAATAAAGCACACCAGAAGAATGTGTAAACAAAACTAGTATGTTTAACATAATATAAAAAACCAAGGCCTTTTCTCTCGTTTTAATTTTCTAAAAAGATAATTCACTACTTAAAGCATATATACTATCAACAAACAATTAAAAATTTACTTTTTAAAAACTTCACAATAGCAGCAAAAAGCATGAAATATTTAGAAATCTATGTACCAAGAGATGTGCAGGATTTGCACACTGAAAACTAGAAAACATTGAGAGAACCTAAAGACCTAAATAAAGGGAGAGATATAGCACATTCATGGATCAAAAGACTATTGTTAAGGATGTCAATTCTCCCAGAATTGACCTTTAGATTCAATGCAATCAAACTCAAAAGCCCATTTGATATAATGTGTTTCACAACAAATGAAAAAGAAATCAAAAGCCCAGAAGGCTTCTTTCTAGAAACTGACAAAAAAATTTTAAATTTGACTTAGAAAGGCAAAAGTCCAAGAATAGCTGAGAAAAAAGTTGGAGAATTTAACCCACCTGACTTCTATACTTATAATGCTACAAGTAAACAAGATAGTATGGCCCTGACGGAAGGATAAACAAAAAAGATCAACTGAATATCAGAACACTGAAATATTTACAAATAAAATAACTGGAATCTGATTCAAACTAATGAGGGAGGGAGGTAAAGGTGAAATAAGATTAGTCATATGTTGTTAATTGTTATGGTCATATGTTGGCAATTGTTAAAGTGGACAACATGAGGATTTATGATACTTTTTTCTCTCTACTTTAGTGTATGGTTTGATATTTTCCATAATAAAAAGCTAAAAAGAAAAGTGTCCAAGTTTCTAACAAATGTGAAAAAGATCTCCAGTAAAAGCGGCTAACATAAAATTTTAAATGATACTTGAAGGATTAAGTTTTACTGACCTAGGGCAAGGGTTGGCAAACTATTTAGGCCAAGTATGGGCAGCAGGCTAAATAATTTCTACTTTTAGGCATTGTTAAAAAGAAAAGAAAAAAGGATATGCAACAGAGGACTTACATAGCCCACATGCCTAAATATTTACTATCTGGCCCCTCTGCCAACCCATGATCTAGAGAATCAGGCAGATTGGATCAACATAATCCTAGAATTCACAGTAGGTACTCAGTCTTTGTTGAATAGCAAAATCAACACACAAACTTCTTGGCTGGGCAAGGTAGTTCATGACTGTAATCCCAGCACTTTGGGAGGCCGAGGTGGGTGGGTTGCCTGAGCTCAGGAGTTCAAGACCAGCCTGAGCAACGATGGTGAAACCCTGTCTCTACCAAAATACAAAAAATGAGCCAGGCGTGGTGGCATGCACCTGTAGTCCCAGCTACTCAGGAGGCTGAGGCAGGAGAATCACTTGAACCCAGGAAATGGGAGGTTGCAGTGAGCTGAAATTGCACCACTGCACTCCAGCCTGGGCAACAGAGCAACACTCTGTCTCCAAAAAAAAATAAAAAAATAAAAAAATTTCTTTACAATGCCCAAGTGGAATGTTATTATATTCATAAAGTGCTTTCATCTGAATGACCCTGTTAATGTAGAAAGAGTCACATGTGAAAAAATTTACAATGACTTGGAAAATATGAAATTCCATATTCTTGTTCCTCTCCATTTTTTACATGCATGGAAACACTTTTTCTTTCCCAAGGTCTACTATAATGGAGATTTAATGAGTTTTTATGTGAAAGAATTTTCCTCATTATCTACCCATTAACTTGGGGATTCACATTATCAAATCATACTACTTTACCCTAGAACAAACACTGAGAGCTCAGATGAGACAAAAAAAGAAATGCACATATACGTTGAAACAAGATTTCTGGTGCTTTAATTTAGAGAAATATTTCAGGAGATGGCTCACTGTTCTTATAATTCTTAAAAAAAAAACAGGAGGAATGTATAATATGAAATATCCTTGGCTAGGCTGGGCGCGGTGGCTCAAGCCTGTAATCCCAGCACTTTGGGAGGCCGAGATGGGCGGATCGCGAGGTCAAGAGATAGAGATCATCCTGGCTAACACGGTGAAACCCCGTCTCTACTAAAAAATACAAAAAACTAGCCAGGCGAGGTAGCGGGCGCCTGTGGTCCCAGCTGCTGGGGAGGCTGAGGCAGGAGAATGGTGTAAACCCGGGAGGCGGAGCTTGCAGTGAGCTGAGATCCGGCCACTGAAGTCCAGCCTGGGCGACAGAGCAGGACTCCGTCTCAAAAAAAAAAAAAAAAAAAAATCCTTGGCTAAATATCATATACAATTTAGATCACATATGTAATAACAAGCTGACCACGCATAATGGCACTCCAAAAATATCCTTTAATCCTGGGGTAAATTTTTCCTAATTTTTAGTTTAAAAAAACTATTCGAAGCCAGGTATGGTGCAAATGCTGGTAGTATCAGCTACTCAGGAAGCTGAGGCAGGAAGATGGCTTGAGCCCAGGAGTTCAAGAATAGCATGAGCAACTTAGTAAGACCCCATCTCAAAAAAGAAAGAAAATCCCTCCAGCAACATATATATAAAGTGGATTATTCTTAAACTTGTCTAAATCACTACAATACTATCTGCTTAGGCTACCTACCAAGATCTATCACTATAAAATTAATTAGTCTATTTCTCACTACACAAAAAATTTACTTATACATAGTCTAAAATATTAAAATAAATATTTCTGGCCAGGCATGGTGGCTCATGCCTGTAATCCCAGCACTCTGGGAGGCCAAGATGAGCATATCATTTGAGGTCAGGAGTTCAAGACCAGCCTGACCAAGATGGTGAAACCCCATTTCTACTAAAAATACAAAAAAAATTAGCCAGTCATGGTGGCAGGTGCCTGTAGTCTAAGCTACTTGGGAGGCTGAGGCGGGAGAATCGCTTGAACCTGGGAGGCAGAGGTTGCAGTGAGCCAAGATCACGCCACTGCACTCTAGACTGGGCAACACAGCAAGACTCCATGTCAAAAAATAAAATAAAATAAAATAAATAAATAAATATTTCTTCCAAATACAAATGTTCATTTTTCCTAAAAAAAAAATTGTAACTTGTCCTCAAAGTCAAGGTCAAATTAAGTACCAATAAAATTACCATTGTCTGAAGTCAACACAAGGCATAAGGACAAGTGAAGTACTAGCTGGGATTCAGAAAAGTTTTTATATGTACCAATATATAAAGCTCTCACATGGTATTTAACACTGTATAACTTTCACATGGTATTCTCAGCAGTTCACTACCTGTTCCTGATAGCTGGGCCCTGGAGTAAAAGAAAGTGAAAAAAAAAAAAAAAAAAAAACTTTTTAGCCTGGCAAGGTGGCTCATGCCTGTAATCCCAGCACTTTGGGAGGCTAAGGTGGGTGGATCACCTGAGGTTGGGAGTTTGAGACCAGCCTGACCAACATGGAGAAACTCCGTTTCTACTAAAAATACAAAATTAGCTGGGCATGGTGGTGCATGCCTGTAATCCCAGAATCACTTGAAACCAGGAGACGGAGTCTGCGGTGAGCCAAGATCGTGCCATTCCACTCCAGCCTGGGCAACAAGAGCGAAACTACATCTCAAAAAAAAAAAAGCCAAAAAAAGCCTTTTAGCTGGAAATACCAAGACCTAATCATACACTACAATGTAAATTTTTTTTGGTCTAAGTGCTATCTACAAACAACAAACACAAATCAGCAATGAGCTTTCGAAATGGGAGAAATAAAATTAAATTATGGTCCAGAAAACAGATCATTATAGCATATAAACATTGCAATAAAAACTGGCAATTCCTCAGGCTCTCTCACTGCCTTAGTCTTTGTTACATGTAGCTATAGAAAGAGCTGGTATTAATTTTCTGAGTAAAGCCAGATGTGTAATAAAAGTTTAAATTCATTCTTCACAGTCAATTCCCTTTCCCATCAAATTAACCAATTCTGAAATAAAATAGAACCAGAAAAATGTCATGCCTAAAACAACCCACTTTTTGTTTGTGTGTTAAATTACTATGGTTTTGTGTACGGACAAAGTTGGGAGTATTCTTAATTTATAAACTGGCTGGTTGAGAAGGCAATTTGGATTACTGATTGTTTTCCCCCTGAAGTTTGATTACTTTAGGCACTTACTATTATCTGAACTTGGACAAAGAATTGCCCAAAAAAGGATAGGAAAAAAACAAGTTTTTATTTAATCTCTTTTGTCTGAGTTCTCTCTTAGGTGTTCTGGGTAAATTGACATCTCAGTGGTTTTCGAATTTTTCTGACAAAAACATAAATTAAAAAGATCCTTTAGAGATCTGTAAGATAACTATCCCCAAAGTGTTCTTCCAAGGATGCCAAGAAGCTCCATAAAATTTGCCCCTTACCAAATTTAACATTACACAGGAAATGTAACAATTCTTTAATAATCATCTTTTTATTTCACAATCAATACCAAGAAAAACCTCAGCCTAAACTCATTTCAACTCAAAATTCTAAATCAAGTAAGTCAATTCACATAATACCTTCTACTAACCAGAAATTCCAAAGAACAGTAGAACTGCAGATGGAATTCAGGGGCTTAGATAACTAATTACAGTCTCTTTTTTGTGCAGAAAACCATATACTCTTCTAAAACATAGAGTAAAAACAAAAGTTAAAATTCAGGAATAACTCTGATTTCTACTTTGAAAAGTTGTTAACATAGTAACTTGAAAAAGACAAAAAAAACCGATGAAAAAATTTAAACTCAGAGGGTATTCATTTTCAAAATCCAATTCTTTAGGTTTATCCTCAAAGTAGTTAAGAAAACTTCTAACAAAATCTTTCCCTGGAGCTGGCAGATTCAGCTGACTGACTTACTATTATTATTAATGAATTCATTATTACCACTCTTAAGTGAGCCCTCTATACTACCCAGAAAATAATGTTTCAAACCTTCTGCACTCTGTTTCTCCGGTGAGTTTTATTCTCCACATTCAGTAAATGGTATTTCAAACCTTCTCCACTATTCTCAAACCTCTGATATCCTACTTTATCTTCTCCAGTCTCAACAGATGATCTTGCATAGTAATTCAGAGAGAAAACAGGAAGATGCCATTCAACCCTGGAAACTCCACTAACGTCTCCCTACCGTATCTACAAATTTCCCTCTATCTATACCTATCCTCTCCTCCTATCAGCCAGTTCAAAAAAGTTTTTCTCTTACCTAAGGCCAATCACTCCACCTATATACAAGATCCATTACCCTTCCACCTTGTAGGAAACCTTATTCATGATTGTTCTTTTCTTTCCAGAGTGGTCAACCTCTTTCCTGTCTATGCATCTTCCCCACAAACATTTACATGTGGCCAGAGTTTCTCCCACCTTACAAAAAAAAAGCCTTGTCCCAACTTCCCACCTTTTGCTCCCCTCTTTCACTGCCAAATTTCCCAAAACAGTTGTGTATAACATTGGTTTGCATTTGTTTTCCCATTCTTTCCTCAACCTATTTCAACCAGTCTTGGACATAGACTCACTTCCTGAGGCTTCAATTACCATCTGTATGCTGATGACGGCCAAATACACATTTCTAGCTAATGAATATCCTTTGAATTCCAAATCTATATGCAGTATATTCAATTATCAATGCTAAATATCCACTCTGATGCTTCAAAAGCATCTTAAAGGCAACATGTCCACAGACTCATAAGTCAATCCTTATTAAGCACATATATAAATTTTTCTCCTCTTCTATTCTGTCTCAGCAAATGATGCCACCATGCATCCAACTGTAGAAGCCAGAAACTTGAGTGTAATCCTCAATAATTCTCCTCAATCGAACCCAGTGGTTTTCAACTAGGACAATTTTGTCCCACAGAGGACGACTGGCAATGTCCATAGACATTCTGTGCTGTCACAACTAGGGATTGGTGGCAGGAATGCTACTAGATGTAGGAGGGTACACAGGACAGCCCCTCCACACTAAAGAAAGCTGGCCTAAAATGTCGATATTGCAGAGGCTTAGACACTGTAATCTATCATCAAATGTTACAAATTCCACCTCTAAAATACAGCTGAAATCCATCAACTTCTCTTCATAACTACTAGCACTTCCTAATTCAAGGTACCATTGCCTCTCACCTGAAATACTATAGTACAACAACTTCTCTACATCCATTCTTGCTCAACTTCAATCTGCTCTCCACAGTGCAGTGAAAATAACCTTTTTAACTTATCTGTCCACTGCATTAAAAAAAAAAAAAAACTCTGAATAGGTTCCTGCTGTTCTTAAGCTAAAGACCAAAATGGTCTAGGAGACCTTGCAAAATATGCCCCTCTTCCCACCTCCCCTACCACACCTTCAACCATTTTCCCTCTAATTCATGAAACACTAGCCATCTTGACCTCCTTTCAGTCATTTGTACACTCCATTCTCTTTTCTGCATTAGGAACCTCAAACATGCTATTTCCTCTCTCTAAAGCAGTCTCCCTATCCCCACTATTTTTTGAGACGGAGCCTTACTCTGTCTCCCAGGCTAAGAGTGCAGCGGCGTGGTCTTGGCTCACTGCAACCTCCACCTCCCGGGTTCAAGCAATTCTCTGCCTCAGCCTCCCGAGTAGCTGGGATCACAGGCACCTGCCACGAGGCTAATTTTGTATGTTTAGAAGAGATGGAGTTTCACCATGTTGGTCTTGAAATCCTGACTTCAGGGGATCCACCCACCTCAGCCTTCCAAAGTGTTGTGATTACAGGCATGAGCGACCGCGCCCAGCTCCCCACCATTCTTTAACTAGTTAACTCATTCATCTTTCAGATCTCAACTCAAATAATGTCTCCTCCAAGAGGTTTTCCCTGAAACCCCAAATGCATTCTCTCAGCACTCAGTAATTTCCTGCACAGCATTTATATAAATAAAATTGTAATCTGCATTTTTTTTTAATTTTTTTATTTTTGAGACAGAGTCCTGCTGTGTCACTCAGGCTGGAGTATAGTGACATGATCTTGGCTCACTGCAACCTCTGTCTCCCTAGTTCAAGCAATTCTCCCGCCTCAGCCTCCTGAGTTGCTGGGACTACCGGCGCACGCCACCACGCCCAGCTAATTTTTTTGTATTTTTAGTACAGATGGAGTTTCACCATATTGGTCAGGCTAGTCTCGAACTCCTTACCTCAGGTAATCCACCCACCTCGGCCTCCCAAAGTGCTGGGATTACAGGTGTGAGCCACTGTGCCCGGCCTATGTGTGATTATTTGTTAATGGCTCCCCCTCCTCTCACTATGCTGTACCTAAATGCAGAGACCATGTATGTTTAGAAAAACAGTGTATCTCCCATGCCTAGAGCTCACAAATATTTGAATGCTAAATAAATTAAAAATCTTATCTACTCTAGGAGTTTCAACTGTCACTTTTGTTTCAGATCTCTTCAGGATCCCTATGTCCAGCCCGACCTTACTTCTGAACTCCAAACATATACTGCCAATACAGTTATATTTTTCTACAATACCAATTAGCTTATATGTGATTGGTAAACAGGGGAATGGTATCAATACAACATATAAGTTGGGTTTGTACATAATTTGTACATTGGGCTGTAACTATAGCATTACAACGGTCACGAGAAAGAAAAAAACCCCTCAGTATGTAGTCCTTACAGATCTAACGGAACTAAAAAGCATTTGCATCCAAGATTCCTGCTCAAGAAAACATACTCCTAGCCTCGGAGAGCTCTGTGCTGGTGTATTTCCTTTTGTCTCTACCTTAACAGCAGCCTCACTGACTCAGAGCTCCATTTTTAACTGCCTGTCTCAATGCCCAGCACAAGCCAGAATCTCAACTCTATTTTGTATATTTCTAATATCCCCTGCAGCAGCATCTAGCCGTGCCAAACTGCCTGCCTGGTCTGTCCAAGTTATTTCCCAAGATATCAATTATTATTCTTGATAGTGTTCTGGTTACAAAACTGTTTAGGTTTTGAGTAGTTGTTCCAACCCTATTTCCCATAAGCCCTATATCATTAGTGTGCAATTTGCAGGACATGAAGTTTCTCAGGAGCACAAATGTTTTATAGTAGATTCTCTCATAGTACAAATAACTCGAGTATTTCCTCAATCAGCCTATATACCCCAAATCTAGGTTCCTTATCTCTACTAGTAACCCAGAATCAAATCATTGGAGTCATTCATGTCTGTTTCACCCTCTCTCTTCTACACTCAATTATTCCACACATTCTATCAATTTTCCTTATACATTATCTCGCACTTCTTTTTCACTACCATCTACCATAACTGAAACCTTCAGTGCCTCTCATTAGGATGAATTTAACAGCCTTCAAGGGGGTCAACCATCTTCAGGGTGAATGTAACAGTCTTCAAGGTGATCACCATCTTCCAAGCCCACTTCATTCTAAACCAAATTCACTATACAGCAAGGACTTTCTAAAAATACAAATCTGACTGTGCTATTTTTCTACTTTAAAACCTTCAACAGCATTCCACTTGCATTCAAGGCTTCAAACCACTGCCCCACTTTATCTCACACTAAATCCTCCATTCACTTTACACTCTACAGAAGTAAACAACAGTAAACCATACAAACTGTCAAACACAATGCCAGTAATGATAGATACTCAATAAATATTAATTATCACTGTCACAGATTACCTTGTATTAGAGTTAGAATGTCATCTGCCTACCCTTGATTTTAAGTATCTTAAACTCCTTCTCTTCGTATTTTTAGAGACAGAGATCAAATCTTGGTTTTACCACTTACTAGCTATGACCTTGAGCAAGTTATTTAGCTTTCTGAGCCTCAATAACACTAGGATAACATCCATGTCATGGGGTTGCTGAAAAGACTAAATGAGATAGCATATGTAGAATGCCTAAAAGAGACATCAATGTTAGCTTTCTTAAAAAGTATTCACTTAAAAAATAAACACAAAACTAACTGCTTGCCTTCTTTCTCCCACAACTTGACAGGTAGAGAGTAGCACTCAAAGAAATTAGTTCCAGCCAGGTGTGGTGGATCACACCTGTAATTCCTTTGGGAGGGCGTAAGCACTTTGGGAGGCTCAGGCAGGTGGTTCACCTGAGGTCAGGAGTTTGAGACCAGCCTGACCAACATGGTGAAACCCCATCTCTACTAACAATACAAAATTGGCCGGGCATGGTGGCACGTGCCTGTAATCCCAGCTACTTGGGAGGCTGAGGCAGAAGAATCGCTTAAACCCCGGAGGTGGAAGTTGCAGTGAGCCAAGATCGTGCCATTACACTCCAGCCTGGGCAACAAGAGCAAAACTCTGTCTCAAAAAAAGGAAAATAAAGAAATTGGTTCAATTACACAATCTATCTTTAGCCTTCTGAGATAAATCCCTAATTCTAAATATTTAGGAGTATTTCCTTCTATATGACTAATTTTAAAACATTATTGATACAGAACTGTACTTTGCCAGATGGTTTATGCTGACACTAATGTGAATTGTTATTAAATTTACTGAAATTGAAAATTTGCCTAGTCCATGTGCAAAACTCGCAGTTAGTTCCAATAGTTAACTATCATAACATACAAATACAAGTAAAAATAGAGAGCTTTCAATAGTTTATCACAATAAATTCCATAGAAAACAGGGCTACCAGCATACATACCTTAAAAAACCAGTAAAAGATTCTTTTATTTTTTTTCTGAGACGGAGTCTCACTCTGTTGCCCAGGCTGGAGGACCATGGCATGATTTCGGCTCACTGCAACCTCCGCCTCCTGGGTTCAAGTGATTCCCCTGCCTCAGCCTCCCAAGTAGCTGGGATTACAGGCGCCTGCCACCATGCCCAGCTAATTTTTGTATTTTTAGTACAGACGGGGTTTCACCACATTGGCCAGGCTGGTCTTGAACTCCTGACCTTGTGATCTGCCCACCTTGGCCTCCAAAGTGCTGGGATTACAGGCGTGAGCCACCACACCCGACAAAAAGATACTTATATGT
Organism: Piliocolobus tephrosceles; assembly: GCF_002776525.5. Taxonomy (NCBI): domain Eukaryota; kingdom Metazoa; phylum Chordata; class Mammalia; order Primates; family Cercopithecidae; genus Piliocolobus; species Piliocolobus tephrosceles. The sequence continues at coordinate 76,351,571 of NC_045437.1, read as the reverse complement.
TCATTCAAAGGATTGATCTGATTTGATTTATACCATAGGCTTTCATATTATGGCATTACAAGATAGTCTTTAAAATGAGTAAAAACAGCTGGGTGCAGTAGCTCATACCTATAATCCCAGCCCTTTGGGAGGCCACTGCAGGAGGATCACTTGAAGCTAGGAGTTCAAGACCAGCCTGGGTATCATAGCAAGACCCTGGGTAACACAGCAAGACCCTGGCTCTACCAAAAAAAAAAAATGAAAAACATTAGCTGGGTGGCTGGGCGCGGTGGCTCACACCTGTAATCCCAGCATTTTGGGAGGCCAAGGAGGGTGGATCACAAGGTCAAGAGATCGAGACCATCCTGGCTAACACAGTGAAACCCTGTCTCTACTAAAAATACAAAAAATTAGCTGGGTGGGTGTGGTAGCAGGCGCCTGTAGTCCCAGCTACTCGAGAGGCTGAGGCAGAATAGCTTGAATCCAGGAGGCGGAGCTTGCAGTGAGCTGAGATTGCGTCACTGCACTCCAGCCTGGACAACAGAGCAAGACTCCGTCTCAAAAAATAAAAAATAAATAAAAAAATAAAAAACTAGGCCGAGCACGGTGGCTCATGCCTGTAATCCCAGCACTTTGAAAGGCCGAAGTGGGTGGATCATGAGGTCAGGAGTTAAAGACTAGCCTGATCAACATGGTGAAACCCCGTCTCTACTAAAAATACAAATATTAGCCGGACATGGTGGCACACACCTGTAATCCCAGCTACTGAGATAGGAGAATCGCTTGAACCCGGGAGGTGGAGGTTGCAGTGAGCTGAGATCGCGCCACTGCACTCCAGCCTGGGTGACAGAGCTAGATTCCATCTCAAACAAACAACAAAAAAAAACTAACTAAAAAAACCCAAGTTAATCTTTTCTCAGTTTCCTTTGCCTTTTTCCTTTCTCCCACTGATTTTGACTGATTGTTTTTCCTATTTCAATATGGTTTAAAAAAAAGTTACAGAGGAGAAAAGAACAGTTTCTTCAATAAGCTGCTGGGACAACTGGACCAACAGCAAAAGAATAAAGTTGGACCCCCTACTTTACATCATATACAAAAATTTACTCAAAATGGATCAAAATCCTAAATGTAAGAACTAAAACTATAAAAGTTTTAGAGTAACACATACGCAGGGCAGGGAAAAAATAATATAAAATAAATAAATAAAATTTAAAAATTAACACATAGGCATTAATCTCTGTGACCCTGAACAAGTTTCTTAGATATGACACCAAAAGCACAACCAACCAAAGGAAAATAGACAAATTGGACTGTATCAAAATGAAAGGTATTTGTGCTTCGAAGGACACCAAAAAGAAAGTAAAAAGACAAGCCACATAATGGGAGCATAAATTCACAAATCATTATCCGGTAAGGGTCTAATATGTAGAAAGAAATAAAGAACTCTTATAACCCAACAGTAAAAAGACAAATAGTCCAATTTAAAAATGGGCAAGGGATCTCGATGAATAGACATTTCCCCAAGAAGATATACAAATGTCCAATAAGCAAATGAAAAGATGCTCAATATCATTAGGCATTATGGAAATGCAAATCCAAATCACGATGAGATACCATTTCATAACCACTAGAATGGCTATAATCAAAAAGACAGACAGTAACAAGTGCTGCAAGTTCAGCAAGCATGTAAAGAATGTACAGCACCTATACACTATTGATAGGAATGTAAAATGGTGCAACCACTTTAGAAAACACTTTGGCAGCCGGGCGCAGTGGCTCAAGCCTGTAATCCCAGCACTTTGGGAGGCCGAGGCGGGTGGATCATGAGGTCAGGAGATCGAGACCATCCTGGCAAACATGGTGAAACCCCGTCTCTACTAAAAATACAAAAAACTAGCCGGGCGTGGTGGCGGGCGCCTGTAGTCCCAGCTACTCGGAGGCTGAGGCAGGAGAATGGCATGAACCCGGGAGGCAGAGCTTGCAGTGAGCCGAGATCGCGCCACTGCACTCCAGTCTAGGCGACAGAGCGAGACTCTGTCTCAAAAAAAAAAGAAAGAAAACACTTTGGCAGTTCCTCAAAAAGTTAAACACAGAGAGTTACTATATGACCAAGCAATTTCACTCCAAGAGAGGTAAAAACATATGTCCATGCAAAAATCTGTACAGATATTCACAGTTGCACTATTCATAACAGATGAAAAGTGGAAACAACCCAGAAATTCACCAACTGAGGACTGTATTAACAAAGTGAGGTCTACTCATACAATGGAGTATTATTCAGCTATAAACAGGGATGAAGTACTGCTGTGTATGTTACAACATGGATGAACCTTGAAAACATGCTAAATGAAAAAAGCAAGACACAAAAGGCCACATATATGATTTCATTTATATAAAATGTCCAGGATGGGATAAAGACAGAAAATAGATTAGTTGTTGCCAGGGAGCAGTAGAAATGACTGCTATTGGGTACAAAGTTTCTTTCGGGGGTGATGAAAATCTTTGGGAATCAGATAGTACAGTTGCACAACTTTGGGAATATATTTTAAAACCACTGAACTGTATACTTTAAAAGGGTGAATTTTATGGTACAATTATAACTCACTTAAAGAACAAAAGAATAACAGAAGAATAAAAAAGCAGCACAACTAAGGAATGAAGCAGATGCTGCTTTTCTGATCCAACATTTCTGTACACTTACTATGTTTCAGACCTATGCTGGTTGATAGGAACCCAAAGATGAGTAAAACAAAGTTGCTATATTTTCTTCACGGTCCTTCTCCTTAGCCTACAAATATCTCATTTCTCAAGAGTGTGGCAGCTTTGAAAATGCAAAAACAGCAAGTATAAACCACACACAACCCAAGAGAATGCCGATATTTACACTATAAACCCTCTCAATTACTCAGAAAAACCGCATTAGGTTTCACTAAATATGGGGGAGGGGAGAGATATGTTTCTAGTACTAGATGTTAAATAACTCATTGTTCCCCAATGCTGACAATGTCATTTTCCAAGAATTATTATTTAAATAGCTTCATTTCACTTACTTGAAAATGTTTTTTATAAATGTTTTTGATAGATCTTTGTTGATTATATCACTTTGAATGTATTGTTTTTCTCAGTGACTCCCCAAAATAAAATGTGTTCTAACACTCCATTACAATAGCTATACGAAAACTTTTTTTTTTCCAGTAAGAACAAGTAACAGGACAGTTCTCTAAACTAAGAAAGTATTTGGGTTCTAATAAAATTTTCATACATCAAGGAAAATCTGATTTCCTGATGGCTGCACTTCTATAAAAGAATAGCTACCAAAAATCAGAAGTAATGTTTAGACAGAAAATTAGGCTGAACAGTACTTTAAACATTGCAAGAAAAAAACGCATGTTCTACTTAATCCAGGATATTAAATATTTTTTATTAATACATTATTTATACTAAATTCCCAAAAGGCAAAACTAAAATCTACATTATTATTACCTTATCTTTGGCCTCAGGCAGTGTGATTTCTCTAGGTTCTAAAAATGGTATTTCTCGAAAAGGTGGAACACATCTGACTACATCTGGTACAAAATGTGTATGAAACAATGGCGGCATTGAGTATCTTCGTTCACCTGATAAAGGCACTATCTGGTTAACTACAGTTGGCTCTTGGTGGGGTGAATGGAAACGTTGCCGTTTACCGTCAAGAGGAAGGTTTTTTTCATCGCTTAATCTCCTGAAAACAAGCAATATACCTTAGTAATTAAAGATACAACTTTTTGATAACAAAAAGCAATTAAAAATATATAAATATCGTAAGAGATAATGACAATATTATGATTCTTTCAATAAGGTCACATTATTAGCTTTATATGGCTCTTAAAAATATTCATGTTCAGCACAAGAAATGCCTCTCAACACCTTAGAAAAAAATAGTGATAATGCAGACAGAAAAAAACTACATGTATATATCGAAGTTAGTCTCCCATATTTGAACTACCCCAACGTTTCATCTCAGTAGTGAAAACTTTGTAGGAAAAGTTCTATTTATAGAATTACTAAGAAAAAAAGATCCAAACTATAACATATGAAAGATAAGATTAAGTGAGTTGAGTGCTAGTTATAAAAAAGGGCTCTTTGAATACACCTATGTTCTGACTCATCAGCAGGAAAGACCAAATTAACAGACACTTTTCAATAAAGCTATAAAGACATTGGACAAATGAAGAAATTCAAAAAAGAGCTGCAACTCAGATAATATTATTTTACTAATATTAAATTTCTTGGGAATAATCAAGGTATTTTGGTTATATAGAAGAAAAGCCTTGTTTTTCAGGAGGAATAAGCTGACATGTTTTAAGGCAAAATAAAATGGTGTCAACAACTTTCTTTTATATAGTTCTGGAAAAAAAGCAGGTGGGCAGAAAAAAAAAGAGAAAGAATCAAATGTTAAAACTTTTAACTCATGAATCTAGGCAAAAAGCATACAGATATTCACTATATTATTCTTTAAATTTTTCTGGAGGTTTAAATATTTGCAAAATAAAAAGGGAAAAATCATTAGAGTAAATATTTGTTGGGAAAAAAGACATTAACTTCATTGATATATTAAGTTGTTCATGTAGGTAATACTTTACGACACAGAAAATGATCCAATTCCTTTAAAGCCTGAAAATTCTATAGGTCATAGAAGGTTTTTTCTTTTTTTGTTTTTTTAGATGGAGTCTGGCTCTGTCGCCAGGCTGGAGTGCAGTGGCGCGATCTCGGCTCACTGCAACCTCTGCCTCCACGGTTCCAGCTATTCTCTTGCCTCAGCCTCCTGAGTAGCTGGGACTACAGGCGCCCGCCACCACGCCCAGCTAATTTTTGTTTTTTAGTCGAGATGGGGTTTCACCATGTTGGCCAGGCTGGTCTTGAAATCCTGACCTCAAATGATCCGCCCACCTCGGCCTCCCAAAGCACTGGGATTGCAGGCATGAGCCATTGCACCTGGCCCATAGAAGATTTTTTAACACTCCTCTGGGATTATGTGAATTTCTCTCTCCTTGACAGATCTGCAAAACAAGTAGAACCCCTACTCACACGTAAAGTATACAGTGCTAAATGCATAAAAGTATATTTAATAATTATAAACATAAAAGTATCTTAGAGCTGTATATGCTGAATATCTTCTAATGAGAATGCCAATTTTAATTTTAAAAATATGTTTAACTACAAATTAATTGGAGATTTTTGTTGTTGTTTTTTGAGACAGAGTCTCACTCTGTCGCCCAGGCTGGAGAGCAATGATCTCGGCTCACTGCCAGCTCCACCTCCCGGGTTCATGCCATTCTCCTGCCTCAGTTTCCTGAGTAGCTGGGATTACAGGCAAGTGCCACCACACCCGGCTACTTTTTTGTATTTTTAGTAGAGACAGGGTTTCACCATGTTAGTCAGGACAGTCTCAATCTCCTGACCTCGTGATCTGCCCACCTTGGCCTCCCAAAGTGCTGGGATTACAGGCGTGAGCCACTGCACCCAGTCTAATGGAGTTTATTTTCATTCTTAATTCACAAATTGGCTATGAAGGCAATTTCTAAAAAACAAAATCTGAATAAAGTCAATACTATTAGAATTATTATAAAACTTTTCTCAATGACAATTTTGAAGAACAAACTGTAGTACTTATAAACAAATGACTCAGAGACATACAACATTTCAAATCCCAGCTATGTCACTTCTGAGTAACTAGTTACTTAACCTTTGTGTGAGTCAGCTTTCTCCTCAACAGGCAAGGGATAATAGTACCTACCTCAGTGTTATGTGATTTAATCAAACCATTAATTGTAAAGGCTTAGAATAATGATTACTACATAATGAGCAATTAATAATTCCTAGCTAGTGTTGTTATTTTTTTTTTTACAGCACCTTGTTCGCCGATAGGGTTTTTTTTTATTGGGACGTAAAGGTTATAGAATGTTTATATAGGTTTTTAAGTAACAGTGGTATCTTTCAAATATTGCCGAATGTTATTTTAACAACCACCTCCCAAGTTCTGTTATATTTTGTAATAAATGAATTTCTTTTAATTAAATAGATTAAAATTGACTCCTGACTTGACTATAGGAAGTTTTACGTCACACAGAAATTTTCACTACAATGTTTGTTATCATGGAACCTTACCTGTATAGGATGTAGATAAATCAAAACATAAAGTTTACTAGAAAGAAAATGTTATAATTGTGTCCCCCTAGAAAATCAAAAGCTGAAGTCCTAAGCCCCAAGAGCTCAAAATGTGACTGTATTTGGAGAGAGGACCTCTTAAAAGTTACCTAAGTTACAGTGGGGCCTTTAAGATGAACCTTAATCCAATATGACTGGTGTCCTTAGAAGAGATGAGGACACAGAAAACACAGGGAAACAACCATATTAAGACCCAGTGACAACGCAGCCTTCTACAAGGCAAGAAAAGAAGCCTCAGAAGAAACCAACCCTGCCAACACCTTGATCTAGCCTCCAGAGTTGTAAGAAAATAAATTTCTGTTGTATAAGCCACCCAATGTGTGGTATGTTGTTACGGCAACCCTACCCTAGCAAATGAATACAGAAGGCCATCTCACTTAGTTAAAAAATCTCAATTAAAAAGTGGTTTTCTGAGGAAACTTAGCTTTATTCTAGAAAAAGAAAACCTGGAATGTAGAAAAGGGGAGATCTCATGTAGGGCAGAAACAAACATATAATAAAGCAGGAACAAATCCACAAAAGAACCCCTAAAATTTTTAAATGCAAAAAATGTTAAAATTCCATGACTGATCTGATCGTACAGGTTCCAGAAAACAAAACACAGGGCATAGGGTCCATACAACATTAATTCAAGATACGCTGTTACAGAGTTCTCAGAAATGCAAAAATATTCTTTTAAAATAATTAAGAAGTACTTACTTCCTTCCTCGAAATAATGGGGAAGCTGAGGTCTGTATTGGACTGACATTTCCATATGTCAGCTGCTGTAATGACACAGCTCTAGACAAGCTATCAAAATCAAAGAAAAGAACAGTAATAATATACAATTTTTTTCTTTAAAAACAAAACCAATCTCTTAAAAAAATTAAATACTTCCCTATCAAAAAAAAAATGTGACGATATATCCTCCGCGTTCGAAAGTTTCACACAAAAAGGGTTTATGTCAAATAGAAAATGAAATTTACCAACAACATAGGCCAAAATATCACCATACTTACTCTGCATTCTGAAAGTTGAATTGTGCATCTATAAGCTGCTGGTGTGAATAAACAGTAGGTGACAGGGTAAAGAAGTTATTATGTTGATGATTTGGAGTGAAGGGTGGGCGACCCAAAATTGAGTTTGGGAACATGCTCTTGTTCACTGGAAGTGAACATGTATTCTTCTACCTAGGACAATTTAAAAAGACAATACTAAATTATTATAGCTTAAAGATACTAAACACTTCTATTATCCAGTAACTTAAAACAAGTAGTTATCAAGTTACAAATTTTATTTGCAAAGTTAAATAGGTCTCCTAAGTGCCACCATAGGTAACAAAAGGAAACTAACAATAAATTCTAAATCTAAGATTAACATTATTCAGATGCAAGACACATGCACACTTCTAATTTTCTGATGAATTTACCCTAATACATTTACCCTCATATCAACAAATCTTTTAGAAAATCAAGTTATCACCTGACATTAATAAAATCCCACAGATTCTTACATTTATTCTCAATCTAATTTATACAAAGGTATAAACCATCACATGACATCCTGATTCCTAGAATTTGGTTCTTACAGGTCCGATCAAATAAGGAATGGATTTTATATTGCCTTAACAATTTATAAGATTCTGAGATTCCCCTCAAAGTCTACATAATTTATATAAAAGATTTCCAATAAAAGAGGGCTCTGTTCCATAGGAATAGGGAAAAACTATACAAAGCAATGAGAATCCTTCACTGATCCGGGGAGGAGAGCAGACATTTATTCTTTGCAATGACTCATACACCAAGGCTGTAGTCTTACAAAGGATTGGATAAGGTAATAAACTGAAAACGAGTATCAGGTAAAGTCTACAAAGAAAAATAGGACCCCTCAACCCACTTTCTCAAAGCAAGCAATTAGAAAACTCTTTCATGAAAAAACAAAATGAGAGAGAAACTATGTAACATAGTACCAAGAGAACCTGTAACATAATACTACTTGGGAGTACATCAAGAAAATGTCAAGCTAGCCACCTAATCAACTGAACATGAAGCCTACTAGTTGACAGGCCCTACCCACGCATTTTTAGAGTTTCTAATTAGACTCCTGATATTCTCACTTAAAAGAGGCATCCATGGATCACCAGAAGAAAAATAAAACCCGGGAATAAACAGAAACAATGTCAGGAACAAACGAACACTCAAAAAAAAAGAAAAAAAAATCTCAGATTAATGAAAAGACATTGTATATATATAACAAGAATATGCTATTTAAAAAGAAAGGGGCCAGGTGAGGTGGCTCACACCTACAATCCCAGCACTCTGGGAGGCAGAGGTGGGAGGATTACTTGAGCTCAGTAATTCAAGATTATCCTGGGCAACAAAGTGAGACCTTGTCTCTATAAAAAATCAAAATTAGCCAGGCATAGTAGTGTGTGCCTATGGTCCCAGTTACACAGGAGGCTGAGGTGGGAGGACTGCTTGAGTCTAGGAGGTCAAGGCTGTAGTGAACCATATTCATGCCACTGCATTCCAGCCTGGGTGATAGGGCAAGACCCTATGTCAAAAAAATAAAATAAAAGCACTGTGGGAAATTATAAAATTGAAAGCAGAACTATCCAGTAGAAAGTTAAAAAGTAACTTTGAGGAAATGTATTAGAAAGACCGAAAAGAAAAAGTTAGTAGGGGCAGGAAGGAGGCAAGACAACAGAAGAGAAAACAGAAGACTATTAAACTATGTAATCTAACATTATAACAGAAGGTCCAGGAAGAACAGAAAAAAACACAGGACATTACCTAACAAATAAAACAAAAAAATGCCAAAGACTGAAAGACACCAATCCCCAGATTGAAAGGACCTAAAGAGTACAAAGTACAGTAAAAAAGTTACATGTCAAGGTACATTATACTGAAGTTTCAGAATATTACACAAAAAAGGAAGTTTATAAAATATTCCAGAAGGGGAAAATGGTACAAACAAAGCGCAAGCAATCAAAATGGCTTTGGACTTCTCAATAGCACAGGACATGGACTCATGACTTCAAATCTCTGATGGAAATGCTCTCAGGCTGAAATTCTATACCTAGCTGTACTATCAAAATGCAAGGGCAACTAGAAACATTCTTAGACAGGTAAGTTATCAAAAAAGAAAACGAAAACCTGGAATCCAGAAAAAGGGAGATCTGATGTAGGGCAGAAACAAAGTAAATTCCCCAAGATGACAGTGTTGGGAAGCTAACAGTTCAAATTAGAATAGGAGGATGCAGGGCTTCAAGAAGATATCTAAGTTAAAAAAAAAAAAAAAATCAACTGGTAGATTACCTGATGTATTTGACTATAGAGAAAAGTTCTGTTAACAGAGTAGAAATAATTTTAGAAATATAGAAAAGTAGCTAGTTAAAAATAAATTACCAAAGAAAAAAACACTCAATAGGTAATATAAAAAAGGCAATATAATCATAGTTACCTGCCTGATTCTTACAATAAAGATTGACTATACTGATTCTTTTTAACTGAGCTACTATGTAAAATTTATTATATATTATTTATTTATATATGACATTATATTACACATTTGTGTTTATATATCACAAGTTTTATATGGAGGATGACAGAGGGTACAAAAAGTGCTAAATACTCATTGCAGTAAATATAAATCAAAAGAATGAAGTATAGAAGCTTTACTTTTTTTTTTTTTTTTTTAACAACAGAGGAAAATAAAACTAGGTAGCCAGAAGAATTGAAATAGTCGCCTCTGGGGATTGTAACCAGGAGGGCTGGAAAAAACTGTAAGAGACAACAGGGAAGAGAAAGAAAGATCTGGGAAGAAATAAATAAATCCCTCACAAACATCGTTCCTTGTTTTTTCAATTCCATAAGATTAAAATTCCCTAGGTTGGCCACAGATAACAAGGCTCACCAGTCCAGGGTTCATAACAGACTGTGGACAAAATTCTATGAACAACCATCAGACCTCATCCCAAATGCCTGACTCTAATTTGGACCAGAGACAAGGTTAACCTCCAGAAAACAAGTCTGTCAACTTTCTTTAGCAGACTCTTATGTTTTTTTAAAAGAGATTTTTAAAAAAGAAAACCATCCTATCATATTTCCTCACCTGTACACCTTAGCTTCCTCTTCAGAGGAAATGGACAAGTATGTCGAACTAAGCAGTATTCCAGGGAATCCCCTAGTAAAAATACATACAATAATCCTGGGCTGGGCAGTTGCTCATCCCTGTAATCCCAGAACTTTGGGGAGGCTGAGGCAGGCAGATTTTTTGAGCCCAGGAGTTAGAGACCAGCCTGGGCAACATGGTAAAATCTCATCTCTACAACAAATACAAAAATTAGGCCGCACGCAGTGGCACACACCTATAATCTCAGCATTTTGGGAGGCCGAAGCAGATGGATCATCTACGATCAGGAGTTCACGACCAGCCTGACTAACACGGTGAAATCCCTACTAAATACAAAAAAAAAAAAAAATTGCCAGGCGTGGTGGCACATGCCTGTAATCCCAGCCACTTGGGAGGCTGAGACAGGAGAATCGCTTGTACCTGGGAGGTGGAGGTTGCAGTGAACCAAGATCGCACAACTGCCCTCCAGCCTGGGCAACAAGAGCAAAACTCCGTCTCAAAAAAAAATTAGGCCAGGTACAGTGGCTCATGCCTATAATTCCAACACTTTGGGAGGACGAGGTGGGCAGATCACCTGAGGTCAGGAGTTCAAGAACAGCCTGGCCAACAAGGCAAAACCCGCCTCTACTAAAAATACAAAATTAGCTAGCATGGTGGCAGGCACCTGTAATCCCAGGTACTTGGGAGGCTGAGGCAGGGAATCGCTTAAACCCGGCAGGAAGAGGTCACAGTGAGCGGAGATCACACCACTGCACTCCAGCCTGGGTGAAAGAACGAGACTTCGTCTCAAAAAAAAAAAACAAAAAAAACAAGACACAACAAAAATTAGCCAGGTGTGGTGGTGTGCATCTGAAGTCCCGGCTATTCCGGAGGCTGGGGTGTGAGGATCACTTAAGCCAGGGAGACACAGGTTGGAGTGAGCCAAGGAGACTGTGCCACTGCACTCCAGCCTGGCCAACGGCTGGAGTTTTGAGACCCTGTCTCAAAAACAAAAAAAAAAGAAAAAAGAAAAAAGAAAAATATTCGATTGCCAGATTCAAGGTGGGCAATGAACACTTTTCATCCTTTGCTCAGGCTCACACTCTTTCTTGGCCTTTTTTAACCCTGGTTCCCTAACCTAATTCACATAAAGCACAGGATCCTACTTCATAGGATTTATGAGAAAATGCTATTAAACACAATTCACTGTAACAAATTTTGCTTGATAGACACTTGTTTATACCTATAAAAACATGCTGCTTTTCCTCTCTAACTGAATAAGGTCCATGTATGTTAAGATTTGAAGATCCAAAATGACATTAAGAGCCCAGGCCTCACCTTGTTTCCATCCTATACACAGCCAAAACCAAACTAAGAATAAATCTAAAGATGTCTTGGGGCCCAGAACTACTCTACAAAGTTAATGACCAAATTATCCCCAGCTTAAAAACTTAGAATGAGTCCACAGCCAGACGTTTACTCTGGGGCAGAAATCTAGTTCAGCCTATCCCAAATTCCCAGAAATATATCAAGCTCTGGAGCCCCTGCAAAACAAAGGATCTGTCAGCCTCTCCTCAGTATGAATTTTGGCCCTCAAGTCAGGCTTTTAATTTTGGCCCTCAAGTCAGGCTTTTAAGGAAGGTAGACTTCAAGTAGGGGAAAATCATTCCGAGGCACTCATTCTATGTTCACCAATATAGGTATTCCGAAAGACATCTAGAGTTAAGGAAGTAAATGAAACGCCCATGAATTTCTATTCCTTTTTTCTAATATATTTCACATTGATTTCGACGAAAATAAAAATGACATCAAAACAATTATCTATCATAAACAACATAATCATTTTTTAAACAGAATGTAGAGTTTCACAAAATAAAATACAGTAAAACTATTACTATAACAGAAATAAGGGGACCGCCACAAAATTTTAAATCTTCATTTTCTTCATATTCTGAATGAAAGATTTCTTCAGTAAGTAGGGATTCATTATATAAAACATTACTCCACATTAACTGTGGTCTTCTACTATCTTCCATGTGACAAATTTTATGAGAGATACATAAAATCCAGATATTGGCAATACCCAATTTTCCTTACCTTAAAAGTTATCAGTTCCACAATCTGTACTTGACCATAAAATAGTATACTGGTATTTGCCTTATGGAGAAAACCTTAAAGACTGTTTCCTAAGGTGGACCCAATGGGAGATTACACAGGTTTACATGAAACAAGGCAGTGAAAGAGTAGATTAATTCGGTCGGGCACAGCAGCTCACGCCTGTAATCCCAGCACTTTGGGAGGTCCAGGCGGACGGATCAACCTGAGGTCAGGAGTTCGAGACCAGCCTGGCCAACATGGTGAAACCCCGTCTCCACTAAAAAATACAAAAATCAGCTGGGCATGGTGGCACGCGCCTGTAATCCCAGCTACTCCGCAGGCTGAGGCAGGAGAGTCACTTGAACCCAGGAGGCGGAGGCTGCAGTGAGCCGAGATCGTGCCACTGCACTCCAGCCTGGGTGACAAGATCAAGACTCCGTCTTAAAAAAAAAAAAAAGTAGATTAATTCCTAGTAATTTCTAGTGATAAAGTATTTGGTCCTGTAATTTGCAACCTGTAATTTCTGTCCTCAACTTGACCTCTCCTCCAACAAATTACAGAACACTCAAGGTTACATATGATTCCTTCATCAGATTCTTTGAAAAGCAGAATATACCTAGTATAAAAACCAGAACTGTACTGGCTAAACCAAGATACTGTCCATTTTGTCCAAATACCTTCGATCCCTCAAACCCACTTCTTTTCTCCACAGTACGAAAAATCCAATTCCTAAATCCTGCCAACCCACTGCGAAAACCACTTCCAGGTTTTGAACAGGATATTCCCTTTGGCTAAGAACTGAATTACACCCAAGTCTTCAAAAAATAATCTAGTCACATGGCTCCAAACGGGCATTTCTTAAACAACTCATAAATGGCCTGTTTCACATGGAGGCTGTTACAGGACATTTCCAGGCATAATTAACAGGCATAATTAGGGCTATTCACACCAACAAAGTAACGTCACTATTACTGGCTATTAATCAGTATAAATTAATAGCCTTATGGCTGCTAATCAGTACGTGTTGGAAGCCTTGTGGTACTGAACCATACAATATGAAGACATTTACAAAAGTTAACTATGTTACCTGTAATATAAAAACACAGATTTAGTGATCAGTTACAATCTCTTTCCTCACAAAATCATACACTGCACATCTGTTATTGTGTTTAATTAACAGTTTCCCTTTGTTTCTTCTCTGTTCACCCTAATGAAAAACATCTGCTATTTTAAACAAAGAGTTGAAAGAGATAAGACAATTTAGAGAATCCATAAGTTGTGAGACACATAAGCCTTTCGTGTTCTCACCTTGAGAGACGAAAAGCCTTTCTACAAAGGCTGAACAAGAAAAGAAACGTACACAACTAACAGTCTTAACCTGCGCATTTTCCTATAAGTGAAAAGCTGAGGCAATTTCATGCCATTTAATTAAGCCTTAAAAGATAAATGCCTTTTAAATTTTTTAATTAATCCAGCTATTTACCTTAGTTCTTTACCACCCTTTGAAACACCATGCAGGGGTCCCAAGACTATCTTCCTCTTTTGATCCTGGAGTGGTGGACGAGGGAGTACGCGAGAACGAGAAAAACGAGTAAGCAAAGTAAGCGGTCCTAAGATTCTTCAAAATGTACAAGCAGCCCAGGGGCCGCCCATAAACTTGGAATAACCAAGAGATACTGCCGGAACCTCCCACGCAAAACAAAACGCTACCGTTTCGGAAAAAGTTTCCCGCGCCCCGCCCCCGACCTGGGCCTACACCGCTGCGTTCCTCTCCGAAACCCCCTAAACTCACAAGTGTCCTCCGGGAAGGGCTGAGCAGGGCCTACCCGCACTGCCCGCTCAGAAGTTCCAAGGCCCGAGCGGGGACGGCTGGGCGTACTCGGTCGTAGCTTTCTCCCGAATCAAAGGAGGTAGTGGTGGCCCGTGGGGCAGCTAGGCCCAGCTCCGACCCTGCCTGCGATCTAACCCCCGGCACGGCTGCCAGCGAAGGAGTAACACAATCAAAGATAGGGGTCGAAAGGATTTAGAAGGTTGGGGGCAGTGGCAAAAAGCGGAAGACCAAAAAGTCGCAGAAAAAGCCGCGTAGAAAACCCTGTCAAAGACACCCGGAAGATCGACGTGACCCCGGATGAGAATAGGCTGCGGGGAGCGAGAGGTCACACTTCCGGTAGCGCCGTACCTCCCGCCTTCTATGAGCGCTTTGCTTGAATGCGCAGGCGCAAGACAGCTGGCTTCGGAAGGAGATGGTTTCTTAATTGGTGCCAGCACCAGTTGGGAAAGTGTTAGGACTGTACTAGGAGGAGAGGGGAGTAGGCAGTCGCCGGAGGGCCACTTCTTGGGCCCCTTGTGTGAACTCACGTGCAGCTGTTCTAACTCTAACAAACGTTTTCCGTGGGTCCTTCATGTCTTGGCGGAGTGACTTGTCCCCAGGGAAGCCTTTCTTTAACCGGTGTTCCTCTACTCTTCTGCCCCGGAGCAACATTAAGCTTTATCTGTTCTTTTGCCCCTTCAGTAACCTGAGAGCGTCTTTGGAAGGAAAATGCTTCCTTTGGCCGAACGCGGTGGCTCACGCCTGTAATCCTAGCACTTTGACCGGCCGAGGCGGGCGGAGCACGAGGTCAGAAGTTCGAGACCAGCCTGGCCAACATGGTGAAACCCCATCTTTACTAAAAATACAAAAATTAGCTGGCATGGTGGCGCGCGCCTGTAATCCCAGCTACGCAGGAGGCCGAGGCTGGAGAGTCGCTTGAACCCGGGAGGCGGAGGTTGCAGTGAGCCGAGATCGAGCCACTGCACTCCATCCTGGGCGACAGAGCGAGACTTGGTCTCAAAAAAAAAACAAAAAAAAGAGCTTTCTTTAAAGCCCTGCCCATAGTAATAGCTGGCATTCACTAATTCGACCAATATTTATTGATACCGCCTCTTGAGTGAGCTTTAGTAGTTCGTAGAAATGTCTAAATTGTTTAATAATGCAAATCTGTTACCTGTATTCCTTTATTGTCCACTTAATGTCTATAAAATCTGACCCCTCTGGTTCCGAAATTGGTATTGTGTGTCTTCTTTTTTTCTGATCGACATGGCGAGGGGCCTCTCGATTTTACGAATCTCAAATCTCAAAGCCCGTTTTTGCTTTCTTGGATTTTCTCTACTGGTTTTCTCTTTTCTATTTTATTGATTTCTGCTCTTATGTTTATTGTTTCCTTTATTCTGCTATTTTTTAATTTTTAAATTTATTGTTTTGTTTTTCTAGTTTCTTAACTCAGAAACTGATGACCACTAATTTTAGATGTCTCTTGTTTCTACAGGCATTTGGTGTGATAAGTGTACCTCTATACTGTTTTAGCTACATCCCACATATTTTGATATATTGTATTTTCATTTTCCTTCATTTCAAAATACTTTGTAATTTCCCTATTGCTTTCTTTTTTTGACCATGGGTTTCTCGTGTTTTTCGTAAGTAGAGGAGTTTTCCGGATAGCTGCCTGTTACTGATTTCTGATTTAATCCCATTGTGATCAGAGAAGATGCTTCGTACAGTATTAATAATTTTAAACTTATTGACACTTGTTCTGTGGCCCAGAGTATAGTCTGTCTTGGTAAATATTCACTATGCATTTGAAATGAATGTGTTTTTTGCAGTTGTTGGATGGAGTGTTCTATAAATGTCAGTCATGTCAAGTTGGTTGATATTAGTGTTCAAATCTATATCCTTTCTGATTTACTCTCTACTTACTCTACTAATTATTGAGAGTATTGAAATTTCTGACTATTACTGGTTTTTTTCTATTGTAATTCTATCAATTTCTGCTTCATGTACTTTGAAACTCTGCTATTGGTTGCATAAACATAGTTACTCTCTTATTTGTATGAATTTATCCTTTACAAAAGCTTCATCATTATGAAATTATCCACTTTACAAATGACCCTCCTTTTTCCTGACAATGTTCTTTGCTCTGAAGTATATCTTGTCTGATAGTATTACAGCCACTTAGGCTTTCTTTTGTATGGTTTTAACATGGTATATATAAGAAAAACATAATTCCAATTCTACATAAAGTCCTCCAGAAAATTGAAGAGGAGGGAATACTTCCCAGCTTATTCTATAGGGCCAGCATTAAACTAATACCCAAACTCTAGATATTAAACAAGTATACTGTGGACCAATATCTTTCATAAGCATAATATGCACAATTCTAGTCACTTTTATTTCACAGTATATAAAAAAAGAATACATTATAGCCAAACAGAGGTTTATCCTAGGAATGCGAGGTTGAATTAGCATTTTATTGACCATAAAAGAGTATACTAGTACTTGTCTTATGGAGAAAACCTTAAAGACTGTTTCCTAAGGTGGACCCAATGAGAAATTACACAGGTTTACATGAGACAAAGCAGTAAAAGAGTAGATTATATAAAAAAAGATATATAAATATGTAAAAAATACATTTAAAAAGATAATACATTATAGGCCCAAACAGGGGCTTATCCTAGGAATGCAAGGTTGAATTAGCATTGGTAAATCAAGCAATATTTACAGACTAAAAAAGAAAAACCATTTGATAATCTCAATACATGCAGCAAATGCATTGGACAAAATCCAATATCCATTTCTAAGATTACAAGGAAACTTCCTCAACTTAATAGAGAGTGTCTATAAAAAGCATCACACTTAATGGTGAAGAATAACGCTTTCACCTTAAGATCAGGAACAAGGCAAGGATTTCTGCTCTGACAACTTTTGTTCAATATTGTACTGAGGATTCTGGTCTGTGCAATCAGGCAAGGGAAAAAAAGGCATTCAAATTAGAAAAGAAGTAAAACTGGTTTTATTTGTAGGTGACATGTTGAAAACTCTGGCACAAGATCTACAAAAAACTATCAGATCAAATAAATGACCAAAACTACAGGTCATAAAATCAATACACAAATGTCAATTGCATTTGTAGTACACTAGCAATGAACAATCTGAAATTGAAATTTAAAATACCATTTACAACAGCATCAAAAATACTTGAGGCATGCATCTGTAGTCCCAGCTACTTGAGAGGCTGAGGCAGAGAATCACTTGAGCCCAGGAGCATGATGGCATCATCATAGCTCACTGCAGCCCCAGAAAGAGAATGGAAAGACAAGCCAAAAACTGAGGCAGCTATTTGCAAATCATGTATCTGATAAGAATGTGTCTGTGTGTGGTTTTGTTTTGGTTTTTTTGTTTTGTTTTGTTTTGTTTTTGAGACAGGGTATCGCTGTGTCTCAATAGAGCTGGAGTATAGTGGTATGCTCATGGCTCACTGCTACCTCAACCTCCCAGGCTCAAGTGATCCTCCCACCTTAGCTTCCTTAGTAGCTGGGACTACAGGTGTGCAGCACCATGCCTGGTTAATTATTGTATTTGTTACAGAGAATGGAGTTTCCCCATGTTGCCCAGGCTGGTCTCAAATTCCTTGGCTCAAGCAATCCACCTGCCTCAACCTTTCTAAGTGCTGGGATTACAGGTGTGAGCCACCATTCCGGACCCTGGTAAAGAATTTGTATCCAGGCCGGGCGAGATGGCTCACGCCTGTAATCCCAGCACTTTGGGAGGCCGAGGCAGGTGGATCACAAGGTCAGGAGTTCGAGACCAGCCTCACCAATATGGTGAAACCCCGTCTCTACTAAAAGTACAAAAATTAGCCTGGCGTGGTGGCAGGCGCCTGTACTCCCAGCTGCTCAGGAGGCTGAAGCAGGAGAATCGCTTGAACCCAGGAGGCAGAGTTTGCAGTGAGCCAAGATCACACCATTGCACTCCAGCCTGGGTGACAGGGCAAGACTCCATCTCACAAAAAAAAAAAGAAAGAATTTATATCCAGAGTGTCTATTTTTTGAACTCTCATACCTCAATAATAACTCAAAAAACAAAAGGCCAAAAGGTTTGAAGAGACACTTCATCAAAGAAGCCATATATGGATGACAATAAAGGCATGAAAAGATATGCAGCATCATTAATCATTAGAAAAATACAGATTAAGAGAAAAATACAAATTAAGACCTCAACAACATACCCTACCCATTTAATGGTAAATTCCAAAAGACTAGTCATACCAAAAATTTGTCAGAACATAGAGCAACTGAAATTCATACACTACTAATGGGAATATGAAATGGTACAGCCACTTTGGAAAAAACTTAGGAAGTTTCTTAAAAGGGTAAGCATATGTTTGTTTGCATGTGATTCAGCCATTCCATCCCTAGGTATTTACTCAAAAGAAATGAAAGCACATGTCCACAGAAGGACTTGTACACAAATGTTCATAGCAATTGTATTTGTAATTGCCTATAATCCCAACGCTTTGGGAGACCAAGGCAGGAGGATTGCCTGAGGCCAGGAGTTGGAGACCAGCCTGAGCAACATGGTGAAACCCTGTCTCTATTAAAAATAAATAGCAATCTCAGCTACTAGGGAGGTTGAAGAAGGACAATCATGTGAGCTTGGGAGGTGGAGGCTGCAGTGAGCTATGATCGCACCACTGCACTCCAACCTGGATGACACAACAAGACCCTGTCTCAAAAAAAAAAAAAAAAAAAAATCCAACAATTTGGAGCACAAATACCCATTAACAGGAAAATGGGCTGAGAGTGGTTACACCCGTAACCTGAGCACATTGAGAAGCCAAGGTGGGAGGATTACTTGAGGCCAGGAGTTGGAGACCGGCCTGGCTACATAGTGAGACCCCCATCTCTACAAAAAAAATTAAAAATTTAGCCAGGCATGGTGGTATGTGCCTATACCAGGAGTATCCAATCTTTTGGCTTCTGTAGGTCACACTGGAAGAATTGTCTTGGGCCACACATAAAATACAATAGCTGATGAGCTCGAAAAAACAAAATTGGAAAGAAAATATCGTAATGTTTTAAGAAAGTTTACAAATTTGTGTTGGACTGCATTCAAAGCTGTCCTGGACCTTACGCGGCCTGTGGGCTGAGGTTTGGACAAACTTGCTCCTACCTACTAGAGAGGTTGAAGAGTGAGGATTCCTGGAGCCCAGGAGTTTGAAGCTGCAGAGCTCTGATTCGACCACTACAAGCAGAGTGAGACCCTATCTCTAAAAACAAAATTAAAAATAAATTTAAGATAAAAATTAAAACCAGGCTGGGCACCGTGGCTCATGCCTGTAATCCCAGCACTTTGGGAGGCCAAGGCGGGTGGATCACTTGAGGTCGGGTGTTCAAGACCAGCCTGACCAACATGGAGAAACCCCGTCTCTACTGAAAATACAAAAGTTAGCCGAGTAGGGTGGCGTATGCCTGTAATCCCAGCTACTCAAGAGGCTGACGCAGGAGAATCACTTGAACCAGGCGGCAGAGGTTGCGGTGAGCCGAGATCGTGCCATTGTACTCCAGCCTGGGAAACAAGAACAAAACTCCGTCTCAAAAAAAAAAAAAATTAAAACCAAGTAAATGGATAAACAATTCATGTTATATCCATACAGTACAATACTGCTCAGAATAAAAATAAATTACTGATACAAGCAATGATACATGGATTAATCTCGAAATAATTACGATCAGTGAAAGAAATCAAAAAGATTTTTTTAAAGTATCTATAATCCCATTTATATAAAATTTCAAAAAATGCAAACAAATCCTTAGTGAGAAAAGGCAGGTCAATGGCAGCCTGGAAGATGGGGGTGTAGGGGACCGGTAAGGGCAAAGAAGGACAGGAGGGAGAGATAAAAGGAATACAAGGAAACTTTTGGGAATGATACCCATGTTCATTATTTTGATTCTGGTAGTTTCATTTGTGTATATGTAAAAACATGTACAATCTATTATGTCTCAATTATACCTCAAAGAAGCTGTTAAAATTAAAAAGAAAAAAAGCTTTTGGTCCATGTTGCACTTTGGTTTTTGTTTTGGTTTGGTTTGGTTTGGTTTTTTTTTTTTTTTTTTTTTGAGACAGAGTCTCACTCTGTCACCCAGGCTGGAGTGCAGTGGCATGATCTTGGCTCACTGCAACCTCTGCCTCCCGGGTTCAAGCAATTCTCCTGCCTTAGCCTCCATTACAGGCACCCACCATCAAGCCTGGCTAATTTTTGTGTTTTTAGTAGAGATGGAGTTTCTCCAGGTTGGCCAGGCTGGTGTCAAACTCCTGGCCTCAGGTGATCGCCCACCTCAGCCTCCGAAAGTGCTGGGATTGCAGACACAAGCCACCGCACCTGACCCCATGTTGCACTTTGAATAAATCTCAAACCATGCATGATTTGTGATGTTACACTCGTCATTTAGAAATATTGGTTCACTGACTTATGCAGATCTTCCAAATCTTGACACATTTTATCTTACATTATCAAACACACCACATTTGTTAATATCACTTCCAATCTCATCAGAAGAGTCTTTAATTTGTTTTTGTTTTTTTTTTTTTTTGAGACAGAGTCTCACTCTGTTGCCCAGTGGGGAGTGCAGTGACGCGATCTTGGCTCACTGCAACCTCCGCCTCCCGGGTTCAAGCAATTCTCCTTCCTCAGGCTCCCGAGTAGCTGGGACTACAGGTACGCACCACCACGTCCGGCTAATTTTTTTTTTTTGCATTTTTAGTAGAGATGGGGTTTCACCATGCTGGTCAGGCTGGTCTCGAACTGCTGACCTCAGATGATCTGCCCACCTCAGCCTCCCAGAGTGTTAGGATTACAGGTGTGAGTCACCACACCCGGCCAGAATCTTTAAGTATTTGGAAGCAATCAAGATCACAGTAGTGATGATGCAACCTTTACCAAATTGTTATTTTTGCTTGAAAGTTCAGTTACGTCAATGTCAACAAATAGATGTTATTTATTGTCATGAAAATGTTTTCCAAGCACCTAAGTCTGAATAACCAGCTTGTCTGTCAATAGATCTTTTAATTAAAATGGTGTTTCATGATAAAATCAGTGAGTTCAGCCTGCAACTCATTCCCACAAGTGCTTAGAGAAAAACACTTGTTTGAGAGTTCTTTGGTATGCAGGAGAAGTGCTTTATAAATGCTTTTTTTCATACAGAATATTTTAAGAGACGTATATTCACGGGTAAAAACAATCCAATTTGCAGTTTTCATTGCTTCATTAAGAACATTCTTAAATAAAATTGGAAGTTTTTTTAAAACTGCAAGTGAATGGCAGTGAAGAATATAAGGATTTTTTTTTTTTTATACTTTAAGTTCTAGGGTACATATGCATAACATGCAGGTTTGTTACATATGTATACTTGTGCCATATTGGTGTGCTGCACCCATCAACTCGTCAGCACCCATCAATTCATCATTTATATCAGGTATAACTCCCAATGCAATCCCTCCCCCCTCCCCCCTCCCCATGATAGGCCCTGGTGTGTGATGTTCCCCTTCCCGAGTCCAAGTGATCTCATTGTTCAGTTCCCACCTATAAGTGAGAATATGTGGTGTTTGGTTTTCTGTTCTTGTGATAGTTTTCTAAGAATGATGGTTTCCAGCTGCATCCATGTCCCTACAAAGGACGCAAACTCATCCTTTTTTATGGCTGCATAGTATTCCATGGTGTATATGTGCCACATTTTCTTAATCCAGTCTGTCACAGATGGACATTTGGGTTGATTCCAAGTCTTTGCTATTGTGAATAGTGCTGCAATAAACATACGTGTGCATGTGTCTTTATAGCAGCATGATTTATAATCATTTGGGTATATACCTAGTAGTTGGATGGCTGGGTCATATGGTACATCTAGTTCTAGATCCTTGAGGAATTGCCATACTGTTTTCCATAATGGTTGAACTAGGACTATTAATTTGTATCAATGGTATTCAACTGTAGGCAATTTTGTCCTCAGGACATTTGGCAATGTCTGGAGACATTTTTGGCTAGCACAACTTGGAGGAGAGAGTTACTACTGACATCTAATGAGTAGAAACCATGGATTCTGCTAAACATCCTAACAATGCATAGGACAGTGCTCCCGCGTCCACCGAAAAATATTATCAGCCTAATATTCTATTATATGGGTATACTACACTTTGTTTATCTGTTCATCTGATGATGGACATTAGCATTGTTTCTACTTTTTGGCTATTATAAATAGTGCTGCTATGAACATTGATATGGTTTGGCTTCCCTCCTTCCCCCACAAATCTCATCTTGAATTATAATCCCCAGTTGTTGAGGGAGGAACCTGCTGGAAGGTGATTGGATCATGGGGGCAGTTTTTCCCAGGCTATTCTTGTGACAGTGAGTGAGTTTTCATGAGATCTCATGGTTTTATAAGTGTTTGGCAAGTTCCTCCTTCACTCGCTCTTCTTCCTCCTGCCAGCATGTGAAGAAGGCTCTTGCTTTGCCTTCACCTTCCACCATAAATGTAAGTTTCCTCAGGCTCCTGCACCCATGTGGAACTGTGAGGCAACTAAACCTCTTTCCTTTATAAATTACCCAGTCTCGGATATTTCTTTATAGCAGTGTGAGAACAGACTAATGCAAACATTCATGTATAAGTTTCTATTTAAACATGTTTTCAGCTATCTTGGGTATATACCTAGGAGTTAAATTGTTAGATCATAGGGTAACACTATGTTTAATTTTTTGAGGAACTACCAAACTGTTTCCCAAAGTGGCCGCACTATTTTACATTAACATCAGCAGCCTATGAGTGTTTCGGTTTCTCCACATCCTCATCAATGCTTATAATTGTCTTTTTTCTTATAACAATCTTGGTAGTTGTAGAGTGGTATCACATTGTGATCTGCAATAGTTTGCTTTTGAACTATCAAAGCCAATCTTAACACAAAAAACAGTAACTAAATTCTTAGCATTTTTTTTTTTCTTTTTTGAGACAGAGTCTCACTCTGTCACCAGGCTGGAGTGCAGTGGCATGATCTTGGCCCACTGCAATCTCTGTCTCCCAGGTTCAAGTGATTCTCCTGCCTCAGCCTCCTGAACAGTTGGGATTACAGGCACGTGCCACCACGCCCAGCTAATTTTTGTATTTTTAGTAGAGACGGGGTTTCACCATGTTGGCCAGGATGGTCTCCATCTCCTGATATCAGGTGATCCACCCACCTCAGCCTCCCGAAGTGCTGGGATTATAGGCATGAGCATGAGCTACTGCGCCCAGGCAATTCTAAATATTTTTATATAGTTTTGACATCATGATCCCTGAAAATGTCTGTGGATCACATTTTGAAAATGGCTTAAGGAGGTAGGGTATTGCAGATGCCCTGAAAGAATTGATAGTAGAGAGATTTATTGGGAGCTTACTATATGCCAAGCACCTTGCTAAGCACTTTACATCAATTACCCTTTATAATCTGATTAACAGCCCTGTAATAGAGCTACTATAATTATCTCCAATTTATGGGTGAGAACACTGAATCTCCAGCCAAGCAACTTGCTCAATGTCCCACAAATAATGCCAAAGACAAGCTCTGAATCTAGAGATAGCCTGACTCCGGCAACTCTATGCCTTCTCCCCCAGCAGAGCGTAGCCTCCTCCCACACTCAACCCCAAACTTTGGGGCAGAATCAGCAAAGAAGTGTAGTAGTGAGGAACTTGAGGACTTTTGATGTGGTTTTTATGATTTTTAATTTTGTATTTGGCATGCAAGTTCTTCTGTGATTTGCAATCATTCTACAGCTAATTCTAGGTTCCTTCATCCTGGATTTATTAATTTGCATCCCCATTCCCATATACCCAACATGCTTCTGTTATGTCTGTTGAAAATGTTGCTTTTTCAAAAGGAGATAGGAGTGGGGAGGCAGATTGTTTAGAGAGACGCTGACAATCACCAGCCTACAGGGCTCTCTTGGCCCAGAAGAGGGAAGATAGAAGAATATACCCACTGAGAAAACTGGAAGGAATTTACAAGACCTGGGAGCTCTACTTCCTTTGTGCGTGAGTGCGCATTGGTACAGTCATACGTCCTTGTCTCTTCTCGGCATTCACTTCATAGAGAACCTGAACTAACTGAACGAGCTCAGAGGGTTCAGGGGAACCTTTCCTTGAAGAGTAGAAGTTAGGTGAAAATTTGAGATAAGAAAGAAAACAGACCTGAGATAAGCAGGAGCTTGGCACAATGCCTGCCACATGGTTGGTACTCCATAAACATTGCTCGACCAAATGGGATGCAAAGCACTTTATGTACACATGTAATTATTCCTCACAACCAGTTTTACAAAAGGAGTTCCATTATTTCCCCTGTTTTACAAATGGCAAAGCTGAGGATAAGAGCTATAAAGTAAACTGCTCAAGGCCTGACAATAGTTTAAAGGTACAGCTAGGCTACAAACAGGTTTGTTTTCAAGTCTGTTATTTTTAACTGCTTAACTACCAAGTTATACTGGCTCCCTTCAGAGCAATTGAAAACAGGCTTTGAAAAGAAAATGGTCAGCCTCAGTGGTTCATGCCTGTAATCCCAGCACTTTGGGAGGCTGAAGGGGATTGGATCACCTGAGACCAGGAGTTCGAGACCTGTCTGGCCAACATGGCAAAATCCCATCTCTAAAATACAAAAATTAGCCAGGTATAGTGGTGGGTGCCTGTCATCCCAGGTACTCGGGAGGCTGAGGCAGGAGAATCGCTTGAATTGTTGTCTAGGCTGGAGTGCAATGGCACGATCTCGGCACACTGCAACCTCCCAAGGCAGAGAGAGGAGGTTGCCTGGGCAACAAGAGGGAAACTAAGGAAACTCCATCTTAAAAAAAAAAAAAGACTGGGTGCAGTGGCTCACACCTGTAATCCCAGCACTTTGGGAGGCCGAGGTGGGCAGATCACGAGGTCAGGAGATCAAGACCATCCTGGCTAACACAGTGAAACCCCGTCTCTCACAGTGAAAAATATAAAAAATTAGCTGGGCCATGGTGGCACGTGCCTGCAGTCCCAGCTACTCAGGAGGCTGAGGCAGGAGAATCACTTGAACCTGGGAGGCAGAGGTTGCAGTGAGCCGAGATCATGCCACTGTACTCCAGCGTAGGTGACAGAGAGAGACTCTGTCTCAAAATATATATATATATATATATAATATGCATATATATAAAATATATATATATGTGTATGTATAAAATATATATATATAATTAGCCAGGTGTGGTGGCACATGCCTGTAATCCCAGCTACCTGAGGCAGGAGAATCACTTGAACCCGGCAGGTGGAGGTTGCAATGAGCCAAGATCATGCTATTGCACTCCAGCCTGAGTGACACAGCAAGATTCCGTAATAAAAAAAAAAAGAAAGAAAGAAAGAAATAAAAGAAAACGTGTTCATAGGAATTCAAAACATACTACTGCACAAGCTACCTCTAATGAATTTTTTATATAACAATCTCAGCTAATGACAATAGAGTATAAAAGCTAAGACACAGTTTGGCAATTATCTGTACTCCTCATTTTACATGTAAAAAAAAGATGTATTAAAGATAGAAAAGGAAATAAATTAATATGCACTACATCATTTTAAGTATGTCAGCATGTAATTGTAATTTCTTTTTTTTTTTTTTTTTTGAGACAGAGTCTCGCTCTCTTGCCCAGGCTGGAGTGCAGTGGCTGGATCTCAGCTCACTGCAAGCTCCGCCTCCCGGGTTCACGCCATTCTCCTGCCTCAGCCTCCCGAGCAGCTGGGACTACAGGCGCCCACCACCACGCCCGGCTAGTTTTTTGTATTTTTTAGTAGAGACGGGGTTTCACCGTGTTAGCCAGGATGGTCTCGATCTCCTGACCTCGTGATCCGCCCGTCTCAGCCTCCCAAAGTGCTGGGATTACAGGCTTGAGCCACCGCGCCCGGCCCGCATGTAATTTCAACTTAGATATTGCCTGAGAACAGACAACACAATCAAAGAAGGCAATTGCAAATTCTACATGACTATACTGTGATCATAGTTCTCCATTCATTCACCTGGAAAGAATCTCTGGAAATTTCAAGTTGAAATTACTGCCGTCAGGAATTACTATAATAAAGTATAAATTTGAGTACCCATTAGGTGGGGTGGGTATTAAATAGAATTTATTGTTTTCTAAGACTGTTAAAAGAATGAAGACTTCTTGGATAAAAATTAGAAAACACAGAAATGTATTAAGAAAAAAAGTAAATAAATAAAATTCAGTGTGGGTGCAATAGCTCACACCTGTAATGCCAGCACTTTGGGAGGCTGAGGCAGGATGATCACTTGAGGCTAGGAGTTTGAGATCAGCCTGGCCAACATGATGAAACTCCATCTCTACTAAAAAAATACAAAAATTTGCTGGGCACAGTGGTACATGCCTGTAATCCCAGCCACTTGGGAGGCTGAGGCACAAGAATTCCTTGAACCCAGGAGGTGGAAATTCCAGTGAGCTGAAATCGCACCACTGCACTCCAGCCAGGGCAACAGAGCAAGACTCTGTCTCAAAAAAAAAAAAAAAAAAGAACAAGAAAATAAATTCAAAAGATCATTAGAAACTACTATAAGCAACTATATGCCGATAAGTTGGAAAACCTGGAAAAATGGATAAATTCCTAGGCACATACAACCTACCAAGGTTGAACCATGAAGAAATCCGAAACCTAAAAAAAAACAATAACAAATAATGAGATTGAACCCATAACAAAGTCTCCCAGCAAAGAAAACCCTGGGAGCTGATGGCTTCATTGCTGAATATTGCCAAACATTTAAAGAAGAACTAATACCAATCCTATTAAAATTATTCCAAAAAACAGAAGCAGAGGGAATACTTCCAAACTCATTCTACAAGGCCAGTATTACTCTGATACCAAAACCAGACAAAGACACATTAAAAAAAACAAACAAACTACAGGCCAATATCTCTGATGAATATTGATGCAAAAATCCTCAACAAAATGCTAGCAAACCAAATTCCAAAACACATTAAAAAACTCATTCATCATGACCAAGTGGGATTTATCCCAGGGATGCAAGGATGTTTCAACATATGCAAATCAGTCTCTCTGATACATCATATGAACAGAATGAAGGACAAAAACCATATTATCATTTTGATTGGTGCTGAAAAATCATTTTATAACATTCAACATTCCTTCATGGTGAAATTCTTTAAAAAAAAAAAAAAAAAAAAAAACAGGTGTGGAAGAGACATATCCCAACACAATAAAAGCCATATATGACAAACCTATAGCTAGTATCATTCTGAAAGAAAAAAAAAAAAACAAAAACTGAAAGCCTTTCCTCTAAGACCTGGAGTACAACAAGGATGGTCACTTTCACCACTGTTATCCAACATAGTACAGGAAGTCCTAGCTAGAGCAATCAGACAACAAAGAAATAAAGGGCATCCACATTGGAATGGAAAAAGTAAAATCATCCTTGTTTGCAGATAATATGGTCTTATATTTGGAAGAAAACTAAAGACTTCACCAAAAAAATTATTAGAATCATTAAGCAAATTCAGTAAAGTTGCAGGATACAAAGTCAATATAGTATACAAAAATCAGTAGCATTTCTACATGCCATAAATCAGTACCATTTCTGTATGCCAACAGCAAACAATCTGAAAAAGAAATCAAGAAAGTAATCCCATTTATGATAGCTACAAATAAAATACCTATGAATAAATTTAACCAAAGAAGTAAAGGATCTCTAAAAGGAAAGCTGGAAAACATTGATGCAAGAAATGGAAAAGGACACACACCAAAAAATGGAAAAAATATTTCATGTTCATGGATTGGAAGAATCAATATTGTTCAAATGTCCATACTACACAAAGCAATCTACAGATTCAAAGCAATCTACAGATTCAATGCAATCCCTATCAAAATATCTGTGACATTCTTTATGGAAACGGAAAAAATAATACTCATATTTATATGGAACCACAAGAGACTCAGAATAGCCAAAGCCATCCTGAGCAAAAAGAACAAAACTGAAGGAATCACATTGTCTGACTTCAAATTACACTACAGAGCTATAGTAACCAAACAGCATGGTACTGACATAAAAACAGACACATAGACCAATGGAACAGAATAGAGAACCTCAAAATAAATCCATACATCTACAGCAAACTCATTTTCTACAAAGGCATCGAGAACATACACTGCGGAATGGACAGTCTCTTCAATAAACAGAGGTGGGAAAACTGGACATTCATATGCAGAAGTATAAAACTAGACCCCATCTCTCACCATATACAAAATATCAAATGAAAATGGATTAAAGACTTAAATCTAAGACCTCAAATTATGTAACCACTACAAGAAAACATTGGGGAGACTCTCCAGGACATTGGTCTGGGCAAAGGTTTCTTAAGTAATACTCCACAAGCGCAGGCAACCAAAGCAAATGGACAAATGGGATCATATCAGGTTAAAAGCTTCTGCACAACAAAGGAAACAATCAACAAAGTGAAGAGACAACCCACAGAATGGGAGAAAATATTTGCAAACTATTCATCTCACAAGGGATTAATAGCCAGAATATATAAGGAGCTCAAACAACTCTACAGAAAAAAAATCTAATAATCCGATTACAACATGGACAGAAGATCTCAACAGACATTTCTCAAAAAAAAAAAGGCATACAAAGAGCAAACAGGTATACGCAAAGCTGCTCAACATCACTGATCACCAGACAAAGACAAAACTACAATGAGGTGTCATCTCACCCCAGTTAAAATGGCTTTTATCCAAGACAGGCAGCAACAAATCCTGGCAAGGAAACCCTCATACGCTGCTGGTGGGAATGTAAATTAGTACAGCCACTATGAAGAACAGTTTGGAGGTTTCCCCAAAAAAAACTAAAAAAGGACTACCATATGATCCAGCAGTTCCATTCCTAGGTATACACCCCAAAGAAGGGAAATCAGAATACTGCGATATCTGCACTCCTATGTTTATTGTGGCACTATTCACAATAGCCAAGATTTGGAAGCAACCTAAATGTTCATCAACAGACGAATGGATGAAGAAAATGTCATGCATATACCCAATGGAGTGCTATTCAGCCAAAAAAAAAGAGAGATCATGTCATTTGCAACAACATGGATTGAACTGGAGGACATCATGTTAAGTGAAATAAGCCAGGCACAGAAAGAAAACCTTCACGTGTTCTCACTCATTTGTGGAAGCTAAAAATTAAATCAATTCATGGAGATAGAGGTAGAATGATAATGATGGGTAGGAAACAGTCTGGAAAGGGGAGTGGGGGCAGGAAAGTGGGGATGGTTAATGGATACAACACTATAGTTAGATAGAATGAATAAAAGCTAGTGTTTGATAGAGCAACAGAGCGATTGCAGGCAATGATTTTTTTTTTTTTTTTTTTTTTAGATGGAGTATTGCTCTTGTTGCCCAGGCTAGAGTGCAATGACGCAGTCTTGGCTCACCGCAACCTCCACCTCCCAAGTTCAAGTGATTCTCCTGCCTCAGCCTCCCAAGTAGCTGGGATACAGGCATGGGCCACCACACCCAGCCAATTTTGTATTTTTAATAGAAACGGGGTTTCTCCATGTTGGTCAGACGGGTCTCAAACTCCTGACCTCAGGTGACCCACCACCTCAGCCTCCCAAAATGCTGCGATTACAGGTGTGAGCCACTGCGCCCGGCTTGCAGTCAACAATAATTTATTGTACATTTTTAAATAACTTAAAGTGTATGTTGGGGCCAGGTGTAGTGGCTCATGCCTGTAATCCCAACACATTGGGAGTCCAAGGCAGGCAGATCAGATCAAGAGATCCAGACCATTCTGGCCAACATGGTGAAACCCCATCTCTACTAAACATACAAAGATGAGCCAGGCGTGGTGGCATGTGCCTGTAGTCCCAGTTACTTAGGAGGCTGAGGCAGGAGAATCGCTTGAACCTGGGAGGCCAAGGTTGCAGTGAGCCGAGATAGCACCACTGCACTCCAGCCTGGTGACAGAGCAAGACTCCGTCTCAAAAAGAAAAAAAAGAGTATGTTGGAATGTTTGTAACACAAGAAATGATAAATGCTTGAGGTCGGGGATGCTCCATTTACTCTGATGTGATTATTACACATTGTATGTCTGTATCAAAATATCTCATCTACACTATAAATATAAACACCTACTAAGTAGCCATAAAAATAAAAAAAAAAGAATCAAAATAAGTGCAAATTGATATCTCAATTTTTCTTTCTTTTTTTGTCATCAAGGGATATTTATTGAACATATGATTCAATGTGGCCCAGAAAATATCACAGTTCTTAACTTTTATTACTTTGAAAACTGAAAGGAATCATACAATTTAAGATAGTATTCTAGGGAGGGGGGAGGGATTGCATTGGGGAGTTATACCTGATATAAATGATGAATTGATGGGTGCTGACGAGTTGATGGGTGCAGCACACCAACATGGCACATGTATACATATGTAACCTGCACGTTATGCACATGTACCCTAGAACTTAAAGTATAATAAAAAAAAAAAAAGATAGTATTCTAAAGAATTCAGACTATAAGACAAATTCTGCAATTAAAAGAGTTATTTACTAGGCAATGAGAATCTAAAAATAATCTTTCTCAGTGGTAAGTTCCAAATAACTAGGTAGAATAACTGCAATTAATAAAAGTAACAAAAAAGAATAACTGCAATTAAATGAGTTAGTTTGACCAAAATAAGGCTTCTCACTGAACTAATAGTCCCTTTTAGGTTAGCATTTGATTTTCCTAAGCTGAGTCCTAAAATTATACCAGTCTGTAGACTTTTTATGGTTATGTAAAGGTTAATAAATTCTAGGGCTATGTAAAAGAATAAAATCAATATCATAAACACAAATGTTTCAGTAAGGATATGTTTCACATTAGTCACTTTTATCTTGTTTCTTCTTCCTAAGAAGGTCTTCATTCATTCATTCATTTGTTCATTCAGTTGATCAACAGATATTTAGTACTGAACACCACCAATTCGCCAGATTCTGGTCTATGCCAATAGCTACATCAAGAATATCACCATGTGGGAGGTGGAGGTGGCAGTAATGAAAACCTGAATATAAAAGGTAACTAAATAGAAAAAAGCTCAAAATTCAAGATGAAACAAGTTGTATGTGAACAAGGTTAGACCTCAAGAGCTAGAAAAATGTCATCAAGGAGCAAGGTTTCATCCAAAAAAACCTTTCCTCAAAAGATAAAGTGAAGAAAAGGGCTGAGCCAGGCGCGGTGGCTCACGCCTGTAATCCCAGCACTTTGGGAGGCAGTCGGATCACGAGGTCAAGAGATTAAGACCATCCTGGCCAACATAGTGAAACCCCATCTCTATTAAAAATACAAAAAGTAGCTGGGTGTGGTGGGACAGGCCTGTAGTCTCAGCTACTTGGGAGGCTGAGGCAGGAGAATCGCTTGAACCCGGGCAGCGGAGGTTGCAGTGAGCCGAAATCATGCCACCGCACTCCAGCCTGGGTAACATAGCGAGACTCCGTCTCAAAAGAAAAGAAAAGAAAAGCTCTGGAAGAAAAGTGAATTAATTGTACAGAAAGGTAATTCTCATGGGTATCAGATTTCTTTTTTTTCTTTTTTTTTGAGAGGGGAGTCTCACTCTTGTCACCCAGGCTGGAGTGCGATGGCATGATCTCGGCTCACTGTGACCTCTGCCTCCCAGGTTGAAGTGATTCTACTGCCTCAGCCTCCTTAGTAGCTGGGATTACAAGCACCCACCACCACACTCAGCTGACTTTTGTATTTTTAGTAGAGACGGGGTTTCACCATGTTGGCCAGGCTGGTCTCGAACTCTTGACCTCAAGTGATCCACCCACCTCGGCCTCCCAAAGTGCTGGGATTACAGGCGTGAGCCACCTTTCATGGCCCAGGTATCAGAATTTAATGCTTCTGTTTCTAAATGTTTCTATTTGTCTTCTGCCTAGCTTTATACCACACTCTCTTCTCTTACAATTTCTTCTTAAGGAAGTTCCACTCAGATAAGAATTTTTTAGGTTCGTACTAACCAGATGGCTTTTTCTAATCTTCCCCAGAAAAATGCAAAGCAGAGTTTGAAACTAACACTGCCACCTACAAGTAAGTACTTTGAAAAGAAAAAAGACTGAAATACCAATCATCTGGGTAGATGTCCAAGCTGCCAGAAATCTAAGAATAGGGCTTTAGAATGGGGTTTACAGAAAATAGAAATGTGATTAAAATAAAATAAGGAAAGAAAAAGAACTTCAAAGTCTTGACATCATTCAAAAACAAAAAGTCTATTTGCCTTTGTATTTTATCTCTATATTCGCTATATCATTGCAGCCATTGCCCCAGATCCTTGGGCAAGTTACTTTTAACATCTCTGCATCTCCCTTTCCTCATCTGCATGAAGATAATAATAGTACTTACCTCTTTGTTGAGGATTACATTCTTAATCTTATTAAGAATTTAGTGTTAATTATGAATACCTAGTATTATTAATACTGCGTTAATAAGAATTTAATAGTACCTATTAAGAATGATTGAATTTCAATTCAGAGACCTAGTCCATCTTTTCTTGAGTATTATTATGTTTAGCCTTAACCATCACTAATACCCATGACTCCTTAACTCCCACCACCAGCCCCCCGCACCTGGTAAAAAAACTTACCAGACCCTTTGTTTTCCAGTGAAACTGTGAATATGCATACGATCACCAAGTAGGAATTATTCTCTTATTCACTGTGAAATGTGTACCTGAACAATATGGTTGCTACCATAAGGAGAGAACCTGAAGCTGGACTTCAGCATTAATGCTGATAAAGTAGGTCTCTAAAAAATAATTACTGAGTTGGGCTAGGCCCGGTGGCTCACGCCTGTAATCCCAGCACTTTGGGAGGCCGAGGCAGGCAGATCATGAGGTCAGGAGATGGAGACCATCCTGGCTAACAAGGTGAAACCCCATCTCTACTAAAAATACAAAAGCCGAGCGTGGTAGTGAGCATCTGTAGTTGCAGCTACTCGGGAGGCTGAGGCAAGAGAATGGCGTGAACCCAGGAGGCAGAGCTTGCAGTGAGCCGAGATCACACTACTTCACTTCAGCCTGGGCGACAGAGCGAGACTCTGTCTCAAAAAAATTTTTAAAAAGGAAAAAAGAAAAGAAAAAGAAATAATTGCTGGGTTGGCCAGGGTGGTGGCTCACGCCTTTAATCCCAGCACTTTGGGAGACCGAGGCGGGCGGATCACGAGGTCAAGAGATCCAGACCATCCTGGCCAACATGATGAAACCCCATCTCTACTAAAAACACAAAAATTAGCTGGACATGGTGTTGCGCGCCAGCCCCAGCTACTCGGGAGGCTGAGGCAGGAGAATTGTTTGAACCCGGGAGGCGGAGGTTGCAGTGAGCCAAGATCGTGCCACTGCACTCCAACCTGGGCAACGGAGTGAGACTCTGCCTCAAAAAAAAAAAAAAAGAAATGATTGCTGAGTTGAATTTTTAGATTTTAGTTTCAGCAATTGCAGAATTCAATGAATGGCTCCAAATTCTAAACACATACCAAAAATATATGTCTTGATATGAAAATTATACTTAATGAACTTTGGAGGCCAGTTTCTTTTAGCTATTGCAGCATGGAAGTCACTTGAGCTTGATCCTCCAAGAAATAACTTGATGTTTTGGGGAGGAGGATAAATAGGACTGAGGCAAAGGGGATACAAGGAATGCTGAATACAATGAATTGTGCCAGTGCACTACCCAGATGATGCCATGCTGGCAAATAATTAATATTTTTTTTATTTATTTATTTTTTTTATTTTTTTATTATACTTTAAGTTCTAGGGTACATGTGCATAACGTGCAGGTTTGTTACATATGTATACATGTGCCATGTTGGTGTGCTGCACCCATCAACTCGTCAGCACCCATCAATTTATCATTTATATCAGGTATAACTCCCCAATGCAATCCCTCCCCCCCCCATGACAGGCCCCATTATGTGATGTTCCCCTTCCCGAGTCCAGGTGAGCTCATTGTTCAGTTCCCACCTATGAGTGAGAACATGCGGTGTTTGGTTTTCTCTTCTTGTGATAGTTTGCTAAGAATGATGGTTTCCAGCTGCATCCATGTCCCTACAAAGGACGCAAACTCATCCTTTTTTATGGCTGCATAGTATTCCATGGTGTATATGTGCCATATTTTCTTAATCCAGTCTGTCACTGATGGACATTTGGGTTGATTCCAAGTCTTTGCTATTGTGAATAGTGCCGCAATAAACGTACGTGTGCATGTGTCTTTGTAGTAGAATAATTTATAATCCTTTGGGTATATACCCAGCAGTGGGATGGCTGGGTCATATGGTACATCTAGTTCTAGATCTTTGAGGAATTGCCATACTGTTTTCCATAATGGTTGAACTAGTTTACAATCCCACCAACAGTGTAAAAGTGTTCCTATTTCTCCACATCCTCTTCAACACCTGTTGTTTCCTGATTTTTTAATGATTGCCATTCTAACTGGTGTGAGATGATATCTCATTGTGGTTTTGATTTGCATTTCTCTGATGGCCAGTGATGATGAGCATTTTTTCATGTGTCTGTTGGCTATATGAATGTCTTCTTTTGAGAAATGTCTGTTCATATCCTTTGCCCACTTTTGGATGGGGTTGTTTGTTTTTTTCTTGTATATTTGTTTGAGTTCTTTGTAGATTCTGGAAATTAGCCCTTTGTCAGATGAGTAGGTTGCAAAAATTTTCTCCCATTCTGTAGGTTTCCTGTTCACTCTGATGGTAGTTTCTTTTGCTGTGCGGAAGCTCTTTAGTTTAATTAGATCCCATTTGTCAATTTTGGCTTTTGCTGCCGTTGCTTTTGGTGTTTTAGACATGAAGTCCTTGCCCATGCCTATGTCCTGAATGGTACTACCTAGATTTTCTTCTAGGGTTTTTATGGTATTAGGTCTAATATTTAAGTCTCTAATCCATCTTGAATTAATCTTCGTATAAGGAGTAAGGAAAGGATCCAGTTTCAGCTTTCTACTTATGGCTAGCCAATTTTCCCAGCACCATTTATTAAATAGGGAATCCTTTCCCCATTTCTTGTTTTTGTCAGGTTTGTCAAAGATCAGATGGTTGTAGGTGTGTGGCATTATTTCTGAGGACTCCGTTCTGTTCCATTGGTCTATATCTCTGTTTTGGTACCAGTACCATGCTGTTTTGGTTACTGTAGCCTTGTAGTATAGTTTGAAGTCAGGTAGCGTGACGCCTCCAGCTTTGTCCTTTTGACTTAGGATTGTCTTGGCAATGCGGGCTCTTTTTTGGTTCCATATGAACTTTAAAGCAGTTTTTTCCAATTCAGTGAAGAAACTCATTGGTAGCTTGATGGGGATGGCATTGAATCTATAAATAACCTTGGGCAGTATGGCCATTTTCACGATATTGATACTTCCTATCCATGAGCATGGTATGTTCTTCCATTTGTTTGTGTCCTCTTTGATTTCACTGAGCAGTGGTTTGTAGTTCTCCTTGAAGAGGTCCTTTACATCCCTTGTAAGTTGGATTCCTAGGTATTTTATTCTCTTTGAAGCAATTGTGAATGGAAGTTCATTCCTGATTTGGCTCTCTGCTTGTCTGTTACTGTTGTATAAGAATGCTTGTGATTTTTGCACATTAATTTTGTATCCTGAGACTTTGCTGAAGTTGCTTATCAGCTTAAGAAGATTTTGGGCTGAGACAATGGGGTTTTCTAAATATACAATCATGTCATCTGCAAACAGGGACAATTTGACGTCTTCTTTTCCTAACTGAATACCCTTGATTTCTTTCTCTTGCCTGATTGCCCTAGCCAGAACTTCCAACACTATGTTGAATAGGAGTGGTGAGAGAGGGCATCCCTGTCTTGTGCCAGTTTTCAAAGGGAATTTTTCCAGTTTTTGCCCATTCAGTATGATATTAGCTGTGGGTTTGTCATAAATAGCTCTTATTATTTTGAGGTATGTTCCATCAATACCGAATTTGTTGAGCGTTTTTAGCATGAAGGGCTGTTGAATTTTGTCAAAAGCCTTTTCTGCATCTATTGAGATAATCATGTGGTTCTTGTCTTTGGTTCTGTTGATATGCTGGATTACGTTGATTGATTTGCGAATGTTGAACCAGCCTTGCATCCCAGGGATGAAGCCCACTTGATCATGGTGGATAAGCTTTTTGATGTGCTGCTGAATCCGGTTTGCCAGTATTTTATTGAGGATTTTTGCATCGATGTTCATCAGGGAGATTGGTCTAAAATTCTCTTTTTTTGTTGTGTCTCTGCCAGGCTTTGGTATCAGGATGATGTTGGCCTCATAAAATGAGTTAGGGAGGATTCCCTCTTTTTCTATTGATTGGAATAGTTTCAGAAGGAATGGTACCAGCTCCTCCTTGTACCTCTGGTAGAATTCAGCTGTGAATCCATCTGGTCCTGGGCTTTTTTTGGTGGGTAGGCTATTAATTGTTGCCTCAATTTCAGAGCCTGCTATTGGTCTATTCAGGGATTCAACTTCTTCCTGGTTTAGTCTTGGGAGAGTGTACGTGTCCAGGAAATTATCCATTTCTTCTAGATTTTCTAGTTGATTTGCGTAGAGGTGTTTATAGTATTCTCTGATGGTAGTTTGTATTTCTGTGGGGTCGGTGGTGATATCCCCTTTATCATTTTTTATTGCGTCTATTTGATTCCTCTCTCTTTTCTTCTTTATTAGTCTTGCTAGCGGTCTGTCAATTTTGTTGATCTTTTCAAAAAACCAACTCCTGGATTCATTGATTTTTTGGAGGGTTTTTTGTGTCTCTATCTCCTTCAGTTCTGCTCTGATCTTAGTTATTTCTTGCCTTCTGCTAGCTTTTGAATGTGTTTGCTCTTGCCTCTCTAGTTCTTTTAATTGTGATGTTAGAGTGTCAATTTTAGATCTTTCCTGCTTTCTCTTGTGGGCACTTAGTGCTATAAATTTCCCTCTACACACTGCTTTAAATGTGTCCCAGAGATTCTGGTATGTTGTATCTTTGTTCTCATTGGTTTCAAAGAACATCTTTATTTCTGCTTTCATTTCGTTATGTACCCAGTAGTCATTCAGGAGCAGGTTGTTCAGTTTCCATGTAGTTGAGCGGTTTTGATTGAGTTTCTTAGTCCTGAGTTCTAGTTTGATTGCACTGTGGTCTGAGAGACAGTTTGTTATAATTTCTGTTCTTTTACATTTGCTGAGGAGTGCTTTACTTCCAATTATGTGGTCAATTTTGGAATAAGTGCGATGTGGTGCTGAGAAGAATGTATATTCTGTTGACTTGGGGTGGAGAGTTCTATAGATGTCTATTAGGTCCGCTTGGTACAGAGATGAGTTCAATTCCTGGATATCCTTGTTAACTTTCTGTCTCGATGATCTGTCTAATGTTGACAGTGGAGTGTTGAAGTCTCCCATTATTATTGTATGGGAGTCTAAGTCTCTTTATAAGTCTCTGAGGACTTGCTTTATGAATCTGGGTGCTCCTGTATTGGGTGCATATATATTTAGGATAGTTAGCTCTTCCTGTTGAATTGATCCCTTTACCATTATGTAATGGCCTTCTTTGTCTCTTTTGATCTTTGATGGTTTAAAGTCTGTTTTATCAGAGACTAGGATTGCAACCCCTGCTTTTTTTTGTTCTCCATTTGCTTGGTAGATCTTCCTCCATCCCTTTATTTTGAGCCTATGTATGTCTCTGCATGTGAGATGGGTCTCCTGAAGACAGCAGACTGATGGGTCTTGACTCTTTATCCAGTTTGCCAGTCTGTGTCTTTTAATTGGAGCATTTAGTCCATTTACATTTAAGGTTAATATTGTTATGTGTGATCTTGATCCTGCCATTATGATATTAACTGGTTATTTTGCTCATTAGTTGATGCAGTTTCTTCCTAGGCTCGATGGTCTTTACATTTTGGCATGTTTTTGCAATGGCTGGTACCGGTTGTTCCTTTCCATGTTTAGGGCTTCCTTCAGGGTCTCTTGTAAGGCAGGCCTGGTGGTGACAAAATCTCTAAGCATTTGCTTATCTGTAAAGGATTTTATTTCTCCTTCACTGATGAAACTTAGTTTGGCTGGATATGAAATTCTGGGTTTAAAATTCTTTTCTTTAAGAACGTTGAATATTGGCCCCCACTCTCTTCTGGCTTGTAGAGTTTCTGCCGAGAGATCTGCTGTCAGTCTGATGGGCTTCCCTTTGTGGGTAACCCGACCTTTCTCTCTGGCTGCCCTTAAGATTTTTTCCTTCATTTCAACTTTGGTGAATCTGGCAATTATGTGTCTTGGAGTTGCTCTTCTGGAGGAGTATCTTTGTGGCGTTCTCTGTATTTCCTGAATTTGAATGTTGGCCTGCCCTGCTAGGTTGGGAAAGTTCTCCTGGATGATATCCTGTAGAGTGTTTTCCAATTTGGTTCCATTTTCTCCCTCACTTTCAGGCACCCCAATCAGACGTAGATTTGGTCTTTTTACATAATCCCATACTTCTTGCAGGCTTTGTTCATTTCTTTTTCTTCCTTTTTCTTTTGGTTTCTCTTCTCACTTCATTTCATTCATTTGATCCTCCATCGCTGATACTCTTTCTTCCAGTTGATCGAGTCGGTTACTGAAGCTTGTGCATTTGTCACGTATTTCTCGTGTCATGGTTTTCATCTCTGTCATTTCGTTTATGACCTTCTCTGCATTAATTAGTCTAGCTGTCAATTCTTCCACTCTTTTTTCAAGATTTTTAGTTTCTTTGCGCTGGGTACGTAATTCCTCCTTTAGCTCTGAGAGGTTTGATGGACTGAAGCCTTCTTCTCTCATCTCATCAAAATCATTCTCTGACCAGCTTTGATCCGTTGCTGGCGATGGGCTGTGCTCCTTTGCAGGAGGAGATGAGCTCTTATTTTTTGAATTTCCAGCTTTTCTGCCCTGCTTTTTCCCCATCTTTGTGGTTTTATCTGTCTCTGGTCTTTGATGATGGTGATGTACTGATGGGGTTTTGGTATAGGTGACCTTCCTGTTTGATAGTTTTCCTTCTGACAGTCAGGACCCTCAGCTATAGGTCTGTTGGAGATTGCTTGAGGTCCACTCCAGACCCTGTTTGCCTGGGTATCAGCAGCAGAGGTTGCAGAAGACAGAATATTGCTGAACAGCGAGTGCACCTGTCTGATTCTTGCTTTGGAAGCTTCCTCTCAGGGGTGTACTCCATCCTGTGAGGTGTGGGGTGTCAGACTGCCCCTAGTGGGAGATGTCTCCCAGTTAGGCTACTCAGGGGTCAGGAACCCACTTGAGCAGGCAGACTGCCCCTTCTCAGATCTCAACCTCTGTGTTGGGAGATCCACTGCTCTCTTCAAAGCTGTCAGACAGAGTCGTTCGCGTTTGCACAGGCTTCTGCACCTTTAGCTGAGCCCTGTCCCCAGAGGCGCAGTCTACAGAGACAGGCAGGTTTCCTTGAGCTGCTGTGAGCTCCACCCAGTTCGAGCTTCCCAGCGGCTTTATTTACCTACTTAAGCCTCAGCGATGGCGGGCGCCCCTCCCCCAGCCTCGCTGCTGCCTTGCCGTTAGATTGCGGCAGACTGCTGTGTTAGCAAGGAGGGAGGCTCCCTGGGCGTGGGACCCTCCCAGCCAGGTGTGGGATATAATCTCCGGTGTGCCGGTGTTATAGCGCAGTATTGGGGTGGGAGTTACCCGATTTTCCAGGTGTTGTGTGTCTCAGTTCCCCTGGCTAGGAAAAGGGACTCCCTTCCCCCTCGCGCTTCCCAGGTGAGGCGATGCCTCGCCCTGCTTCAGCTCTCCCTGGTCGGGCTGCAGCAGCTGACCCACACGGATTGTCCGGCACTCCCGAGTGAGATGACCCCAGTACCTCAGTTGAAAATGCAGAAATCACCGGTCTTCTGTGTCGCTCGCGCTGGGAGATGGAGACTGGCGCTGTTCCTATTCGGCCATCTTGCTCCGCCCCATAATTAATATTATCAATCAATCAACCTAAACATCATACAGCACTTTACTCGGCATCTACAAATTAGATTTATTTAAAATGATAGATAAGAAGTGTAGGTGTATAAGGACATGATGAAAAGATACCTTCAAACTGAGGTTAAAGTTGAACCAAAAAATGACAACAGGGAAAATAAAAATATAAATATAGGTTCAGCTATCTGTAGAATGATATCCCTGGCAGAAATTTAAAAATAGGCCAATATAAAGTATTGATAAGGATGTGGATCAATGAGAGCTCTTAAATACTTCTGGTGAAATTACAAATTGTTGGACAGGCACGGTGGCTCACGCCTGTAATCCCAGCACTTTGAGAGGCTGAGGTGGGCAGATCACTTGAGGGCAGGGGTTTGAGACCAGCCTGGCCAACATGGAGAAACCTTGTCTCTACTAAAACTACAAAAATTAGCCACGTGAGGTGGTGGGAACCTGTAATCTCAGCTACTCAGGAGGCCAAGGCAGAAGAATCACTTGAACCCAGGAGGGAGAGGCTACATTGAGCTGAGATCACACCACTGCGCTCCAGTCTGGGTGACAGAGTGAGACGGAGTCAGAAAAACAAAAGAAAGAAATTGCTACCCAGGAGATGTACAATTATGTCAACACCAGCATTACTTCAAATACCAAAAACTGGTAACTCCCATAGTCCTTGACAAGAAACTCAATGAATAAATTGTGCTTTATTTGTAAAAGAGAAAACAATAGAGCAGTGGAAATAAATTACAGCTACATATATCAACATGGATGAACTTCATAAACCCGTATGTTGAGTGTAGGAAGAATAAGATGAAGGAGAAAAGATCTATATGATCCCGGTTATATGAGGCTTAAAATACATTCAAAACTAAAAAAGTTGTTGTTTAGGGATACATCCATTTATGGTAAACTATTTACAAAGCATGGGAATGATAAATACAAAACTTGGAGTAGCAGATACCCATGGGGATAGGGAGAAAGGGAGAGGAATGAGAGAGTGAAGAGACAGAGAATGGGACATACTGGTGATATTCTAGTTCTTAAGTTGGGGGCTGGGTACCTTGGTGTTCATTTATTATAATAATGAATGAGTATGTTATGCATAATAACAAAATTATTTAAAATTGGGAATTACAAATCCTAAGAGATTTTTCAGTTAATGTGTGATTTAAGTTTTACAAGGCGGCCAGGCACAGTGGCTCACGCCTATAATTCCAGCACTTTTGGAGGCTGAGGCAGGCAGATCATGAGGTCAGGAGATAGAGACCATCCTGGCCAACATGGTGAAACCCCATCACTACTAAAAATACAAAAGATTAGTGGGGCATGGTGGCATGTGCCTGTAGTCCCAGCTACTGGGGAGGCTGAGGCAAGAAAATCATTTGAACCTGGGAGGCAGAGGTTGCAGCGAGCCGAGATCGTGCCACTACACTCCAGCCTGGGCGACAGAGCAAGAGTCCACCTCAAAAAAAAAAAAAAAAAAAAAAAAGTTTTACAAGACTGGGTGCAGTGGCTCATGCCTGTAATCCCAGCACTTTGGGAGGCCAAGGTGGGTAGACGGCTTGAGTCCAGGAGTTCCAGGCCAGTCTGGGCAACATGGGAAAACCCTGTCTCTACCAAAAATACAAAAATTAGCTGACCGTAGTGGTGCGCGCCTGTAGTCCCAGCTACTTAGGAGGCTGAGGCAGAAGACTGCTTAAGTCCCAGAGGTCCAGGCTACTGTGAGCCATGATAGTGCCGCTGCACTCCAGCCTGGGCAAGAGAATGAGACCCCATTTCAAAAAAAAAAAAAAAGTTTTGCAAGCATCCAAAATCCAGTCAAAGTAATGTGAACATAACTTCAGGGAGGCCTCATTACACACACACACACACACACACACACACACACACAGACAAAAGATACCAAGTGCTTTGCTTCTGGGGTGGCTTTGATGCAGGGCAGGTTCTTGGCTTCACTCAGGAAGGAACTCAAGAGCAAGTCGGCAATAGAAGAAAACTGCTTTACTAAAACTAAGCTCAGTGACTGCTGTTGCAGAGGAGGGTTTACCCATAGGCAGTGTGCCTAGAGTAGCAACCCCGGGGCACTTTTGCAGTCATACTTATACGCATTTTTTTTTTTTTTTTTTGAGATAGAGTCTT
Organism: Piliocolobus tephrosceles; assembly: GCF_002776525.5. Classification (NCBI taxonomy): domain Eukaryota; kingdom Metazoa; phylum Chordata; class Mammalia; order Primates; family Cercopithecidae; genus Piliocolobus; species Piliocolobus tephrosceles. The sequence goes on along the minus strand of NC_045437.1, from coordinate 76,309,253 downwards.
GATCTGTTGCCCAGGCTGGAGTGCAGTGGTGCCACCTCAGCTCACTGCAATCTCTGCATCCCAGGTTCAAGCAATTCTCATGCTTCAGACTCCCGAGTAGCTGGGACTACAGGTGTGTCACACCACACCCAGCTAATTTTTGTATTTTTAATAGAGATAGGGTTTCACCATGTTGGCCAGGCTAGTCTGGAACTCCCAACCTCAGGTGATCCACTGCACCTGACCATACTCACTTTTAATGACATGCTAATTAAGGGGCAGGCTGTTCAGAAATAGTGAGAAAATGGGTGGTAACTTCCAAGTGTTGCCATGGCAAGGGTAAACTGTGGTGGCACTGGTAGGCACTTCTTCCTGACTGTGGCCAGTCTTCAATCTGGTCCAGAGGTAAGTCCCACCTGACTCATACCTCAGCTTCACCCAGTTGCTCTCCAGTAGCCCCATTCTTATTGTTGTCAAGTGACATCAGACAAGCCAAATTCTTTGAGAACTATAAATGATTTACAATAAAGGACAGATTACTCCAGCTTAATTGGCCCAACTGATACTGAGCAATTTATGATTTTTTTAGTGATACTCAAAGTTGGACTAGGTCCCAGTGTAAGGAAATTTGGAACTTGAGACAATTTCCATTGTAAAAAACCTTCCACAGAGAATGTAATCTACGTGAGCCTGTTTTCATTTTTTATTACAACAGAAAAATGTAATAACTTTTTCAAGGCATCTGACTGGTACATTTTGGTCATTTTTTCCAGCTGTTGTCCTATATCATTCTCTAAGTTCTGCTTTTCTCTCTAACCAGATACCAAGTTCCTCAAGAGAACTTCCGTATGAGTTCTCTAACCCCTGGCAGAGTGCTGAGCACACACATAACAAGGTTTCAATAAACTTTAAAAAAAGTTTTTTTTAGAGACAGAGTCTCACTCTCTCACCCAGGCTGGAATGCAGTGGTGTGATCATAGCTCATTGCAGCCTCAACCTCTCAGGATCAAGCCATCCTCCCTCATCAACCTCCCAGGTAGCTGAGACTATAGGCAGGTGCCACCATGCCTGGCTACTGACTTTTTAATTTTTTTTTTTTTTTTTTTTTTTTTTGAGATAGGGACTCACTCATTGCCCAGACTGGTCTCAAATTCTTGGGCTCAACCGATCCTCTCACTTCAGCCTCCCAAAATGTTGAGACTACAGGTATGAGCCATCGTGCCTGGCCTAACTTGTAAAACATTTTAGTAATTCACCAGGCACAGTGGCTCATGCCTGTGATTCCAGCACTTTGGGAGGCTGAGGCGGGCGGATCACAAGGTCAGGAGTTTGAGACCAGCCTGGCCAATGTGGTGAAATCCCATCCCTACTAAAAATACAAAAATTAGCCATGTGTGGTGGCGTGCGCCTATAATCCCAGCTACTCAGGAGGCTGAGGCAGGAGAATCGCTTGAACCTGGGAGGCAGAGTTTGCAGTGAGCCAAGATCACCCCACTGCACTCCGGCCTGGGCAACACAGTGAGACCCTATCTCAAAAAAAAAAAAAGAATTAGTAATTCAACTAAAAACATTTGATTCACGTACAAAGTAATGTATAACATTATAAAAATGTAAACAATGTAGGTTGGAGTTACACACCTTTTTCTCTCCCACTCTCAACTATCCTACCCAAGGATTGTCATTGTTAAGTTTGCTGTGGGTTTTTCCAGACCTTTTTAATGCACAGACATACTAATTTGCAAGTTTTTTTCAGTCTATATGTCAAAAGAAAAATTACAATTTTTACGCATTTAATTATAGATCTAATTGGCTTTTTTTTTTTTTTTTTTTTTGAGATAGAGTTTTGTTCTTGTTGCCTAGGCTGGAGTGCAATGGTGCAATCTCGACTCACCACAACCTCCGCCTCCTGAGTTCAAGCGATTCTCCTGCCTCAGCCTCCCAAGTAGCTGGGATTACAGGCATGCATCACCACACCAGGCTAATTTTTATTTTTAGTAGAAATGGGGTTTCTCCATGTTGGTCAGGCTGGTCTTGAATGCCCGACCTCAGGTAATCTACCTGCCTCAGTCTCCCAAAGTGCTGGGATTACAGACATCAGCCACTGAGCCAGGGCTAATTGACTTTTATTTGTAATTCATAAATCAGGTCCGCTTCTATTTTATATAATAGAATGAAAGCTCCCCCTGGGCAATGGCAGAACTGTGGGCTTCGGAAGGTGGGAACAAGGTAGAAAACAATAGAAAAAAGCTGATTGGTTAACATCAGGTTACTTTTTTCGATAAGGTTTACAGCAGAGGGAATTTCCTTATATGAACTTAGCTAGATTGAAATCTCGAATTTTCAATGAAACGTAGTCTGTTTTGGGATCTTTTTTTTTTTTTTAAGTTTCGATTTGATTATGTGGCATTTAACATGAGTGACTCTGTTATCCACACTGGGTTGGTTCCATGACTTGGCAGGTGATAGTCCAATGGCAACAACCACGGAGGACTTTCCAAGGGGATTTTATTACTTGTAACAACTAAGAACACTGGGGACAATTCTCCAAAGCAGTGCCTCCCCACACAAAGTGGAAAACAGGGCTTATATTAGGCTGGTTAGCTGAGTCATTGTATGTAGCAGTGTAAAGGCAGCACCGTACGGTTGCCAATCATGCTTCTACAGACCTCATACATCGCACGTTTAAGCAATGGTGAATAAGCTCCTTTCTGGGTGGAGTTTTTAGTATGGCAATGAGGAGAGTTTGCCAGAGTTCACTGCCAACTGAGTTATCTCTGGATCTAAGTGTTTTTTGTTTTTTTGTTTTTTGTTTGTGCCAGGGCTGAGATTCTTCCTTGTTCTTTGAAACAAGAACTCAATGTGCAATAGTTGCAAGGCGGTACTTTTTCACAATGTGTACTCAAAAACCCAGGGACGGTCGGGCGTGGTGGCTCACGCCTGTAATCCCAGCACTTTGGAAGGCCGAGGCAGGTGGATCACCTGAGGTCAGGAGATCGAGACCAGCCTGGTCAACATGGTGAAACTCCTGTCTCTACTAAAAATACAAAAAAAAATTAGCCGGGAGTTGTGGCAGGCACCTGTAATCCCAGCTACTCAGGAGGCTGAGGCAGAAGAATTCCTTTAACCTGGGAGGCAGAGGTTGCAGTGAGCCGAGATCGCACCACTGCACTCCAGCCTGGGCGACAGAGCGAGATTGAGTCTAAAAAAAAAAAAAAAAAAAAAACCCGAGGGACTATGGGTTACAACTCCATTCTGATTTGATCTGGTCTGTTGGGGCCTAGTACAGGAGCTCAGTCCAAAACAATAGCCTCCCACTTTGTGTTTAACACATAAACATGAAATTATATGATCTATATTCTTCCAAAACTTGCTTTTAAAATTGAACAATATAGTCTTCCTTGTCACTGTGTGTGTATAACTATATATGTTGTTTTAGATAGCTGCTTAGTGTTTCATAATATGGATATGTCATAATTTCTTTAAATTTATTCAAATAATCTCCAATGGTTGAATATTTAGGTAGTCCTTAAGTTTTCACTCTATGAACAATGCTACAGTGAATATTCTTGTACATATATTTTTGCACAATTGGCTTTTTTTGTAAGCTACAGCTCCAGATGAATTACTGCGGGAAATACAGTGATGTTTTGAAAAGGACACTCAGGAAAATGCAAGTTCTAGTCTTAACTCTGTGACTTCTAATTTCTGTGACTTTAAGCAAGTCACTTCAACTCCCTGAAATTCTGTTATTTCCACTGTAAGAGGAGAAAACATCTCAGTGTGCTTCATAGAATTGTTGTGAAAATCAAGTAATGAAGCAAATGCATCATGGTTGATTCAGATTCATTTCAGTTTCATTTTAAGAGAATAAGAGTATTTCCTCAGCCTCTTCATATTCTGCCAAATCTCATTAGATGGCATGCAAAATTTTAGTGGTTGATTGGAATGTTCCTCTTTTGAATATATAATAGGGAACCAAGCAGAAGACTATTACTGAAATAAAATAAACCAGTGCATTATGGGGAAATAGGTCTCTTTCTTAGGAAGAATGAACTGAGGATCCCAGATATGATCATCCTTAGAAAAAGCACGAGAACAGCCTATAATAATCTCCAATAAAGAATACAAAGAAAATGCCTGTCCTAGAGTTCTATAAGATCATAGGCAGGAAAGTCTATAGGACCTTTATCATCAAAGCAGTCTATAAAACATCAAATGGTTAAGAAAGTACTTGTGGACCTGATGCAGTGGCTCACACCTGTAATCCCAACAACACTTTGGGAGGCTGAGGCAGGAGGATTACTTGTGTCCAAGGGTTCAAGACCAGCCTGGGCAATACAGTGAGAGCTGATCTCTACAAAAAAAAAAATTTTTTTTAATTAGCCAGGTGTGGTGGTGTGTGCCTGCAGTCCCAGCTACCTAGGAGGCTGAGTCAGGAAGATTGCTTGAGCCTGGGAGTTTGAGGCTGCAGAGAGCCATGACTGTGCCACTGCATTCCAGCCTGGGCAATAGCGTGAGACCCTGTTTCCAAAAAAAAAAAAAAAGAAGAAGAAGAAGAAAGAAAGAAAGAGCGAAAGAGAGAGAGCGAAGGAAGAGCGAAAGAGAGAGAGTGAAGGAAGGAAAGAAAGAAAAAGGAAGAAAGAAAGAAAGAAAGAAAGAAAGAAAGAAAGAAAGAAAGAAAGAAAGA